>NC_064923.1:141010525-141328191 GCF_023897955.1 Schistocerca gregaria | reverse complement strand
GGTTATAAACACAAAATCAAATAGGGGTAATGCAGGAGTAGGTTTAATAATGAATAGGAAAATAGGAATGCGGGTAAGCTACTACAAACAGCATAGTGAACGCATTATTGTGGCCAAGATAGATACGAAGCCCACACCTACTACAGTAGTACAAGTTTATATGCCAACTAGCTCTGCAGATGATGAAGAAATTGAAGAAATGTACGATGAAATAAAAGAAATTATTCAGATAGTGAAGAGAGACGAAAATTTAATAGTAATGGGTGACTGGAATTCGAGTGTAGGAAAAGGGAGAGAAGGAAACATAGTAGGTGAATATGGATTGGGGCTAAGAAATGAAAGAGGAAGCCGCCTAGTAGAATTTTGCACAGAGCACAACTTAATCATAGCTAACACTTGGTTTAAGAATCATGAAAGAAGGTTGTATACGTGGAAGAACCCTGGAGATACTAAAAGGTATCAGATAGATTATATAATGGTAAGACAGAGATTTAGGAACCAGGTTTTAAGCTGTAAGACATTTCCAGGGGCAGATGTGGACTCTGGCCACAATCTATTGGTTATGACCTGTAGATTAAAACTGAAGAAACTGCAAAAATGTGAGAAATTAAGGAGATGGGACCTGGATAAACTGAAAGAACCAGAGGTTGTACAGAGTTTCAGGGAGAGCATAAGGGAACAATTGACAGGAATAGGGGAAAGAAATACAGTAGAAGAAGAATGGGTAGCTCTGAGGGATGTAGTAGTGAAGGCAGCAGAGGATAAAGTAGGTACAAAGACGAGGGCTGCTAGAAATCCTTGGGTAACAGAAGAAATATTGAATTTAATTGATGAAAGGAGAAAATATAAAAATGCAGTAAATGAAGCAGGCAAAAAGGAATACAGACGTCTCAAAAATGAGATTGACAGGAAGTGCAAAATGGCTAAACAGGGATGGCTAGAGGACAAATGTAAGGATGTAGAAGCTTATCTCACTAGGGGTAAGATAGATACTGCCTACAGGAAAATTAAAGAGACCTTTGGAGAGAAGAGAACCACGTGTATGAATATCAAGAGCTCAGATGGCAGCCCAGTTCTAAGCAAAGAAGGGAAGGCAGAAAGGTGGAAGGAGTATATAGAAGGCTTATACAAGGGCGATGTACTTGAGGACAATATTATGGAAATAGAAGAGGATGTAGATGAAGACGAAATGGGAGATACGATACTGCGTGAAGAGTTTGACAGAGCACTGAAAGACCTGAGTCGAAACAAGGCCCCTGGAGTAGACAACATTCCATTAGAACTACTGACGGCCTTGGGAGAGCCAGTCATGACAAAACTCTACCAGCTGGTGAGCAAGATGTATGAGACTGGCGAAATACCCTCAGTCTTCAAGAAGAATATAATAATTCCAATCCCAAAGAAAGCAGGTGTTGACAGATGTGAAAATTACCGAACTATCAGTTTAATAAGCCACGGCTGCAAAATACTAACGCGAATTCTTTACAGACGAATGGAAAAACTGGTAGATGCAGACCTCGGGGAGGATCAGTTTGGATTCCGTCGAAATGTTGGAACACGTGAGGCAATACTGACCTTACGACTTATCTTAGAAGAAAGATTAAGAAAAGGCAAACCTACGTTTCTAGCATTTGTAGACTTAGAGAAAGCTTTTGACAATGTTAACTGGAATACTCTTTTTCAAATTCTAAAGGTGGCAGGGGTAAAATACAGGGAGCGAAAGGCTATTTATAATTTGTACAGAAACCACATGGCAGTAATAAGAGTCGAGGGGCATGAAAGGGAAGCAGTGGTTGGGAAAGGAGTGAGACAGGGTTGTAGCCTCTCCCCGATGTTATTCAATCTGTATATTGAGCAAGCAGTAAAGGAAACAAAAGAAAAATTTGGAGTAGGTATTAAAATTCATGGAGACGAAGTAAAAACTTTGAGGTTCGCCGATGACATTGTAATTCTGTCAGAGACGGCAAAGGACTTGGAAGAGCAGTTGAACGGAATGGACAGTGTCTTGAAAGGAGGATATAAGATGAACATTAACAAAAGCAAAACGAGGATAATGGAATGTAGTCAAATTAAATCGGGTGATGCTAAGGGAATTAGATTAGGAAATGAGACACTTAAAGTAGTAAAGGAGTTTTGCTATTTAGGAAGTAAAATAACTGATGATGATCGAAGTAGAGAGGATATAAAATGTGGACTGGCAATGGCAAGGAAAGCGTTTCTGAAGAAGAGAAATTTGTTAACATCGAATATAGATTTATGTATCAGGAAGTCGTTTCTGAAAGTATTTGTTTGGAGTGTAGCCATGTATGGAAGTGAAACATGGACGATAACTAGTTTGGACAAGAAGAGAATAGAAGCTTTCGAAATGTGGTGCTACAGAAGAATACTGAAGATAAGGTGGATAGATCACGTAACTAATGAGGAGGTATTGAATAGGATTGGGGAGAAGAGAAGTTTGTGGCACAACTTGACTAGAAGAAGGGATCGGTTGGTAGGACATGCTTTGAGGCATCAAGGGATCACAAATTTAGCATTGGAGGGCAGCGTGGAGGGTAAAAATCATAGAGGGAGACCGAGAGATGAGTACACTAAGCAGATTCAGAAGGATGTAGTTTGCAGTAGGTACTGGGAGATGAAGAAGCTTGCACAGGATAGAGTAGCATGGAGAGCTGCATCAAACCAGTCTCAGCACTGAAGACAACAACAACAACAGAAGAAATAGAAAAAAAATATGGTAAAAGTACGTAAAGATTTTTCGTGTTAGGACAGAGTACATGTCATAAAAGAAGTAACAGAAAAATTTAAACGTTAAATCACCTGCAACGATACGTGTGTAAGAAGCGATACCGAAGCCCACTATGTCGACAGCTGGTAGCGCTCTTGCACTTCTTGCGGCAACCGGCTATTTTGTTTATGTTACTGGTGATTTGCATGACATCCCGACGCTTCTGTGACATTGCGCCAGAACGCCTCACTGTGGGAATAAAAAGCGTATCCGATGGACGAGGACACGGGATGTAGGTAGGGCGTAAAGATTGAGCAGATAGTTTCCAGAAATACTGGGCCCAAGTTTCCCAGATATCTGACTGGGTGGAAATGGCATTGTGTTCAGTCTGTATATGTCCTCGGACAATAAACTAACTAACAAGCTACCTGAGAAGAAGCCCGATCGCAGAAAGCAGTCAGTTACAGAAAACTGCGTACAAGTGGAGTAAAGAAGAAAATATAAGAGAAAAGTTCAGAAAAAAATATGAGACTTTGTGGTAACGAACTAAAAACGGGGGACACACGAAACTAAATTTTCCTACGATCCGCTAACGTTTAATGATTAAGCTACCATTATCAACGATTTTCACATTTATGTTAACAGGCCATAGAAAACTGTAAGCCTATTAGAAATGGTTCAAAAAATGTTGACGCACTGTGTACATGTAACAGTGGAGACGAAACTACTGACCACCTGCTTTTAGACCCGAAGACTGGCGAGAATGGTGCATCAATAAACCAGCACTGGTCACAAGTTCAAAACAGATTTCCAAAGCTATTTTAATTCGATAAACGTCTCAGTCGTATAACACTATTAAGCGTCAACCGTAAAGTTACAAGTGCCCTAAGAGTATCAAATATAAGCTAGGAGCTAACAGATTTATACTGTTACATCATACAGTCATTGATTTAGTTATTACATTTTCTCACAACGCAAACTGCACATATCCTCACTTCGTGTTTATTTAGATATGAAATACCTTAAAGATTAAAATTTGTGCATAGATTAAAATTTGTGCATATAGAAATAAATGTGACATTTTATTGTTCACTGTTGACACATCCTAAATTTGAACTTGGAAAGTAAGGCACCTAATGTAGGCGCACGGGTTGTAATATCCGTTCTATGGCTAACATTTTATATGAACTTCCAAAAATTTTATGTTACGTTGCAACGGGGCTTGTTGAGTAACTAAATAAATGAGCTAATAATTAGGCGCATAATGTCGTATTTTGTACAATTTATTGTGTCAGAAATTTTCGTTATTACAGTGCGTCTGTAATTATTATAATTATTTATTAAGAAAACATACAAAACATAATCATAAAAATCTGTAAAGTAAATAAAATTAGCGTGTTCCTTTTGAACAAATCAGTCGTTGAAAGTAATGTACATTTTTTATGTTCTATTACTGTGTCATTCTGGTCAAAATTTTGGCAGGAGTCCTACATCTCTATGTGCATCTACATACTTACTTCTAAGTCACTGTGCAGTGCGTGGCGGAGGGAACCCTTCACCACAAATAATCGTTTCCTTTCCCGTTCCACTTGCAGACAGAGCGAGGGAGAACGACTGTCTATATGCCTTCATATGAGCCCTAATTTCTCGTAACTTCTCTTCGTTGTCCCTACGTGAAATATATGTTGGCGGCAACAGTGTCGTCCTGCAGTCAGCTTCCAGTTCCGATTCCGCAAACTTTTTCTGCAGTGTTATTCGAAACGCATGTCACCTTCTCTCCAGGGATTCCCACTTAAGCTCCCGAAGCATATCCGTAAGACGTGCATGCTGATCGAACCTACCAGTAACAAATCTGGCAGCTAGCCCCTGAATTGCTTCGATGCCTTTTTTCAATCCGACCTGCTGTATATCCGAAACACCCGAGCAAAACTCAAGAACCGGTCACACAATCGTCCTACATGCGGTCTGCTTCACAGATGAACCACACTTTCCTAAAGTTCTCCCAATGAGCCGAAGTCCACCATTCACCTTCCATACCACAATCCTTTCGTGCTCATCCATTTCATACCGCTTCTCAACGTTGCGCCCATATATTTAAACGACCTAACTGTATGAAGCACAACACTACTAATGCTATATACGAACGTTACTGGTGTGTTTTTCCTACTCATCATCAAGATACATTTTTCTACCCTAAGAGCCAGCTGCCATTCATCACACCAACAAAAAATTTTGTTGAGGTCATCTCGTATAAACCGTTTGGAACACAGCATCATCAACGAACAACCGCAAACTGCTGTCCACCCTGTCTACCAGACAAGTTATGTATATAGAAAATATCAACGCTCCTATGGAACTTCCTTGGGGCACGCCTGATGTCACCCCTGTCTCCGATGAACTCTCACCGTCGAGGACAACATATTGGATTCCAATACTTAGGAAGTCTTCGAGCCAGTCACCCATCTAGTAACCTATTCCGTACAAACGTACCTTCGTTATCAGTTTGCAGTAGGGTACCGTGTCGAATGCTTTTCGTAAATCTAGAAATATGGAATCGTCTTACCTGTCATAACTACGATGAGTGGGTTGTATTTTTAACCTCGTGTAACTTGGCTCTATTTCGATATGTTGATGTTGTTGTGTGGTCTTCAGTCCTAAGACTGGTCTGATGCAGCTCTCCATTCTACTCTATCCTGTTCAAGCTTCTTCATCTCCCAGTACTGACTGAAACCTGCATCCTTCTGAATCTGCTTAGTGAATTCACCTCTTGATCTCCCTGTACGATTTTTACCCTCCACGCTGCCCTCCAATGCTAAATTTGTGATTCCTTGATGCCTCAAAATATGTCCTACCAACCGGTCCGTTCTTCTTGTCAAGTTCTGCTACAAACTCCTCTTCTCCCCAATTCTATTCAATAGCTCCTCATTAGTTATGTGATCTACCCATCTAATCTTCAGCATTATTCTGTAGTACCACATTTCGAAAGCTTCTATTCTCTTCTTGTCCAAACTATTTATCGTCCATGTTTCACTTCCATACATGGCTACACTCCGTACAAATACTTTCATAAACAACTTCCTGACACTTCAATGTATACTCGATGTTAAACAAATTTCTCTTCTTCAGAAACGCATTCCTTACCATTGCCAGTCTACATTTTATACCCTCTCTACTTCAACAATCATTAGTTATTTTGCTTCCCAATTACCAAAATTCCTTTACTACTTTAAGTGTCTCATTTCCTCATCTAATTCCCTCAGCATCACCCGATTTAATTCGACTACATTCCATTATTCTCGGTTTGCTTTTGTTGATGTCCATCTTATATATATTGTGCGCCCTTAAATTTCTTTTACAAGCCACGTGTAATCTGTGTAACGAAAGACGATTACTGCTAATAGCCAACCAACACAAGTAAGTAGCAGCATAGTTCATTTATTATAAAAAGATGTCTTAATTCATGGATAAATGCTCGTTCTCTCCTGGTCGGTATCAAGGTGCGAAAACGTACTGCAGACGAAATTATAATTCTTAGCTCTGCATATCCCATTTAAATTGTAATTTGACGTATTAAAATAAGAGACAGCACAGGGACAGATACTTATTCGTATTGTAAAAAAGTTATTTAAAAAAGTGACATTAAATCGTCTGGGAAGTGGATAAGAGTTCTAATAGCCTTAAATATGCAATGCGTCTGTTAGATGCGAAGAAGTACTTTAAACGTAGTTCTGATTTCTAGTGCCTTAGAAAAATGCTTGTATTTGCTTTCACAAAATAACATCACATTATGGCCGCCTAGCTTTCACATCGGTATTAGGGCTGAAGAACTGTACACCTTGTCTCGTATATCTAGAAGCTGTTTTTCAGTTTATAGCACTGTCTGATTGTTACTGTCGCTTCTGCCACCTAGAAGAAGGCTGCGACAGAGCAGCGCTAGAGTGAAGTTGCGAGCAGAAACAGTCATTCCGAAGCCACAACTCGCGACGAGGAAGGCAGCCTTTTTTGTTTGGAAACTCGGCGCCTCCGGTGATCCGTCAGGGAGGAAATGGGTGCCCCCGAAGCCGCGTGGGAGACGCACAGCCACCGGAGAGGGCATCTGTGTAAAGTTGTAAGCCACAAGTGCTTGAGAGGCGGCGCCGTCTTCCCGTGTTTACCCGAGGCACCAACTGAGCCGAGGCGCCCGAGAACAACTGCTGCCAAACAAACAGCCGTGCCGACGCTCCCAGAGAGCACTGGGCTAAAGCGGCAGCGGGGGTGGGATACGGGGTGGCAGGAGGGAAGGGGGAAGGAACGGGTGGGCTCCAGCCGCATCAGGCGGAAGCCCAGATTGATGTCGCATTGAAAATGGCTTTAGCGTCGAAGTGCGCAGTAACGCAGCGATAAGATAGCCACACGGAGAGCATTTCCGTATAAACGAAAATTTGGTGCCCTCGCTATCTAATTCATCTTCCACCCTCGAATATTTATATCTTCACAGTACGATAAAGAATTGGAAGACTAAATTTGTTGGCATAGATTTAATGCACAGTGTTTACATCTTCCTTTACTGTCACCTTCTATTAGCAGCTACCCAAGTTACCAATAAAATAAGGAAACTGAAGAATTCTCGAACTGAGAAATATATACTAGGGTGAGTCAAATTAAAACCTTAAATATTTTTTTAATATTCTTTATTGTGAAGAAGGGCTACAAAACTGTATCACTTTTCAACGTAATCTGTCTCACGCTCAATGCAAGTCCTCCAGTGCTTAGAAAGTACATGAATTCCTTTAGAAAAAAATTCTTTTTGTAGTGCCTTGGCAACCATCTTGCAGACACTTTGTGAAACTGGAGCACATCACGCACAATGTAGTGTGCTGACCCATTACTAATCTGTAAACATGCTGCAATGTCATTCAGTGTCACTCGGCGGTTTTCCTTCACTATGGCTTCAACTTCTGCAATGTTCTGTGGAGTCACAACACGTTGTGCTTGGCCTGGACTAGGAGCACCTTCCATTGAAGTCACACTATTTGCGAAGTTCCTACTCCATTGGTAGACTTGCTGCTGTGACAAACATGCATCACCGTACTGAACCTTCATTCTTCGATGAATTTCAGTAGGTTCACACCTTCACTACGCAAAAAACGAATAACAGAACGCTGTTCTTCCCTGGTGCTAGTCGCAAGTGGGGAGGCTGTCTGTATACTGATACTGCGACGGTGTGTCTATATCTGCACTATTATGCCCCCAACAGGACATTCTGCACGCTGTTTGGCCGGCCGGTGTGGCCGTGCGGTTCTAAGCACTTCAGTGTGGGACCGCGTGACCGCTACGGTCGCAGGTTCGAATCCTGCCTCGGGCATGTATGTGTGTGATGTCCTTAGGTTAGTTGGGTTTGAGTAGTTCTAAGTTCTAGAGGACTGATGACCTCAGATGTTAAGTCCCATAGTGCTCCGAGCCATTTGAACCATAGCACGCTGTTTGTAGCTTGCTTACCAATTTACAGGATAACGGCGCAAAATTTCGATTTGTTATTACAAATTTAATCTTTCATTTGACTCACCCTCGTAACTTATTATGACATTGAGTCTATAACAAAATAGTGTTCCACGTGAGATCCTCATCAGTACGATGCAAGTCAGTTATGTATGGTAAGCAGTACCATCGATTACCTTCAGTCTACACCAATTTATAGACTCCTGTACATCACACCAAAAAATGGGACAATGTAAACCGAATACTTTAAATCCATAAAGTGATATTAATACGCGTAAAGAAGTTTTTTTTGTGGAAAGTTTAGATAACTAGCTGCCGAAAAATCCTGTTACGTGCTATTTCTTTGGTCAGTTGTTTAGTTCGTATTTAAGGTAATCCTTATAGGGGATCATCATCATCATCAGTGTAACTGGTATCTCTCCATGCTCTCTTGCCTTCTGCCATCCTCTTCAGGTCCGAGTATTCTACATACGTTTATGTCGCCTATCATCCTCCCAAAACCTAGAATTTCCAAAGCGTCTCAACGAATTTCCCATGCAATTCTTCTTCCTTCCTCTTACAACCTGCAGCAGACTCCTTATCTCACCAATACTTTCCAACACTCTTCCGCCACTTACTCTTTCCATCTATCTTATCTTCTTCATATTCTTCCACATCGACATCTCAAATGCTTCTAGCCTTTTCACAACCTCTCGTCTCAGTTTCATATTTCTGCTCCATAGAGTGGCACACTCCAAACAGAACACTTGACAGGTCACATACTAAGATCTTGATGTAGCTTGCCACATAATAATCTCCTCATTCCGTCGAATATCGCCGTCGCTATACCACTGCGAGTTTCCACCTTCTGATTCCACCGCAGATCTTCTGTAATCGTACTTCCAAGATATTTAAATGTTCTTACTTGGCTAATAACAACTGGTCCTTTCTTAATATCTTGCAATCTCCTCCCGTAGCCAATTACCATACTCTTTGTTTTCGCCGTACTATTGTCACCCTGTATTCCACACAAGCATCACGGAGATCTTTTAGCATTTTACTTGCAGTTCGTTCCGTTTCTGCCACTAATACCATGTCACCAGCAAATCGTATACAGTGCAGCAATGCAAACTCCTCTTTGTCCTATTAGCGTTTCGCAATAATATTTTCCAGTTATAAGTTGAACAGTAAATGGCAGATGCAACAAGCCCGTCTAACGCCACTGCCAATGCTGCTTCTTTCAGACTTTTTATTTCGAATCCTTATTCTTACTTTCTGCTTAAAATATGCATTCTGTACCAATCGTCTATCCTAATAATGTACTCCTTTGGTCTCCAAAATATCCATCAGCGTCTTCTATTGTACTCTGCCGAAAATTGTTTCACCTCAATAAAAACAGCATAAATTACACTACGTTTCTCAATATATCTTTCCCCTGTGATTCTTAACAGACCAATAGCGTCTCTTGTCCCTTTCCTCTCCCAAATCCGAACTGTTCGTCTCCAGTCCATCTATACAACTAGCCACATATCTTTCTATTCAGCACTCTCACTTATACTAAAGGTGCATGAGGAATTAGGCTGATAGTTCTATGCTCTTCAAATTTTTTGATTTTTATGTTTCTCTCAGTCGGTATTATCACCGTTACAAGAAAATCATGAGACCATTCCACCTCGTTACAGTGGTAGACTATTTCTTTCTTTCCGCTGTTTCTCATACACTACAACGCTTCTGCTTGCAAGTTATCGATTCCACATGCCTTCCAATCCTTCATCTCCTTTTCATTTCTGCTACCAAAATCCTGTGCACCTTTTCACCTTCCAGCATACATTCCTCCTCTTCAAGCTCGATTTCACTTATACGGACATTCCTTATGTTCTTGTCATCTGCTCAAACCCTCCATCCACTCTTTCTGTTTCCATGTTACTCTTCCTTGTTGTACTTTCTAAAACTATCTCCCTGGCTAATCTGTACATCATTTCATACTTTCCATCTCTCTCCATTTTCTCTGTTTCCTCACATTTCAGTTTCATCCACCCTCCTCTCGGCTCTTTAATTTCTCTTGTTCATTCATTAGTCAATTTCTTGTGTCTCTTTTTGCCTTCTTCAATTTCCACATTTTTTTACTTTCTTATTTATTCCATGTTTTTCAATATGTTTTCCGTTATCCATTCCTTCCTCATCCATTCTTTCCTGATACAATTGCACACTTAAATTCACAGTACATTTCCCTCACTTTTATCCATTTGTCTTTTACACATTCTCCCTTTCTACTCCCTCAGATTTTTCTGTAAGCCTGTCTTCCATCTCTGAAGCCTTACCTACCTCACTGAGTATTTCTAAGTTCAATCATTCTTTTTGTGTACCTCTCCACACTTTCTTCAACTTTACTTATATTTGTCCAAATACGAGCTCGTGGTCTGAGTTTATGACTGCTCCTGGATAAGCTCTGTCACTCTTCAGACAGTTTCTAAGCCTTCTATGTACTAGAATGTCGTCCAACTGATATCTTTCTCTATTCAAAATTGAGATCCATTAATAATATCTCCTTTAGTGATTTTCACAAGATGTGTTACTCACTACTAGTGAGTTTCTGTTGCAGAAGCTTATTAGATGTTCCCATCTCTTATTTCTTACCCCTAATTCAAATTTTCCCATTGTATCTTCATCTCTTCCTTCGCCCACCACTGCATTCCAGTTCCCCATAATGATGATAATGCAGATGTTTCCACTACCTTTCTCGATAAAGTCTTCTCACAGTACTGCCCCATTTCCTCAGCACTAAGCTGGCTGATCGGTATATATACATGCATTAACAGCACATATACCGAACTACCCGGCAGTCGTATAATCATCAAACTTCCATCAATATACTGCTCCTTTCTACCTCATTTTTAGTTTTTTCCTAACAGCATCACTACTCCGTTTTCACCATTCTTGATTTCCAATGGGTAGAAAATTTAATAATATGCACTTTCTACCTCTCCGTTCTCTTCCCATGTTACTTCACACTTGCCACACTCTTCAAATCTTTTCCTTTTCATCTCATGTTGCCGGCCGGAGTGGGCGAGCGGTTCTAGGTGCTACAATCTAGATGCGTGCGACCGCTACGGTCGCAGGTTCGAATCTTGCCTCGTTCATGGGTGCGTGTGATGTCCTTAGGTCGTTAGGTTTAAATAGTTCTACATTCTACGAGACTGATGACCTTAGCAGTTACGTCCCATAGTGCTCAGAGCCATTTGAACCATCTCCTGGTTTGCATTTCTAGTTTTCCTGCTTGCACCAATCTGCTGACATTCCATGCTCCGATCCCCACCTTTCCTTCCTACATTCTGTCCTTCTTCTTTTTATATATGTTTCCTCTCACTTTATTCTACTCCCACAATGCGATTGAGGGGAGGTTTCAACTCCGTTCACATGTAGAGACATAGCACATATTGCTTGAGAAATTAATAAGGTAGTATCCCGTTATTTTCCACGTATGCAGTAGATTTGCGAGCCTAAAATCAGCCGCTCACCATGAGCCACACGCTGTCTGGCGTACAGTCGCTACTTGTCCTCTCCGTCCACCCAACGAATGGCTTTCGGAGAAGGGGCCTTACCAGAACAGGTAGCAGCACTTAGATGACGGAGAAAACCTATTGTGTGGGAAACTTCGTTATTCATATTGATAATAGACCGGTCACACATACGAGGAAACACATGCGATATTCTTTTGGCGACATTCTCCATGTTACGCAGCCCACCAAGTCACGATTATCCATGATGCAGCAAAAGATACAATCGGCTTTAACATGGTTCACTACAGAAACTTTACATAGGTTTTGTAACGAAACGGTTTCGTACCGACGAAGTAACAATGGCACAACAGTAATGTGACCATTACACGTATCATTTAGTCTGTTTTATGTCCATCCGGCTGGTCTTTCTGTGAGCCACAGCAAGGATGCTTCAGCTCCATAAATATTGGTTAGGGTGAAACATGGCACAATCATGCTCAAAAGTATCCGAACGACCTGAATTGCATTTCGTCTGATACGCATGCAACCCACATAACGTAGCTGTCTAGCAGGTCCTTTAATCGTGCCTTGGTACAGTCGTTTGACTATTGAAAATGGTTCCCACAAGTCACCACTAGAAAACTCACCTGTGTATTGCAGTAACCCAAGATGTTAAGTCATACCACGATACTACAAATATCAGGTAACACCTTATACAGATAAGACTGTCCTTAAGGCTTATAGGCTCACATTTATTGCAATGAATGACATACCTGAAATGTTACCACTCTCATTATTACGTGTGATAGATAATGCACGTAATAAGTTCGTCGTATTCATGATTTCCACTCAAAGTAACATACTATACTTGTTATTTAACATAAAATGACATTGAAAATTTAAATTATTCACAAGCAGCTAGTTGAGAATGTGTATGAACTTCAAATGACACGACGAACCGTCTCATTCTGCATATGGATTCAAATCCAGGTCATGCAGACTAAGATTTCGTGACTGATGGAAACTACCAGTCATTCCTGACAACGCGTACAGAGAGTGATACACCTCGATATTAGACAGTGTCAGTTGGCGAATATCAACTCTAAATTACATAACTTAAACATTTTTAACTGACGCGAATTCATACCCAGCATCTATGGTCCCTGTTAACAAACTACGAGAGATATTAAATAATGATTCTTCACAAGCAACTTACTTAAAATGCTGTGAGGTAAAGTATTGTGTTGAATAGGGATTCGAACCCAGAAATTAATCGGATTGTTATCAAAGCAGAATAAACTGTGACATATCGGATTTTATCGGCAGTAGCTATATGTTTCAATTGAAATGACGAGACGAAACATTAATTTTTTCCTTCCCAGGACTCTAACCCGGCACCTATCGCTGTTATATTCTAGAGAAAACGAACGTTAAATATGGGTTTGTTACACCAGCAGCGACATGTGAGCATGTTTCAACTAGAAATTACATGACGAGGAATTCAGTGCTGACTGGGAATCGAACCACACACATATCGTTGTTGACCACACACAGAGAGACGTCAGCTATAGAATTTTTCCCCACCAGCAGCTCGGAATACCATCCTTGAACATACAGTGATCTCTCAAATAGTTCTGTGACTCACTGGGCCTCAAAAACATCAGATATCGTTAGTGTTGACAACGAATGAGAATGCATTAAAGATCAAAATTATTATCCACCAGCAGATAGGTGCTTTCATGCTGGAGCCTGATAATACATAATGAAAACTTTAGTGCCGGGCCAGGATTCGAACACATTCACGCGCAATATGTGGAGACGTTGAGGAATCTGCATTTTTGAACAAACAACAAATTGTAGTCGAGTTGTATTGTCAGGAATGGGATCAAATTCTGCGCTAAGGGCGGTCTGAGTTGCATTCCAAGCTCAGAGGCAATTTTATCGACATACAGAAGCTCAAATAAAAGATGGAATAAGTGTCCTGTGACCCTACATAGCGTTTTTTTCGCCACTAGAAATAAATAACTAGTATAAGAAAGGTTATTGGCGATAGGGTTCCCACATTTCGCCAGTCTTGACTTTATTTCGGTTCAGCGTAACGTATACTTGGTAGAGAAGGAATATCATGTTTAATGTGAATTTCAGACCACAATGCCATTATCCTTTCTTCACTTGGAGAAGAGAATAGAATCTAACTCTCCCTATTAAATATCATCGGCAGAAGCTGGAATCGAACCCAGACCATCACTATAGGAACGTATCATCAGTCCACCAAATATTCTTCTCTGAAACTCATTTTCCTATCATTACACCACTGCGGCACATTCGATAACAAATCTGACACACAGGCTCCCTGTGGTGATTTGCAACATGTTCACTACATTCATTACGTGGTTGACCGAATCGACAGTGCATTCATTCGACTCTATTTTGTAATCACCGAAATAAAATCACGTAACTGACACCCAAACAGAACTGCCAACATTGAGGTTGCAGTACTTTAAGTAGGAAGTGCACCTTTCCATTTGTTGAAAACGTCGTGCAGTGCAAAAGAAAAGCTGTAACTGTCTGTCTCTCATAAGCCAAAATCCGGCCAGATGCAATATCTCACAGCACTGTGGAATGCGGAAGTCCGGTAGGAGCTGTTCTTGACTTCTAGAGACGCCGAAGCAAAACGGCAACTACTACTGTAACGGTAAGATTCGGGCACTGTAGATATTATGTGGCGAGTTGTATTACATTTGCTGCTACATTTTTTAAAACGCAATTCTGCTGTCTTCTGTAGTTATCAATTTAATGGAACTTTGAACATAATTCCCATCACTCCTCAACCCAAAATAACCGCATGTGGAAAGAGGGCTAACTTCTGCAACATTTTGTTCTTTTCAGGTTTAATAGACGGCCAGGCAACAGATGCATCTTGAAGCTTTTGTATTCTGTACAGGACGAGCGCATAGTGCCAAAATAGTCAGAAAAGTATTTTCTACATTAGCTGTCGTATGGTAATGGCATTTTATTCTTCTTCAAACCTTGTTTGACTGCTTTAACTCAGAACAAATTTTCTACATGCATGTAATCAATAAACTGCATGTGCATTGTCAGACTGTTACAGATAACATCACAGAATTCGCATATATCGTTGATAATAAATTTCTCTCTCATGTTTAGTATTGTTTTAACAGCACTAAAAGAAGACTTAAGAAAATTGTGCACTGTATTATAAAAAATGTAATAAAACTACCCGCGATAACCTTACGTCGAAAGTCTTTTTTAATAAAACTGAGTATCTGTACATAAGCGTCTTTCTATCGGCACGAATTAGTAAAATACTACTCACATAGATTTCGATTGTGTCTAATTAGTATGCTCTGTTATACCCAACAGGTATGCAAATGTGGCACTTCATTAATAAAGTTATGTATACCTAGAAACCTAAAATTTGCTTGTCAGCTGCGGAAAGAGATGTTACCTGTTGTGCAGCATTGTAAGCTTTTCACCTTTACACTATGAGCTGAAAGTATTTTCTTGCGATTTCGTTATCGAAGTTTGATCTGACTGCATGTAGCTCTTTCACAGAAGGGATAAAAACATTACAATCACAGAGACTGGAACCGCGAACCAGAACAGACGCTATTTCACAGGTTAGCACATCCCCACAGACCTAGAGAAGAGGTATGCGTTGTGGCTTCCTCTTACATCGCCATGAGTGACTAGAACTCGTAAACCGCTATTTAAAGGACGATATTAGTTTTGATTTCCACGTGCAACGGCTTTCCTGGTCTCAAAACCGTAAATTTAGAATCTTTTGTTACACATCAAGCGATTATAACTCAGATCAGTCAATGGAAATAACATGAAAATTCAAGTGAACCTTCAGGCTTAATTCCGTGCACGCCATAAAGTAATTCGTCGATCACAGAGTTGCCAAACATACCTTGCCCTGTTGCCAAATCTCAATTACAGTACCAGCAGGA
The DNA here is from genome assembly GCF_023897955.1 of Schistocerca gregaria. NCBI lineage: Eukaryota > Metazoa > Arthropoda > Insecta > Orthoptera > Acrididae > Schistocerca > Schistocerca gregaria. The sequence goes on along the minus strand of NC_064923.1, from coordinate 141,312,535 downwards.
AGAAGACGAACTGATGTGATCCTACAGTGGGCTGGGAAGTGACCATAGCTGGCTGCTACGGCCTGGAATACGTAATGCGTCTGATTCGCATTTCTGTAACTAGGTTTAGGGACTGGAGCGTAGCTAATAGTAACACTCAGAACTGTCTGCAAACTAAGCATCATAAATCAGTAACTCTTATAGTTGATTTTATATTTCTTTCGTAACTGTACTCAAAACTAAGAAACTCATTCACGTACGTTTTCGTGCCTCGCTGATATTCGAGGACATCAATCAAATAAAAATTAAAAAAGAATGTGTATGTATGTGTGTGAGAGAGAGAGAGAAGAGAGAGAGAGAGAGAGAGAGAAAGAGAGAAGAGAGATAGAGATAAAAATAATGAAGACTGAGAAGAGGGTAAAAATTGTTGTAAAGAAATTGAATATTGATATGTAAGGAAATCGTTCATTAAAATGACACATGCCATATCATTACAAAATGTCGTATTCATGATGTATGTAACAAGTATTAATCTAATCTAATCTAATCATAATGCTGACTACCTGTGAAGAGTCATGAATTATCGAAATTTACGCCAATCTAAAATTGAAAATAAAAGACAACAGTTTTTGTAATAAACCAGAACTCCTATCAAGACCCTTTCATCACTGTTAACTAACCCGAAAGATATCTGATATACCTCCATTCAGCTGTAACAAAGTGTGTATGCATTTAAAGATGAAGTGCATGATGTGAAGTTCTGTGACGGAGATACGAACCAAACACGTAATCGGATTGTTAACTAAGTAAAATCAAATGTTACGTATCGGTTTTTCTTACCAGCTGCTAGGTGTTTGAATCTAAAATAAGGATAGAATTTCTTGTTCCTGAGCGACAACCGAACCGCACTCCTATCGTTCTCTTTTATCGTCCACGAAAACAGCTTAAGTATCAGTTGATTACTCACCAATAGTAAGATGTGTGCGTTTTTGACCAGAAATTATTGGAATCACATGAACAGACATTAAAAATGCACGTTAATTTTCAGTAGCAGGCCAATGTGCACGTGATAGGACTTGAAAAGGAATTATAAATATTTTTGTACTTTATCAGGAATCGGACCCACATACTTAGCTGTGGAGGATAAATAGGGAAGATTGCAGTCATGGAAAAAGGAACGAAATGATCGAACTGTACTGTTCCGCGAGATTCAGATCCTCGAAAGAGAAGATACGAATTCGAATCACAGTCCAACACCAAATTTATCAACGTCTCTAGTTCAATCAAGTACAAGTAAAATAAGAGTCCTGTTCCTTTAAATGGCTATCGGTTCATCAAATAAAATAAAATTTTCCAATGTAAGTAAGTATACTGGAGACAGTATTTCTGTTTACCATGACCTCCACCTATGTCATTTCCCAAAGTAAACCGGCTCTGTGGAGTTGGGAATGAAGAAACGTGATGTTTAATGCGGATTCTGGGTTATAACGTCTTTCTCTTGAAGTTACTGGAGGTGAAGTAAATCTGTTAGCACCTCTTGAAAGTAAATTTCTGAACCCATGCATTGCACTTGTGATAGTTCGTTCCACCAGACCATTGTGGTCGAATTTTCCCAGCCTCATGAATGTGATGCAATGGATGATGTGCTTAGCCTACAAAACTAGTCACGATGGAAAAAATGCGGGACTATTAAATCGTTAAGTAGAAGTAAGCTTCTGACGTGGAGACTATGCTATTCTCATGGCAGCAGGACGTAAAGACTCTTCTAGGCATTACAGCCTCGATGTGAGTCATTTTGAACATTTCAGTAATGAAGGAAATTTCATAGTTCGAGAAAATCCACTTAGAAGTGTGAAGTTACCGGATAATTCGGTTATTACCGTCATTGGTACTATCGTTTTCTTCATACCGCTGCTGTAACACATGTGCTTGTAGATCATTTAAGGTCTTTTGGTCATTACAGAAGTAGTTGCCCAAGAAGAGGTTCTTTCCCTGTCTACGGAATCCTTTTTAAGTTAATATCAAACATTAGCAATTACTCATAGATTACAATAAAGCTAAAGTAATTGATGAAGACGTTACTTGATAACAAAAACGCGCTGCCTTTCTTCATTTACTTGCGCCTAGAAATGGCTGTCGAATATTGCCAAATCAAAAGACAAGGGATATCACTGCCTTCCGATATACGTCGCTGACAGTTCTTTCACATGATTTGGTCGATGTGACCTGTTTCCAGTTGGGTATGACAAAGAATGTTTTAGAAAATCAATTGTTTTCCTTCGCAATGGACAGAAATATTTTCATTCTAAGCTACCCAAGTTCAAAATTTTCGCAATATTAGTTCAAATTTAATATTCGCTTCTATAATGTAGGAAAGTATTTCACAGTTGCGAAACCCGCATCCGACTCATTGTCCTTGCACTTAGTCGCTGACCATAAATTGTAGCTCAGAGTGACACCAGTTGAAGTAACGTAACCAGTTTAAGTAACGTAATGGGCTCACCGGAAAATTTGCAATTAACCCTTTGGTCTTCATAAGTACACTGTAACAGTAATTTATGTGTGTATGCAACGCATACGGATTGTAGAATTTAGTGGTGGTCTCTCTTCCACTTCTGTACATAATATGCCTGACCTAAACGGGCCCTTTATCATTACAGGCCCTGGGCGGTGCAACTTCATACTGACAACAGTAATGTACTTATACTGACCACTTCACTGTTCGTTTTACCTGATTTTGTAATAATTTAAATAAAACAACATGACATTCCAGTGGGAGACACTTCGTCCCCCTTTCCCTTCTGTGAAATTTGTCAGTAAGCTTTTTGCCTTCCAGCCAGCGAAATGCGGCAGAGTATGGCCGGTAACGATTCACAATCTACGCTTTACTGCTGTTAAGACGATTTCCTTAAACATTGGCGTAGCTGAAATAATTTAGTTTCTTCTTAACTAGTCTTATGAAGCAACGTTCACAGCAATTTGTGGTAAGTCCTATGGGACCAAACTGCTGAGATCATTGGCTCCTAAGGTTACACTTTACTTAATGTAACTTAAACTAACTAATGCTAAGGACAACACACTCCTATGTCTGAGGGAGGACTTAAATCTTCGGCGGGGGAAAGCTGCACGAACCGTGACAGGGCGTCTGAGACCGCACGTCTACCCCGCGCGGCAAGGTGGATTAACAAGGCTTCATTGGGGAGTCTTGCTCACTCGTCGCTAATAGAGTGCTTATGGGATGCAGCGTTCTCGGAATGCTATACAACCATTCAAACGAATAACATCAGTATTTGTTATTTCTATAAAACCATTGGCAGTACTTTGGAGATTTACAAGTAGTAGTCGTAAGCGAGGGGCGACTAGCAATATAATTTAGACTCCTTGATATGTGGAATGTTCAGGCAAGTTGACACACGTCACTGATAACTAACGTCTGCGATCCGGGACCGATCTGAGCGGCTGAGGCTAGCAGGAGCGGAGCTTATATTCACTTCTTCCAGGTGTCCCTCTGGGCGCCGCACGGTATATTTCCGCGCACAATTGGCTGACGTTTCTCACCGCCTTCTTTGCTCTTTCTTTTTGCATCTTCGTTCCAGCGCTTGTCATTATGCCAAAACAACATTGGCACCAGATTTAACCACAATTCTTCCCAACCTCACCGTGGACGTGTCACAAGAAGGGAAAGATGTCCAAACCCCTCTCACCCGTGTTCCACCTCTTGATTAGAGGCCTCTGCGATGCAGGTCACAACTGCGAAGCCCAGCCTTGAAATCACACAGACTCCACAAGTGTGGCAGAGGAAAACGTTTCAGACTGACCGCCACTCATACTCGATAGCAAGAGGCCTAAGCGGGTGGGACAAAGGGCGTCAATAAAAAGGCTCATTCACTTGAGACGTTGATTCCCACATATTTTGAAGTCGAAAACGGCAGTTCGCATTTGATGAACGATAGGATGTCCTCTCTGGTAACATTTTACGCTGCTGATATCCCGTGAACGATTCAACCTTTCTCTGCGGATACTACAACCCCACTGAAATGATCCCACCATTCGGAGTGCAGCACGACTGTAAATTTTATTCTGATGTACAGGTTAGCACCACTAGGGACTATTCAGAACCATTCAACTCATTTTTAAAGGATGTTTAAGCTGTCTCAGACCTCCTGTTTCATGGTCTTCGGTGGTGTCATCATGGGGGAGGAAAAGCGGTGCGACAAAAAAACCTGTGAAAATAAAAGCGCAAAAGCTTCGTCTCAGCCCCCTCCCTAGCCGTTCAGAAATACTCCCAGTGCCTCCTGCGAACCATTACTGAGCTCAACACAAAAGTTTTGTCTCAAGTACAGATAGTGAGGATCGGTGGACAAAGTTCAAAACCATCGTACAATATGTGTTAGATGAGTATGTGCCAAGAAAGATCGTAAGAGAAGGAAAAGAGGCATCGTGGTACAACAACCGAGTTAGAAAACTGCTGCGGAAGCAAAGGGAACACCACAGCAAACATAAACATAGGCAACGCCTTGCACACAAACCAAAATTACGCGAAGTAAAATGTAATTTGAGGAGGGCCATCCGAGAGGCGTTCATTGAATTCGAAAGTAAAGTTCTATGTACTGACTTGGCAGAAAATACTAAGAAATATTGTTCTTATGTCAAAGCGGTAGGTGGATCAAAACAAAATGTGGAGACACTCTGTGACCAAAATGGTACTGAAACAGAGAATTACAGACCAAAGGCCGAAATACTAAATATCTTTTTCCAAAGCTGTTTCACAGAGGAAGACCGCACTGCAGTTCCTTCTCTAGATTGTCGCACAGATTACAAAATGGTAGATATCGAAATAGACGACAGAGAGACAGAGAAACAATTTAAATCGCTCAAAAGAGGAAAGGCCGCTGGACCTGACGGGATACCAGTTCGATTATACACAGAGTACGCGAAGGAACTTGCCCCCCTTCTTGCAGCGGTGTACCGTAGGTCTCTAGAAGATCATAGCGTTCCAAAGGATGGGAAAAGGACATAGGTCATCCCCGTTTTCAAGAAGGGTCGTCGAACAGACGTGCAGAACTATAGACCTCTATCCCTAACGTCTATCAGTTGTAGAATTTTGGAACACGTATTATGTTCGAATATAATGCCTTTTCTGGAGACTAGAAATCTACTCTGTAGGAATCAGCATGGGTTTCGAAAAAGACGATCGTGTGAAACCCAGCTCGCGCTATTCGTCCACGAGACTCAGAGGGCCGTAGACACGGGTTCGCAGGTAGATGCAGTGTTTATTGACTTCCGCAAGGCGTTCGATACAGTTCCTCACAGTCGTTTAATGAACAAAGTAAGAGCAAATGGACTATCAACCAAGTGTGTGATTGGATTGAAGAGTTCCTAGATAATGGAGGGAAGTCTTCCGAAGTAAGAGTGATTTCAGGTGTGCCGCAGTGGAGTGTCGTAGGACCGTTGCTATTCACAATATACATAACCGACCTTGTAAGTGACATCGGAAGTTCACTGAGGCTTTTAGCGGATGGTGCTGTGGTATATCGAGAGGTTGTAACAATGGAAAATTGTACTGAAATACAGGAGGATGTGCAGCAAATTGACGCATGGTGCAGGGAATGGCCATTGCATATCGATGTAGACAAGTGTAATGGGCTGCGAATACATAGAAAGAAAGAACGCATATCATTTAGCTACAATATAGCAGGTCGGCATCTGGAAGCAGTTAATTCCATAAATTACATGAGAGTACGCATTAGGAGTGATTTAAAGTGGAATGATCATATAAAGTTGATCGTCGGTAAAGCAGAGGCCAGACTGATATTCATTGGAAGAATCCTAAGGAAATTCAATCCGAAAACAAAGGAAGTAGGTTACAGTACGCTTGTTCGCCCACTGCTTGAATACTGCTCAGCAATGTGGGATCCGTACCAGATAGGGTTGATAGAAAAGAGAGGAAGATCAAACTGAGAGCAGCGCGCTTTGTTACAGGATCATTTAGTAATTGCGAATGCGTTACGGAGATGATAGATAAACTCCAGTGGAAGACTCTGCAGGAGAGACGCTCCGTAGCTTGGTACGGGCTTTTGTTGAAGTTTCGAGAACTTACCTTCACCGAGGACTCAAGCAGTATATTGCTCCCTCTTACGTATATCTTGCGAAGAGACCATTAGGATTAAATCAGAGAGATTACAGCCCACACAGAGGCATACCGACAATCCTTCTTTCCACGAACAATACGAGACTGGAGTAGAAAGGAGAACCGATAGAGGTACTCAGGGTACCCTCCGTCACACTCTGTCAGGTGGATTGCGGAGTATGAATGTAGATATAGATGTCGATTGAGCCTTTTACAAACGTATAGGTACGTAAAAAGCCCGGGACAGTGTCCTAGCCGTCTGCAGGCAGACAGCCCATTAGCATTCACCGATTCCGCATGCTCTCTAGCATGATTAGCAGCAACTGTGTAGCCTACATGCAGGAGCCTCGGATTCCATCACGAATTGTAAGTATGCAGACGCATTTTATTGCGCTCAATAAAGATGGGTACGTGGTAAGAAGGATGTTGCCGAAATGGGGGATCTTAGAGCGACCCTTCGCTTATTTACGCATGTGTCTCGCACACCCTTCCCTCATGATGACGTGACTCACTGGGAGGTGCAAATCAGGAAGACTGAAAAACCATAAGCATCTTTTGCTGCTTCGGATCCAGTTCAATTTTCGCCGAATTATTGCGACAGGCCACCAATCCACGAAGAGTTCCTGTTACGTGACAGCTACAATTGAGTAAGTCTGTTTTGTAAAATGAAGATTTGACTGTCGGTCAAGCAACTGATGTACGGTTTCTTCACTTTACAATATTGTCACTAATGGTTCCACACTGTGCATCAGAAAAGGAATTGCTGTAGCATTGCCCCCGAACGTGGTGCGAACAGGTTCAATGAGGTCGCAAACTCATGATGTCCCTGGAAAGTGGTTGGATCATTCATTGCATATCTGCAGTGTAAGGTTTCGTCAGATGCGTCGTCCTCTATCTAATCGCATTACTAACTGTCGTTGAAGACTGTGAAGTCTGTGAAAACAATCATTCCAAGTGAAGGCGCAGTTTCATTGACTCCTTTTATGCCACCCCTAAGACCTTTTTCGTGTCGATTCTGGGCGACGGTACGTACGAAATGTTTCCTTGACCACCCTTAAGAAACATAGAAACGTACTATCGTTCGACCATCGAATGGACTACAGTACGGACGAAATAAATATAAGCATCCTTGGCATAGAGAAATAACTGAAAGAATTGAAAAAAAAGTATGTCACCAGGTCCAGATGCAATCCCAGTTCGGTCTTTTAAAAGAGTACTCTACAGCACTGGCCACTTGCTTGGCTGTATTTATCGCGAATTTCTCGCTCAGTGCAAAGTCCCAAGAGATTGAAAAAAAAAGCATAGGTTACTCCCGTATATGAAAAGGGCAAAAGAACGGAGCTGTAACATTACAGACCGCTATCCGTAACATCGATTTGTTCCAGGGAAATGTGATAGGACCGCTGTTATTCTCCATATACATAAATGATATGGCCGACAGATGGGAACAATCTGCTGTTGTTTTCTGATGCTTCTGTGGTGTGCGGTAAGGTGCCGAAGTTGAGTGACTTACGAGGATAGCTTAGACAAAATATCTACTTGTTGTAATGAATGGCCGCTAGCTGTTAATGCATAAAAATATAAGTTAATGCGGCTGAGGAGGAAAACCAAACACGTAATATTTCGACACAGCATAGTAGTGTCCTGCTTGAGAGTCAGGCTGTTTAAATATCTGCGCCTAACGTCGCTAAGCGAGGATTGTCGTAAGAAGGCTAAAGTTCGACTCTGATTTACTCGGAGAATTGCAAGAAAGTGTGGTTCATATGTAAAGGAGACCGCATATGGAACACTGGTGCGACCTACTCTTGAGTGCCGTTCGAGTGTTTGGAATTAAAGGAAGACATCGAAGCAATTCACACACGGGCTGCTATGTTTGTTATCGGTAGGTTCGAGTAACATGCAAGCGTTACGGAAGTTCTTGGGACAGTGAAATGGGGAGCCCTGGAGGAAAGACATTTTGAAGGAGCACTAATGAGAAAATTTAGAGGACTGGTATCTGGAGCAGACTGCAGAACGATTCTACTGCCGTGAACACACATTTCACTTAAGGACCACGAAGATAACAGTCGAAAAATTCCGTTGCTTTTTTTGCACAGGGAAGGGCATGTCTACTAATCGTACAGGGTACCCTCGGTCATGTGCTGTACGGTGGCTTGGGGAGTACGTATGTAAGGTAGATGAAAACCACTTGTTTTCAGAGCTGGGTGCCGCTGTTCTGACGTCCTACGCAGAGGCGTCAAATAAAAGAGCTAAAAGTGGGTAAGAGGGGCTGGAGCGACCTTCCCATCGTGCGACAATTCCTCGGTGGCACTTGCCATAATTGTGATTAATTTTGGTATACTACAGTTGTGAACACCATCATTCATTCCGTATATGTCGACTGCTTGCGGGGAGGGTGACCTGGCAAGGCGCCAAGTTTTTTCACCATAGAGGGAAGCTGTAGGCACTTTAGAGTCTGATTTTACACTTCCGCTTCCCAGTGTGAGACCATTACGAGATTTCAAATGAGAGACCTTTCAAGTGTGATGCACAGGAGACCATTACGAGATTTCAAATGAGAGACCTTTCAAGTGTGATGCACAGTGTACTTTCAGAATGGAGTAAGACAAGCAATCTTGAGATATATCGAGTCGTTTCAAGTAATAGTAAAACAAAAGACAAGTGCCTTCGAAACCCACTGGTTCTGATGCCTAATCATGCTCCATTGCACAGTGAAGGGTGGAAGACTTCAGTCACACAACGAAACGAGCTACAGTTAAACACTGAGCTTCGAATCAAAATCAGGGAACAGAATGATCACAATCGAATTCGGTATCTGAAAAACCGAATGAGTGCTGCCGAGATCGCGATATGAACACAGAAAGAATAATGCCGCTTTTAAATATGAGATCAAAAAGACTCCTACAGGTTACGAAATTTGAAATCAGAATCATCATGTTCCGCTCGCCATCTGAGCTCGGAGCACTTGCTCTGCTCCCTAAGCTTTAAATATCGCATTTGAGCAATCGTTCACGCAGGAGAATCGTACGAACATACCAACGTGTGACTATCGCACAAACTGAAGTAAAGAGGACATAGTGAAAAGCATCCACGGTGGGTAGAAACAAATGAAAGGTTTGAAAGCACGTAAGTCGCCAAGTTCTGACCTAATCCAGCTTCAGTTCTACTTAACTTGACTTTATGGCGAATTTCTCGCCAAGCGCAGTCCCAAGCGACTGGAATGTAGAGCGTAGAAGGGTATGAGAGTGGACCCGCAAAATTACATACAAATAGATAGATAGATTTGCTGCAGAACCCTTCAAAATATTGTCAGTTTCTATATATTAAATGCCCTTCAGACAGAAAAGCTTCTATCACAAATCAGACCGGTCTTAGAAAGCATCGCTCGTCAGAATCTTAGCCTGCCTTTTCCCCAGGTGAGATCCTGCGAACCGTGGATGAAGGGCAACGGGTGAATTCCATATTCCTAGATTTCCGATAACCACGTGACACGGTGCCACACTGCCGACTGTTAATGAGGGTAAAAGCGTACGAAACAGGTTCCCAGGAATGTGAATGGCTCAAAGATTACCTAAGTAACATAACACAGTATGTTATCCTCGAAGGTGAGTGTTCGTCAGAAAAAACATTAACGTGCGGCGTGCGCTGAGAAGTGTGAAATGATCGCTGTTATCTAATATGTACATAAACGATCTCGCGGAAAGGGTAAACAGTAGCTGTTTGCTGATGATTATGTGGTGTATGGGAAGGGAACGTCGTTGAACGACGTGGGAGCATACAAGATGTCTTAAACCAAATTTCTAGTGGGTTTGATGGATATTATGAAAATAGAAAAATCTAAGTTAATGGAGATGAGTAAGACAAACCCATAACGTTCGTGTACAACATTGTAAAATGCTGCCTGAGCTACCCCACCCTCTCCCCCGCCCACGTTCATTAAATATTTAGGTTTAACGTTGCAAAGCAATATGAAATGGAAGAAGCATGTAAGGTTTGTAATAGAGAAGGCGAATGGTCGACTACGATTTATCGGAAGAATTTTACGCAAGCGTGATTCATCAGCAAAGGAGACGGTGTATAAGACACTAGTGCGATCCAGTGTTGAGTAATGTTTGAGTGTTTGGGATCCACACCAGGTAGGACTAAAGGAAGACATTGAAGCAGTTCAGAGAGTGGCACCTATATTATTTACCGGGAGGTTAGAACAACGCATATATTACGGTGATGCTTAGGAAACTGAAAATAGAAATCACTGGAGGGTAGGTGGCGTTCTTTTTGAAGAGCACTGTAGATAAACTTTAGAGAACGGGTTTTGGAGGATGACTGCAGAACGATTCTACTGCCACCAACGTACCTCTCCCGCAACGACCACGGAGATGAGAGAGTTAGGCCTAAAGACATTCGTTTTTTCCTCCCTCCATGTGCCAGTGGAAGAGGAAAGGACACAACTGACAGTGGCGCAGAGTACCATACGGTGGCTTGCGGAGTATGTATGTGGCTGTAGATGTAGATGTAGGCACTGTATTGTGAATTACAGATGTAGTTGTAGAGGCAGTGACACAAACCTCCGTTTTCAGGCCACAGGCACTCGCCAAGATGCCCGCAGTGCGTGCCCAAATAGGTAACACCAGCCTTCTCCTCACATCTCCTCAGTACCTGCTTTTCAACCAGGAATATCGCTGTAAACGTCTCTCTCCCCCAGTGTGTGACGCAGAAATTACTGCACAACATTCACCGACGTTACACTAAATGTAGTAAGGACGCAAGGAGATGAAATCAGCCGAACAATCCACGTCATATGAAACCGATAATCACTCATTCTCAATTTGTAACTTAATCTAGTATCAATATAGGAACATACGTAAAATCGATCCTGATGTAGTGAAATACTGAGTTATAAAATGGGAGGGGGAGGCCCATATAAGGTTGACGCCTCTCATCACCTCGCCACCAGGAAAGAAATTGATGCAACGGAGATTAAACCGAAAAACAGTGCCAACAAACCCGGCTCAATGAAATTTAAAATGAAATCTACCTTTTCACAAAGTTTTTCAGTTACTTCTTTTAATGATTGTTGTTCAATCAGTCGTTACACAATAAATTCTACGGTAAATATCATCACTACAACTTCTGAAATATCTTTGTAAAATATACAGTACTAAGAGGAGCAAAAAGTCTAACCAATGGAGCAAAATGTACTTAGCATTCCTAATCTGATATGAAAGAAAATTGATTGAAATTACATCATAAGTGTCCCTAGGTATGAAAAATTAATCATCCCCGAAAACAATAATGTAACTAGTTCCTAAAATCACTAGTACCTATTAAAATTTTAATCGTTTGCATATTTTGTATACATACTTATGCATACGTATGGTTTAAAGATACCGAGTGGTCATCTGTTTTGTATACACATATATGGATTGAAGACACAACACACAGTTGTCATGCATCTTTCAAAGAAAGATAAAGTATAAAAAATTGTCTGCGACAAAAGAAAGATTAGTGCAAAATACATAAATTTTTTCCCTGTCATCGAGATTCTTGGATAAAATTTAGTTTGCTTAAACACAAATCTGCGCTATCATTATCTTCACATGATGTTTCACCGTGCATACACTGACACTTAACAAGGCATACAAGAAAACTACAGTTGCTAATGTCGAAGCTGATTGTCTGCATCACCTAAACTGCAGAGTAACTCGCAGTGAATGGCAACAGGCCAAAAGGTCACTTGTGTTAGTGATGTCATCTCGGGTTATCACGGCTGCTTTCCTCAGTGGCTCACTTGCATAGTGTTTGTGGAAACAGGTAAAGCTACGCTGATCGTACTGTGTGAGAATAGAGGAGATGCTTTCTTACTAGGAAAATAAATGGTTACTTTGTGCGTACAGTTTGCGATATGTTTCAACATATTCCCCACATTGGTCTCCCAAGGAAGGAAAAAAAATGGTTCAAATGGCTCTGAGCACTATGGGACTCAACTGCTGTGGTCATCAGTCACCTAGAACTTAGAACTACTTAAACCTAAGTAACCTAAGGACATAACACACATCCATGCCCGGGGCAGGATTCGAACCTGCGCCCGTAGCAGTCGCACGGTTCCGGACTGCGCGCCTAGAACCGCGAGACCACCGCGTCCGGCCAAGGAAGGAAACATAGTACTGTATGCAGCAACACAATATGTCTGTGTGAAATAAAAGTTTCATTACTTCTCATAAGTTGCCGTCACACTTGGCAAGTGGCACGTAATCATCGTTTCCAACAGAGAGAAATCTCTGTCGTATCTCAGCACGAACAACTGGGTCACTGACGCGACCATTGGCTATTGACGTTAACTCTCGCAATACCAAGAAGGGTTGGGAATGTAGGGGAGGCGAGTAAGGACGGAGGGATAGCTTATAAACTAACTCCGCCCAAACAGGCCATGAAGGCTCCAGCGGCACCGACCGGCCTCCGTATCATCCTACAGGTGTCACAGGCTGCGGATATGGGGGGGGGGGGGGGGGGGCATGTGGTCAGCACACGGCTCTCCCGGCAGCACGTTAGTTTTCGAGGCCAGAGCCGCTACTTCTCATTCAAGTAGCTCCTGAGTTTAACGGCTGAGTGCACTCCGTTTGCCGACAGCCCTCGGCAGATCTGATGGTCACCCATCCAAGTGGTAGCCGGTGATACCACTGCGGCAAGGCCGTTGGCTACACATTATAAAGACCTCTTGCAAAAATATTGTAATGTAGTTAGCTACTTCATAAAACAAGAATTTTGAGAAAAATTTATGTTTTTAATTAATTCTTTTATCAGATTCCATATCTGCTTTAAATTTTTTAATTAACCTTAGCTCAAAAACTGAAGTGTGTGTAACAGATCTCACTTTCTTCAGCGTATGTCGTACGCTATATTTCAAGATTCAGAGCTTTACTTATATATATCACTATCCGAAGAAATGTATGTTAAAAGTAAAAGTCAGCAACAATAAGATGTGTTTGCATTTTTTAAACTTTTTTGTTTTGGTCATGAAATCGACAGTAAATGTTACTGAAAGTGTGTTGATATTACTAAGAGTGTGCTAAAATGTATTTTCGGGTTTTGGACCCTATTTATACATCAGGACCACTTTAGAAACTCTTTTTTTAGTATAACTCAGCAACAAGCAACGAATTCTTTTCCTTCATGGCCTGTTCGGTCGGAGTTAGTTCATACAGTATCCTTCCGCACACGTGATTTGCCGCGGCTGATACATGCTCTCAATGCATTGCCCATCCCATACTGACCGCATGTTTCATTCGACCCGCCCTCATTCTCCAGCTGACTCGCCGCCCCCACTAATGTTTGTAGTGTGGAGGCGCACTCGAAACTGGGTCAGCTGCTGTCTCTGCCACCGTCTGTGCAGCCCCCGACTCCCAACGCTTTGACGTCTCCGCCACACAACTCGGCGCCATACGCTGCCCCTCATGGAACTTGCGCTGTGTGCCGTGCCATGGTGCCCGGAGTACTCTTGCTTTCAGTGAGCCCGCCAGCCGATGTCCCCTTTGTTGCTGCACCCAACACCTGGGGATTACAGTTTCATATCCGCTCCTCTTCCTCCCTCGTGTACTTCTACGTCATCAATTGGCTGTTCTCGTTTGTCAGTGTCCCGCAATGCAACCATGTGCTCCGTATTGCTGCTCACAGTTGCACTACCATTGTTACCAGCTGCACTACGTCACTAACCCATTTACATAATAAGAATTCTTTTCTTACTTTTTTTACGACTTGTCTTTTCCTACCAACAGTTACTGTAACTGGCGTCTAGTCGCTGCTTCCACAGAAGGAAATGTATTAAGAAAATCTATGCGCTGCATTAAATCGGTCGCAATCGTTCACTTCATATGTGAAATATAAGACATTTACTGTTAACATTCTGATCATTTGGCATATATTTAATTTCCAATCCTGATTCTTCTATTACTTACAAATTAATGCCTTCATTCACTCTCTCACACACTCTCACAGATAATATGTTAAACGTTGAAAGGCGACTATCCTAAATCCCATATCAATTTTCAACAAGTTTTGATTAAAAATGTAAACGAAGGTGTGAATTTCATTTACTCAACGTCTGTATTTTAGGTATAACCAGTTTTTCTAAATCTGTTCCTGAGACCACAGATACTGGTGAGAGAGGTTACTTCCTTCGAAGAAAATAGCAGAAGTATGTGTCAGACAGCCTGGTCATGCATTTGGTTCGAAAAGCATGGAAGCTGGCTGGCCGTGTAGTGGAGGCAGCATTATTTAAAATGGATTTCTAATAATATCTTTTTAAGGAATATTGAAAATATTGGACTAATATTAAAGGAAGATTTACAAACTCAAGTTTTAAGGTAATGTAGATATTTTACAATGCAACACATGATTTTGTCTTACAGTTGAAACTAGCGTCAAGGAAGGTAATTGTACACAGGAGAGTTGTTAGGAAGTGTTTTACTAACTTGTCTAGGTATTGTTGTCATGTGTTGATGAGCCGTGGTTTATCTTGAGTCTCTGTGCTCATTTGTCAGTCGTTAAGTTTTAGTTCCTCTTTTTCATTTACTTTTATGACAGTTTGCATACTCCCATTGTGTATCGCGAGACGGATGGCTGCAAATCATTTCCAAGTAGCCGGACATAACCGATTCTAGTCAGTGATCGGTTCAGTTGGACCACAGGACCTAAGCCATTCCATGTAAACACAGCCTACACCGTAATGGAGCCACCACCAACTTCCACAGTGCCTCATTGCATATCGCGAGTTGTTTGTTGAGAAGCATTTTATGAAAAGTGATAAGATACCGGTTTGCATTGCACATCTCAAGTATGGCAAATGAATGACCAGCAGATTTAATTATCATAAGATTTCAAGTCCTCTGTAAGCTACAGTGATTGTCAGAACGTAATTGTGAAAACAATATCGTATCAGTCCAGAGGTTTCATTGCATTAGAACAGTTGAGGAAAGTGCCGCATCATGAATTTTCCAGCAGTTTTACCAGAAAGTCAGATGCTGTAAATTTTATTTCCATTTGCTCCATAACCACAATAACAGTTTTCATATAGTTATTGTTTACTAGACTAAGATAAAGATTAGCTACATTCAGGGCCAACATTTTAATCTGGATTACTTTGTTTTGCTGTCAAACAGCATATGCAAATTTTGTTGAAAATGGACTGCTTTCTCGCAGGTGAATTGTATGACGTAAAGGCTAGTCCAGGTATCGCATCGTGTAGCGCAAGCTTCACATGTTTCCTTTTCATATTTTATTTTTAACACAGTTCTGTTGCACTGGACTGCAATTTACGTATTTCCCTATCAAAATAACATCTTCAGCATTCTGCTGTAGCACCACATTTCGAAAGCTTTTGTTCTCTTCTTGTCCAAACTATTTATCGTCCGTGATTTACTTCCATACATGGCTACACTCCATACAAATACTTTCAGTAACGACTTCCTTATACTTAAATCTATACTCGATGTTAATAAATTTCTCTTCTTCAGAAACGATTTCCTTGCCATTGCCAGTCTACATTTTACATCCTCTCCACTTCGAACATCATCAGTTATTTTGCTCCCCAAATAGCAAAACTCCTTTACTATTTTAAGTGTCTCATTTCCTAATGTAAATCCCTCCTTTGAGGACACTATCTATTCCGTTCAACTACTCTTCCAAGTCGTTTTCTGTCTCTGACTGAATTACAATGTCATCGGCGAACCTCAAAGTTTTTATTTCTTTTCCATGGATCTTAATACCTATTCCGAACTTTTCTTTTGTTTCCTTTACTGCCTTCTCATTGTACAGATTGAATAGCATCGGGGAGAGGCTACAAGCCTGTCTCACTCCCTTCCCAACCATTGCTTCCTTTTCATGTCCCTCGACTCTTATAACTGCCATCTGGTTTCTGTACAAATTGTAAATAGCCTTTCGCTCCCAGTATTTTACCCCTGCCACCTTAGGAATTTTAAAGAGAGTATTCCAGTCAACATTGTCAAAAGCTTTCTCTAAGTCTACAAATGCTAGAAGCGTAGGTTGGCCTTTCCTTAACCTTTTTCTAAGATAAGTCGTAGGGTCAGTATTGCCTCGCGTGTTCCAACATTTCACGGAATCCAAACTGATCTTCCCCGAGGTCGGCTTCTACCAGTTTTTCCATTCGTCTGTAAAGAATTCGCATTAGTATTTCGCAGCTGTGACTTATTAAACTGATAGTTCGGTAATTTTCACATCTGTCAACACATACTTTCTTTGGGATAGGAATTATTATGTTCTTCTTGACGTCTGAGAGAATTTCGCTCGTCTCATATATTTTTCTCACCAGATGGTAAAGTTTTGTCATGACTGGCTCTCCCAAGGCTGTCAGTGGTTCTAATGGAATGTTGTCTACTCTTGCGGTCTTCTTTCGACTTAGATCTTTCAGTGCTCTGTCAAACTCTTCACGCAGTATCATATCTCCCATTTCATATTCATCTACCTCCTCTTCCATTTCCATAATATTGTGCTCAAGTACATCGCCCCTTTATACACCCTCTATATACTCCTTCCACCTTTCTGCTTTCCCTTCTTTGCTTAGAACTGCTTTTCCATCTGAGCTCTTGATATTCATGCAAGTGGTTCTCTTTTCTCCAAAGGTCTCTTTAATTTTCCTGTAGGCAGTATCTATCTTACCCCTAGTGAGATAAGCCTCTACATCCTTGCATTTGTCCTCTAGCCATCCCTGATTAGCCATCTTGAACTTCCTGTCGATCTCATTTTTGAGACGTTTGTATTCCTTCTTGCCTGCTTCGCCTCCGTATGAGCCCTAATTTCTCCTATCTTACCTTCGTGATCCTTACGCGTGGCAGTAGAATCATACAGCAGTCAACTCTAAATTTTCTCAACAGTGTTCCTCGAAAACAACCTCAAGTCCCCTCCGGGGCCTCCCATTTGAATCCCTAAAGTAAAAAATGTAAATGTCGTGTGACTAGGGCCTCCCGTCGGGTAGACGTTCGCCGGGTGCAATTCTTTCGATTGGACGTCACTCTGACAACTTATGCGTCGATTGGGATGATGTGATGATGATTATGTCAACACAACACCCAGTCTCGGAGAAAGGCTCCGAGCCTGCCGGGAATCGGACCCGGGCCCTTAGGATTGACATTCTGTCGCGCTGACCACTCAGTTACGGGCGGCGGACATTCTTAAAGTATCTCCGTAAAATTCACATGTTGTTCGAACCTACCTGTAACAAATCTACCAGCCCGCTTCTGAAATGCTTCGATGTCCGACCTAGTACGGATACAAGACACTGGAACAGTACTCAACACGGGTCGCATTATTCAAGAATAAGTCCCACCAGCATCCAATATGCGGTCTCCTTTACAGATGAAACATGTTTTCCTGAAGTTCTCCCAATAAACCGATGTCAACTATTTGCCTTCCCCACAAATACTTCACAAGCTCATTAAATTTCATATCGCTTAGCGACGTTACGCCCAGATATTCAAGCGACGGGACTGTGTCAGGCAGTACACTAAAAGGCTGTATCCAAAAATTACAGATTTGTATTTCCTACTCAACCGCCTGATCTTACATTTTCCCTCATTTACAGCTAACTGCCATTCATCTCTCCGACTAGAGATTTTGCCTAAGTTATCTTGTATTACCTACAGTAATTCGATACCAGGTCGTAGACCACATCATTATCACCAAACAAACGTAGAGAACAACAGCGATCCTATCACACTTCGCTGTGGTACTTCTGACTTTTGTTTTTATTTTAATTTTTTTGTTTGCACGTCACGTTCCGTAGTACCAAATTCAGGAGCAAATCTCCAAGGTCATGGAATTAGAACATAAAAGTAATAACAAATAATAATAAAATGTTTATGAACCCGAAAAACGCTTAGTTTAGGTAAATGCAATTAACATTACAACAGGAATCAGCTTAATTTTTCAAGGAACTCTTCGACAGAATAGAAGGAGTGACCCATGAGGAAACTCTTCAGTTTCGATTTAAAAGAGCGTGGATTACTGCCAAGATTTTTGAATTCGAGTGGTAGCTTATTGAAAATGGATGCAGCAGTATACTCCACATCTTTCTGCATAAGAGTTAAGGAATTCCGATCCAAACTAGCGTTTGATTTCTGCCGAGTATTAACTCAGTGAAAGCTGCTTACTCTTGGGAATAAGCTAATATTGTTAACAAGAAATGACGGAAAAATGGTTCAAATGGCTCTGAGCACTATGGGACTTAACTCCTGAGATCATAAGTCCTCTAGAACTTACAACTACTTAAACCTCACTAACCTAAGGACATCACACACATCCAGGCCCGAGGCAGGATTCGAACCTGCGACCATAGCGGTCGCGCGGTTCCAGACTGTAGCGCCTAGAACCGGTCGGCCATCCCGGCCGGCAAATGACGGTAAGGAACATATATATAGAAGGGCCAATGTCAAAATACCCAGACTCATCAACAGGCGTCGACAAGAGTTTCGTGTATTTAGACCTCTTATTGCCCGAACCATCCTTTTCCGAGTCAGGAATATCCTTTTTGAATGGGAAGGGTTATCCCTAAATATAATATCATACGCCATAAGCAAACGAAAATAAGGAAGACAGACTAATTTTTGTATCGAAGAGTCACTCACTTCAGATACCATTCAAATAGTAAAAATTTAAAATGGCAGCATTAAGTCTTAGAACAAGATCCCGAGCGTGAGCTTCCTACGATAGTTTACTATCTATCTGAACAACTAGAAATTTGAACTGTTCAGTTTCACTAATCATATGCGCATTCAGTGAAATTAAAACATCAGGTTTTGTTGAATTGTGTGTTAGAAACTGTAAAAACTGAGCCTTCCTATGATTTAGCGTTAGTTTATTTACGACAAGCCATGAACTTATTTCATGAACTGCACTATTTGTAACGCAGCCAGTGTTGCACACAACATCCTTTACCACCAAACTAGTGCCATCAGGAAACAGAGATATTTAAGAGTTAGCCGTAATACAAGAGGGCATATCATTTAAATAAATAAGGATCAGGTGTGGCCCCAACAGTGATCCCTGGGGCACCGCCCCCTCTTCCCCCCCCCCCCCCCCCCACTTGATCGTACCCCACTCAGACCTCACATCACAGCTATTCTCAAGATTGTGAATAATGACCTTTTGGTGTCTGTTGATAAAGCAGGAGGTGAACTAATTGTGAGCTGCTCCTCTATTCCGTAATGGCCTAACTTCTGGAGCAATATTTTGTGACCAACACAATGAAATGCCTTAGTTAAATTAAAAAAAATATATATGCGTTGCGTTCGAAACCTTTTGTTTAACCCAACGTGTACATCACAGAGGAAAGAGTATATAGTATTTTCAGTTATTAGACGACTTCTGACGATAGCGTTGATGAATATTTGCCATCGAGGACAACATGCTGCTTTCTATTACTTATGAAGTCTTCGAGCTACTCTTATATCTGTGGACTTCTTCCATGTGCTCGTACCTTCGTTAACTGTCTGCAGTGTGGTACCGTGTCAAATGCTTTCAGCAAAAATGGTTCAAATGGCTCTGAGCACTAGAACTTAGAACTACTTAAACCTAACTAACCTAAGGACATCACACACATCCATGTCCGAGGCAGGATTCGAACCTGCGACCGTAGCAGTCGCACGGTTCCAGACTGAGCGCCTAGAACCGCTAGACCACCGCGGTCGGCAGCAAAAATTGAATCTGAAATCTAGAAATATGGAATCTTCTGGTAGTCCTTCATCCAAAGTTCGCAGAATATCATGCGAGAGAAGGACGAGTTTCGCACGAGCGATGCTTGCTAAGGTATTGCAGGTTGGTCGACATCAGTCTCAAGAAAATTAGTCCTATTCTGTTTGCGAATATGTCCAAGGATTCTGCGGCAAACTGAAGTTAGGGATATGCTTCGGGAACTCAAATGGAAATCACTGAGGGAAGGCGTCGCTCCTTTAGAGAAACGCTACTGAGAAACTTTAGAGAATCGGCATCTGAAGATGACTGCAGAACGGTCCTATTGCCGCTAACATATATTTTGCGTAGGGACCATGAAGATAAAATGCGACAAAATAGGGCTCATACGGTTACATATAACTAGTCGTTTCGTCATCGCTCTGTTTGCGAATCGACCAGGAAAGGAAATGGATAGTAGTTGTACAGGGTACCTCCGCTACGCACTGCAAGATGGCTTACGGAGAATCTATGTACATATAGAGGTCTGCAATTTGCGGGTTCGTTCCTTTACCGGTCTTATATACAAGAGTCCCCTGCGGATCTTTCCAGGCTGAGCGAGAGATTCAAGCCAAATCGTAAATACCCTTGGAAGAACCGAGCCGGCATTCAATTCGAACCCGGTGACTTATTTTCTTTCAAATCTTTCAGAGGCTTCTCTACTTATGCTTATTACTATGTCATCCATTTGTGAGTTGTGGGGCCGGCCGGTGTGGCCGTGCGGTTCTAGGCGCTTCAGTCTAGAACCGAGTGACCGCTACGGTCGCAGGTTCGTACCTTGCCTCGGGGATGGATGTGTGTGATGTCCTTAGATTAGTTAGGTCAAGGAGTTCTAAGTCTAGGGGACTGATGACCTCAGATATTAAGTCTCACAGTGCTCAGAGCCATTTGAACCATTTTTTTAATCCACTTACTAGGCACGTATCTCTCCAGATCACGATTTACAATCTGCATGAAGTTTGCTCGTAATCCATCTATGTCCTTCTTATTGGAACAGGGTAACATTATTTGACTCTCTAAGTGAGATGCTAACAACTTCTGATCTGTACTGTCTAACAGAGACGCTCTGTTAGCCTTCTTGACTGATTTATAATCTTTGATAACCATAGTTGCTGTAATTACATCATGATCGCTAATCCCCCTATCTGTACTGACACTGTCGATACCGTCTGGCGTGTTTGTAGCTACAACATATAAGATACTTCCGTTGCTACATCTACATCCATACTCCGCAATCCACCTGACAGTGTGTGGCGGAGGGTACCTTGAGTACCTCTATCGGTTCTCCCTTCTATTCCAGTCTCGTATTGTTCGTGGAAAGAAGGATTGTCGGTATGCTTCTGTGTGGGCTCTAATCTCTCTGATTTTATCCTCATGGTCTCTTCGTGAGATATACGTAGGAGGGAGCAATATACTGCTTGACTCTTCGGTGAAGGTATGTTCCCGAAACTTTAACAAAAGCCCTTATCGAGCTACTTTGCGTCTCTCCTGCAGAGTCTTCCACTGGAGTTTAACTATCTTCTCCGTAACGCTTTCGCGATTACTAAATGATCCTGTAACGAAGCGTGCTGCTCTCCGATGGATCTTCTCTATCTATTCTATCAACCCTATCTGGTACGGATCCCACACTGCTGAGCAGTATTCAAGCAGTGGGTGAACAAGCGTACTGTAACCTACAACCTTTTTTTTTGGATTGCGTTTCCTTAGGATTCTTATAATGAATCAACTTTATATGATCATTCAATTTTAAATCACTCCTAATGCGTACTCCCAGATAATGTATGGAATTAACTGCTTCCAGTTGCTGACCTGCTATTTTGTAGCTAAATGATATGCGTTCTTTCTTTCTATATATTAGCAGCACATTACACTTGTCTACATTGAAATTGAATTGCCATTCCCCGCACCATGCGCCAATTAGCTGCAGATCCTCCTGCATTTTAGTACAATTTTCCATTGTTACAAGCTCTCGATACACCACAGCATCATTTGCAAAAAGCCTCAGTGAACTTCCGACGTCATCCACAAGGTCAGTTATGTATATTGTGAATAGCAACGGTCCTATGACAGTCCCCTGCGCCACACCTGAAATCACTCTTACTTCGGAATACTTCTCTCCATTGAGGATGACATGCTGCGTTCGGTTATCTAGGAACTCTTCATTCCAATAACACAATTGGTCTGATTTACTTTGTTCGTTAAACGACTGTGGGTAACTGTATCGAACGCCTGGCGGAAGTCAAGAAACACGGCATCTACATGTATCTATGCAGTGTATCCATACACAATCCAGTCTACACATGGCAGGTTAAAGTCGCCTCCCGCAAGTATTGCTTGATGGGTATTTACGCGCTAATGTCCATAGACTCTCTTTGAATGACTATGAAATTGGCACGGAGGACTCAAGTGGCCGGTGAAAACATCCAGCTTGGTTACCTCACCTGATAACTTCGATGTCGCATTCCACTTCGACCACAATAGAGACAATAGTTTTCTCAACTGGAATGAACATTCTCCCTCCTATTTAATCTAATCTGCCTTTCCTAGATGCGTCCTATAATGAACTGTTACGTCGTAAAGAAAAGTTAATTAACTTGACCTTTGACTTTCACACAGATAAGGCAGGTATTGCGCTTAAACTCAACTTTTTTTACTAGATGACAGATTTTAAAATTTTCACCATCTAATATTAAAGTCTGTGAAAAAATTTGCCTGTAGATGAATATTTTTCTTCGTAGCTGCTGTAAGGCCCCCCCTACTTATGGGGCTGCCCGCATTACAGACCGCGCCGCCCCCGCCAGTCAGCCAGCCCGCACGATATTCGTTCGTTTCTTTCGTCCGTCGACTCGATCAAATCGAGTTATCGAGTAGTTGTAGTTTGCTAAGTAGCACGCGCGTCCGCGTCATTGTATTTTATAAGTTTCTGTCTAGCACATGCATAGCTAACACATGCCATCGAGAAAAGTGGCCACCATTCTAGTGCTTCTGTCTGGCATTTGTTCGAGAAAAGTCGCGAATATTCTACCATGGCTAAGGTCGACATTGAGGGAGCCTCGACTTACTGGCTTAGATCAATTGAGTATTCATCCTGATATTGATTCTCCAATTGACGATGTAATTAACCTATTTGCCAGGAAGAATAGGCGCATAGATTCATCATTTAAGGAAGAGAACTACAATTGTAACTTTTTTGTATCATAAGATGGCATTGTCTTGTATATGTGTATAATTAGTATAAACAAGACTTTCCTAAACTCAGCATTCGACTTAATTCTTTTCTATTATGGTAAAAGTAAAGGTAGCTCAAGATTTCCACCCGACGAACGGTGTACCCGATCGGAGGCCCTAGTAACACGACATTTACATGATGGAAAACTGACCGTCTCTTGTGTTCTATCAAGAGGTGGTTGATTCCTCTATACAGTAATCGGTGGTAAGGGAGAAGTAATACTTGGAGGTTCCCTCGTAAGCTGCTGAAAAACGTTAAAAGGGTGTCTATGATTTATAGTGTGTGTCTCTGTGTGTGGATGTGTGTGTGTGTGTGTGTGTGTGTGTGTGTGTGTGTGTGTGTTAGTCATAACAGGCTCAAAATCTCTACACCAATTCCTGATATTAGCTTTCATGCACAGACGTTTGCTACATAGCTCATCCGTCTGTATAAGCAGGTTATTCTCAGGAGATCTGTAAGGATTTTGAGCCTGTTATGACAATACAGATACACTGATTTACGGCGAATATATTTTATATTACGTACAAATATATCGCACAAATTGTATGCATTATGATGACATAAAGTTGAGTTGTGAAAACGTTAGCATTTCCACTTAACGAACAGACGCTACAACTCAAGACAGGGAATCTTCTTTCACTCTGCCTTTTAACTAGTGTAGTGCAGTGTTATTCAGCCTTTTGGAATACACCACCGCTTTCCAAGTAAAAATATTCTGGCGACCCCCAGAATCATAATAAAGGTATGTCAGCGGTTTCAAAGGTAACATATTTAATTTTTGTTTCCATTGATACTATACTGATCGGGAAATCAAATGCAATGTGAAAAGAGGTCGCAGTGCTATGCGGGCCGAGAGATAATTATATTCCTTGCTGCGGTAGAGTCGCGCTTTTTCGGTCACTGCAATTAGTTGTCCGAGTACGCCAGCAAGTACGGACGCGATTATTGTCCTCGCGATTCGCTCTGAGCGGTCTCTAGTTTGGTTCGAAGCTTGTTACTTAAATGAATTCTAGTAACCGTGGTGCCAAATCTAACACGTGAACTTTATTCGTGTTGTTGCAGCCATTTTGTAACACGTTTGAGCCTGAGCATCTTTTAAATGCGATTTCGTAAATTGTTTTCGTTCCGTGTGATATTTTTGTCACAGCAGATGGTTCGTACCAAATCTTAGTTGTCAGTAATACAAAGACGCTAACCCGGAAGTTAATGTGGCACTTTCCCACTCCCTGCAAACGTCTCAGAGGTAAATACTACCCGTGCAACGGTTAGTGGCTCTTGCCACCCTAGTTACATTCCGCAGAAGTGGGAAGACATCGATAGACATCGCGTTCCTTCTCACTGCTGCAACTGTTTGCGTATTTGAACTCTTCAACAGATTTAAATTAAATTCCTTTTTATTCTTATAAATAAGTATCAGATCTGAATGTGAGTGAATTTTCAACGTGCACCTTGTCATTTCCGTGACATATGTATACCATAGCAGATTATCGTCGTGAAACATATAATACCATGCATGCTGCAACTTCTTTCTCCTGAGGCCGCGACACCCTGAGCAAGGCTTTGCGCACCCCCCTCCCCCCCCCCCAAAAAAAAAAGGGGTCGTGACCCACAGGTTGATAAACATTGGTACAGAGCTACGGATTTAGAAATACGATTTCAATTTCGGACTGCCAGTTTGTGCTTCCTTCAGATTACCGAATGCGATTCACATTCTTAATTCACTGAAAATTCTTCGAACAACAGACAGTAAGTTACTCATCTTTGAAGTATTGTAATAAATGTGACCCACAACATATTTATAATTACCTCATCATCAGGCTATGTTGTATGACAAAATTTGAGGTAGTCAAGTACTTTAAGGAATAGTTTCCCTGCAATCGTCTGACAGGAATTGCATATCGATAAAGTTCAAATGGCTCTTAGCACTATGGGACTTAACTGCTGTGGTCATCAGTCCCCTACAACTTAGAACTACTTAATCCTAACTAAACTAAGGACATCACACACATCCATGCCCGAGGCAGGATTCGAACCTGCGACCGTAGCGGTCACACGGTTTCAGACTGTAGCGCCTAGAACAGCACGGCCACTCCGGCCGGCTAGCGATAAAGTCTGCGAATCCAAGACACGTTGCGATTTGTTTTTTATGCAACAAGCAAAAGAATTTTCTGAAAAACAACCAAATTCAGAAAATTTCTATCGTTTACATGCACCACATTCTGTTAGTAGCGCAGCAAATGACTCAACCATGAGCTTTCTGCCTTCCGGTAGTCAAACTTTGATGTGAACAGGATTCTTACCATGGCACGGCTAAGATGACTGTTACAAAGATTTCACGACAAAACATTGCAGCAGTGGACTCAACAACGAGTCACAGTGTATAGTAATCTTCACAATAGAAGTAGTGAAACACGAAAAGCATGTACACCGTGCGTGTTTCACCTACAATATTCACATCCGTTGTAAACATATTGCTTCCATCACGATGTGTTCCCATCATTCTGACGAGACATCAATTCAAATACCGATTCATTATGGAACTCATAACGTTCGTTCCTCCATAAAACTTGCCTCCCGTGCGCTGCTCACATAGTGTAATTTATATGAAAGTAATGATATGCAATAACTTAACTTTGTTCTCTAAAAATATGTCGCATTCTATGCAGTGGTCCACAAACAAAATACGATATGTCACTCAAGTGAGAGAGGCGATTTGGCAAGTAGAGCACGAGTAATAACCCTGGGTCGAACAATAGGAGTGACAGAGTTGTCAAGAAGATAAAACTTGAAGAATCACAGATGGAATTATAAGAGAATTATAGGGATGATCGAGGCAAGTAGGACAAATTAACGGTTAATCTTTTTCGTAAATTCACCTTTTTCTCCTGTCATATTTCAGCAGGATGGCGCACTCTTGCGTTTATCGCACGTATATAAATTTCATTTTCGTTTAATCACAACTATTATCCCAATTTAAAAAATAATGCAAAAGCGTACTTTTTAAAAGTCTTTTTGATAAATCGATATTGACATAATGGTTGATATGTTAATACGTTTTGATTCTCAAAATGCGTAAGACAGTGAGGTCCCCAGATTAATTAAGCATTGCCACATTCTGTGTACTTAATAGTAGGTAATAAAAGGATTATTATGTTGAAGTTCAATCTCACTTGTACTCTGGGATCATCATTAACAATAGTCACCGAAAGTATTTCACCTACTGAGTTGGAGCTGTCCTCATGTCACGATTTATCCAGTCTTTTTCTCACGGCGGATCAAAACAGATTTCATCACATGCAGGGCACTATACAGTACATTCTTCCGGGGTATCTTTTAACTGATTTAAACAATTCTGTCCCATCACTTGCGCCTCTGTACCAACCAATATCTGCTTCAATAGTGGGCTTTGTTTAGAAAAAAAGAAATGTTTGTTTTTTAACATTCCGTACATCAGTGATGGAAACGGAACTACACAAATCAAAGTTTTGCACATCTCGGTTCTGATAGCCCCGGAGATTGTACAGAAAATTGAAATATAAATCAACGTAAACACCATTTCTGCCCTTTTTATTGCTCATGAAAACCACACATTTCTTGTTGTACCACCATACAGCGTGCCATTCAGAGGTGGTGGTCCAGATTGCTGTACACACCGGTACATCTAATACCCACTAGTACGTCATCTTGTATTGATGCATGCCTATATTCGTCGTGGCATACTATCAACAAGTTCATCAAGGCACTGTTAGCCCTGATTGTCAGACTCCTCAACGGCGATTCGGCGTAGACCCATCAAAGTGGTGGGTGGTTCATGTGGTATATAAACATCCCTTTTCAATATATCCAAGGTATGTGGCCGGCCGAAGTGGCCGAGAGGTTCTACGCGCTGGTCTGGAACCGCGCGACCACTACGGTCGCAGGTTCGAATCCTGCCTCGGGCATGGATGTGTGTGATGTCCTTAGGTTAGTTAGGTTTAAGTAGTTGTAAGTTGTAGGGGACTGATGAGCTCAGAAGTTAAGTCCCATAGTGCTCGGAGCCATTTGAACCATTTGAACCCAGGTATGTCCGATAGGGTTCATGTCTGAAGAACATGCTGGAAGCGCGAATTGTCGTCCACGAAGACAAAACCCTCGCCAATATGCTGCCAATATGGTTGCACTATCTGTCGGAGGATGGCATTCACGTATCGTACAGCCTTTACGACGTCTTCCATGACCACCAGCGGCGCACGTCCGCCACATATAATGCCAACCCAAAGCGTTCGGTGTGACCGGATTACCTCCAAACGCGTCTCCGACGATTATCTGGTTATATGCGACACTCAGTGGTGAAGAGAACGTGATGCCAATCCTAAACGGACCATTCGGCATGTTGTCGGGCCCATCTGTATAGCGCTGCTTGGTTTCGTGGTTGCAAAGATGAACCTCGCCATGCACATCGGTAATGAAGTTGCGCATCCTGCAGCCTATGGTGCACAGTTTGAGTCGTAACACGGCGTCCTGTGGCCGCACGAAAAGCATTATTCAACATTGTAACCTTGCCGTCAGGCTTCCTCTGTTCCATTACCCGTAGGTAGCGCTCATCCACTGCAGTAGTGGCTCATTGGCGGCTTGAGCGAGGCATGTCATCAACAGCTCCTGTCCCTCTGTATGTCCTCGATATCAAAACAACATCGCTTTGGTTCACTGCGAGTCGCCTGGACGCTTCCCTTATTGATATCCCGTTATGGCTCAAAGTAACAATGCGGACGCGATCGAACCGCGGTATTGACCGTCTAGGCGTGGTTGAACTACAGACAACACGAGTCGTGTACCTCCCTCCTTGTGGAATGGCTGGAACTGATCGATTGTCAGACCGCCTCCGTCTAAAAGGCGCTGCTCATGCATACGGCGCTGCTCATGCATTGTTGTTCACATCTTTGGCCGGGTTTACTGACACCTCTGAACAGTCAAAGGGACTGTGTGTGTGATACAACATTCACAGTCAACTTCTATCTTCAGGTGTTCTGGGAACTGGGGTGATGCAAAACTTGCTTTGATGTGTGTATTAGAGGATCACTTCGTTGTCACTCTATCTGTCCCTGTGTCTGTCCGTCCTACTATTAGAAGTCCTTTTGTCTCAGAAAAAGGTTGACGAATGAAGTTGAATTTTATGTCACATTCTAAGGCCTATGGTCCCTTGGCGGTATAATGAACGTTAGCTTCTAAATCAGTGCAGCCAAAAAAGATACGGCCATTTATGGCAAATATTTTGATACTCGGAAACTCACTTACCAAAACTTATAAGGTACTTTCCGTAGGTCTAAAGTCAAGAAATTTGCAAGAAGCAACGTTTCACTCCACAAGTAAAGGCAAGAATTCGAAAACTGCAAATTGTTAACATTTTCCTGTCAACTACATTCAAAATAATTAATTTCTTTGAGATTAAGAATTGTAAGACACGAATAGTTAGTGGTTGTGAAAACTCACACTGTTTGAAACTGATATGTATTGAAACAATAGACGAATATACGTTTCTCCTTAAGAGAATACGCCGAATGCTTTGAATATTATAACAGGTCGAGCAATACACACAACTATTAGCAAAGCACTAAACTGGCAGCAGCAGCTTCGCTCTGGTAATTTTTAATTTCTCATCGTTTTGTGCGTTGGTTGGTCGGTTGGTTGTGGGATGCGACCAAACAGCGATGTCATCGGTCCCGTCGGATTAGGAAGGAGTGGGGAAAGAAGTCGGCCGTGCTTTTTCAATGGAACCATCCCAGGATCTGCCTGAAGCGATGTAGGGAAATCACGGAAAACCTAATTTGGATGGCTGGACGCGTGTTTGTACCGTCGTCCTCACAAATGCGAGTCCTGTGTGCTAACCACTGCGGCATTCCGCTCTGTGTTGCTTGCATTACTGCCGGCCGGGGTGGCCGAGCGGTTCTAGGCGCTACAGTCTGGAACTGAGCGACCGTTACGGTCCCAGGTTAGAATCCTGTCTCGGGCACGGATGTGTATGATGTCGTTATGTTAGTACGGTTTAAGTAGTTCTAAGTTATAGGGGACTGATGACCTCAGAAGTTATGTCCCATAGTGCTCAGAGCCATTTGAACCATTTTCTTGTATTACTGCTTTTTATATCGTGGTGGTAAATGGAAGTAAAAACATAAACTACATGATTAGTTGTCTCTTTTCCTCGTCGTCTATCTCTGTTGATATCTGGACTCATGAAGTCATAATTAACTGCCAAAATAACAGAATGTTGATATCCAGCAGCGCATTAGTCTTCAGTCAGCCATGTAGTAGACTTGAGGATTGATAATTTTATATCAGACATCGTTATTACTGGGTTATGTCCGTTGCTCGTAATCTTATTTTCCCAAGCTCTTCCTGTGACTGGATGCAACTTTGTTGCAGACTTGAAGACACAGTCATGCACTTGTCAACATGCCTTTAGTAGCACTTATAATAATGGAAATAGGAAAATGGAGGGCTATGAATACACACTAATGTCAGCGACTAACACATGTTATTTTTCTTACCTGTAAACATTTCTGTGGGATAAATTAAAAGCACCAGTTTGCTTTTGTTCTACTATACATATTCCCATTTTCCTGTATTCATTAAGTTGTTTTGTTTGTTGAAGGTGTCTTTGTATTCCACATTGACTGTAGTTTCGATAGTTAAGGCTTTCTTTTAACTGCTACTTGTATTACTGTCCATGTTTAACACCCCTTGTAGTTCTCTCACCAAATTCTTTTCATATTTTACTTAGCTCATTTATTTCATGACAACTGATACACAGCCACTGCTTTGATTATAATGTTAATGTTAAAATGCAGTACCACCAACTCTCAAACTGTAGGTTCCCTCAAGCACCTCCGTTTTCCTGCATTTATTAATTTCTGTTTATATTATTGATATTATGTATTCTGTATTTACACTGTCTCTTCTTTCAATTGGTTGTGTATCACTCTCCATGTTTCATACCTCCTGATGCAGCCTTCTCTAGTACAAATTTTACTTTAGCTTATTAGTTTTGTTTATTAATAGAAACTGTTGTGTAGGCATGCTACTCCTATTTTGTGCTAAAGGTTTTCCTGTCTACTCCATTGTTATTTATGTACTGTTCAGTTTTTACTTTTTCATTGCAAAGATGTTACTTACTGTATGTTTCTACTTCAGTCTAGATGTGTTACTTCTCTTCTAATGTTGTCTGCTAACATTTAACTTCTTTGGTGATAATACTCAGTAACTGTCTGAAGATGTCCTTGTAAGCCGAGAACGGGTTAACAATAAAAGTAATACTGTAGAAGAAATGCAAACTGGTGCTTTTCATTTATTATGATGTTGTTCTTCCAAGAACCGACGGAAGATTCTGTTAATATTTCTGTGGAACGTACGGGAAAACATGTGCGTTAATTAGTTATATTGATATGATATTTGACAAAGCCTTATCATCTTAATTTTTGAGTGGCCACATTGGATGAAAATTTTGTTTCAACAATCAATTATTACGTCAGACAGTAGACTATCTCGGCGAATGCTAATCACAAAGAGCTCTCAGGTTTTCAGCCGAGTGGCGCTGTTAAAATACTTGTCCACTAGCGTCACACTCATCTGCTTCGCAAGAATGAGACTCTCTTCTAAATGTAGGGATATTTTAACACTGCTAGCCGGCTGCAAACTTGGGGGCTTTTCATGAGTCAAATATTATCATCTTAGATTTAGGGCCAACACTGTCACATTGCTCACGTTGGGTTGTGAGCTTGTTTTTCGTGACATCAGTGTAAATCACTTCACCTGTTTTGAAGAAGAAAGGAAGGTTACAATATAACTTCCTACAACGTAGGAATGGTCAGAGACGAAGAATCAGATACGATGACACACATAACAGAACGAATTGTGGAAGAAATCGTCGGCTGCTAATGTAGAGTCAGGAAATACAGTCCTAGCGGATTTGAGTTAAACTCATATGAATTGGATTCTATATCTCTTCTAAAATCATTAGGGGAAGTGGCAACAAAACGACTATTCACGTTGGTGTGTAGAATATACGAGTCTGGCGACATACCACCTGACTTTCGGAAAAGCATCATCCACACAATTCCGAATCAAACAATCAAGGTACCTCCAGTGCCGCAGCTTATCACTCAGTTCCAGACGAGAAAGCTGGAATTTTTATTTCACTTGTGGGGATGAGATGTAGCAGACAGTGTTTACATTCGCTTCTACATTCGAAGAAATGGAGCGTTTTTGCTGTTTACGTCAGGAGAATAAAGTTGTTACAAGTTTGTTGTGAGGCTTGCAGTAGATATGAAAGGAGAAAAAAGTTTCCAGAAGATCTCGCGTGTATTCAAACCAGCGGCTGAGTTCGGTACTGAAGCGTAAGTTTACTAGCGACAAACATTCATCTGTAGCGGAAGTTTGTCAACAGTGATAAGTTGACACAGCGTCTCCTGTGTCGCATTGCAGTAGTAAAGCCGTTTCTGTGTAAAGGCAGATACATGGTTTGTCACTATATCTGGCGAACAGGGGTTGCAAAGCGGATTCTTAGACATTCGGAACAGGACAGGTTCTGTACTACAATGTACTCATTTAGAGGTCCGAGCACGCAGAATAGTTCATAGATGTAATTGGCATGCAGGCTTTTTGAGTGCTAGAAGCCAGCTCGTTTTCTGTGTCGCGAGCGTCCATCAGAAGCGATTGTTACCTGCACGGGAGTGTGATATGAGTACTCCAGTTACATATATCTGTAAACAATCTGTAGCATAGAGTGGGTGGCAGTTAATGGCGGATGGGTGATCAGACTTTAGTGTGCGGTAATTGTCGTAGTCGAGAGACTGTGGTGATTCCGGATTACTTGAACCGAATTTCTATTTGTTACTATAAGTAAGGATGGCAAGGGAAATGTTACTGTAATGTTTGAATGCCTTAGTGATGGTTTACTGTTTCATTCCGTCATCGCTACATATCCAAATGTAGTCTTGGAAATCGACATGAAGTGCACTGAGCTCATAGGCTGAGTGGCTGGCAAGCTGCTGCGCGATTACGGTTCTGGGAAAGTCTGGCGCGCGTATGAAGTATATTGCGTAAGGAGCTCTTCTCAAAACCATTCTTTAGGACACCTTGACCTTTGTGTTTGGGAATTGCACCAGGCTGGATTAATGGAATACACCGAAACAATTCAGAGGAGTTTCAATAGTCCAATTATTTGTCGGTTTGAATACGACAGTAGTGGTGAAATATTGGTTGTGCTTGGAAACGAATCCTTACAGGGAAAAAAAAGAAGTCTTTCGGATAACGCTACTGGCAAAATCTGGAAACAGGAGACTGCTTATTCAGTAGGTTTCAAATAATGGTTCTCCAAATTTCGTCTCTGATAACGGCCGTAAGGGCAAATTAAAAGAAACGGGCTCTAGGGATCTTACAGAGGCATACAGAATTTCAATTTTACATCGCTTCAATTCCTAATGTAACAAGAAAAGGAAAGACTGAACATCCCAAAAATTTCCTCCTCAGATGCAAAACACTTCACAGGGTCAAAGCTAACTCTCTGTGTCGTACAAGTGTGTCAATTAAAACAATTCCAATCCACAGTTTCCTAAAGAGGTTTAAGAGAGCTTTGACTGTCAAACACATGCCACTACTGTAAATCCGAACCCACAAATGAAGGACGCTAATACCGCTCCCTAGGTACTATGATCTGGTTCAAAAGAGCAAACACTAGTCCGTCTTGCCCCCTAGAAGGAAGAATGGGTGTTTTAGGTTTTAACTTTCCGTCTACACCGAGATCAACAGAGACAGAGCAAATGAACGAATACAGGTTGGTGAATGGGACACGTCACGTCAGAAATATAAACAAAGTGAGGCAATGTCGCTACAGTACTGTTCAAGTCCTCCGTAGAAATATTTTGGGATTAGCCTGAAATTATTTAACGATATCAAACCCACAGCAGAAATGATTGAAAAGTTGAAGCGTGGTGTGGTCATGCCATGTGCCACGATAAAATTAGAGGAATCACATTGCATTTTTAACTAACAGCTGTGTAGACCTATAGATGGAGCGAGGACTGATAACGGTTTAACTCACTAGTGCACCCCAGACACGTGCTGTGTGAGATCTGTATCAGGTAACCCAGATGTCAAAACATGAGAGTGGATATCGCCGCCACTAGCGGATTGGGATGCTTCATCTGTGAACAGCAGTCGCTACCAACTGTAGCAGTGAAAAGTTGCACGTCTCTTAAGTGCCACATGCGCTTACTAGTAGGCGTTAATAACTTTATTTAGTTTGTCAACATGATTGAAAGCTACATAAGCTAAGCTGACGAGATTTCAATTCATATACGGGACACTTCACCATAAATCTAACCTACTTTTACGATGTTCAAAGGGCTCCAAGCACTACTGGACTTAACATCTGAGGCCATCAGTCCTCTAGACGTAGAACTACTTAAACCTAACTAAGGACATCATACACATCCATGCCCGAGGCAGGATTCGAACCTGCAACCGTAGCAGCAGCGCGGTTCCGGACTAAAGAACGTAGAACCGCTCGACCACAGTGGCTGACCTTTACGATGTCCCCAGGACAATAATGTATTTCACACGATCACCTCCAGAGCAGGTTAATAGGGTGACATTCTGTCTCTTGTATGTCGCCATGGAGCTGCAAACGTAGAGAAGTAGGTAAACTCTTTTTACGGCTTTTTAGGATGATTACAGATGTCATCGTGGACGGAACTTTTCATCCTATAATTTTTTACTTCTTTCCGAATTTGAATGCTCTGTCTGGTAGTTGGAAACAGCAGCCCATAGAAGAGGTAGTTTACAAGGTTTTAACTGTTACCCCAGAAAAAGTTTCTTAATTAGGTTTTTACTTGTTTGAAACAACGTGTCTGAAGTCCTAGGTTACAAGGAAATCTCCTCGCTTCAGTAGTGTAACATCCTCTACTGGGACCAAAAGAAATAGGGCAACACATCTCCATTTTGAAGAGTATCCAGATTGTACCTTGCGAATAACCTATCGCGTTATTACGATCGATGCTGCAGCTAGCCGTTCCGTAGGTGCAACCACAACGGAGGGGTATCTGTTGAGAGGCCAGGCAAACGTGTGGTTCCTGCAGAGGGGCTTGTGCCTTTTCAATTGTTGTAGGGGCAACAGTCTGGATGATTGACTCATCTGGCCTTGTAACGGCCTTGCTGTGCTGGTACTGCGAAAGGCTGAAAGCAAGGGGAAACTAAAGCCGTAATTTTTCCCGAGGGCATGCAGCTTTACTGTATGGTTAATGGTGATGGCGTCCTCTTGGGTAAAATATTTCGGAGGTAAAATAGTCTCCCATTCGGATCTCCGGGCGGGGACTACTCAAGAGGACGTCGTTATCAGGAGAAAGAAAACTGGCGTTCAACGGCTCGGAGCGTGGAATGTCAGATTCCTTAATCGGACAGGTAGGTTAGAAAATTTAAAAAGCGAAATGGATAGGTTAATGTTAGATATAGTGGGAATTAGTGAAGTTCGGTGGCAGGAGAAAGCAGACTTTTGGTCGGGCGAATACAGTGTTATAAATACAAAGTCAGTTAGGGGTAATGCAGGAGTAGATTTAATAATGAATAAAAAAATAGGAACACGGGTAAGCTACTACCAACAGCATAGTGAACGCATTAATGTTGTCAAGATAGACACGAAGCCCACTCCTACTACAGTAGTACAACTTTATATGCCAATTAGCTCTGCAGATGACGAAGAAATTGGAGATATGTATGATGAAATAAAAGAAATTATTCAGATAGTGAAGGGCGACGAAAATTTAATAGTCATGGGTGACTGTAATTCGGTAATAGGAAAAGAGAGAGAAGGAAACGTAGTAGGTGAATTTGGATTCAGGATAAGAAATGAAAGAGGAAGCCGCCTGGTAGAATTTTGCACGGAGCTAACACTTGGTTCAAGAATCATAAAAGAAGGCTGTATACATGGAAGAAGCCTGGAGATACTGACAGGTTTCAGATACATTGTATATGGTAAGACAGAGATTTAGGAATCAGGTTTTAAATTGTGAGACATTTCCAGGGGCAGATGTGGACTCTGACCACAGTCTATTGGTTATGAACTGTAGATTAAAACTGAAGAAACTGCAAAAAGGTGGGAATTTAAGGAGATGTGGACCTGGATAAACTGACTAAACCAGAGGCTGCACAGAGTTTCAGGGAGAGCATAAGGGAACAATTGACAAGAATGGGGGAAAGAAATTCAGTAGAAGAACAATGGGTAGCTTTGAGGGATGAAGTAGTGAAGGCAGCAGAGGATCAAGTAGGTAAAAAGACGAGGGCTAGTAGAAATCCTTGGTAAACAGAAGAAATCATTTAATTGACGAAAGGAGAAAATATAAAAATGCTGTAAATGAAGCAGGCAAAAAGGAATACAAACGTCTCAAAAACGTGATCGACAGGAAGTGCAAAGTGGCTAAGCAGGGATGGCTAGAGGAGACATGTAAGGATTTAGAGACTTATCTCACTAGGGGTAAGATAGATACTGCCTACAGGAAAATTAAAGTGACCTTTGGACAAAAGAGAACCACTTGTATGAATATCAAGGGCTCAGATGGAAAAGCAGTTCTAAGCAAAGAAGGGAAAGCAGAAAGGTGGAAGGAGTATGTAGACGGTCCATACAAGGGCGATGTACTTGAGGACAATGTTTTGGAAATGGAAGAGGATGTAGATGAAGATGAAATGGGAGATATGATAATGCGTGAAGAGTTTGACACAGCACTGAAAGACCTGAGTCGATACAAGGCCCCGGGAGTAGAAAACATTCCATTAGAACTACTGACAGCCTTGGGAGAGCCAGTCCTGACAAAACTCTACCATCTGGTGAGCAAGATGTATGAGACAGGCGAAATACCCACAGACTTCAAGAAAAATATTATAATTCCAATCCCAAAGAAAGCAGGTGTTGCCAGATGTGAAAATTAACTATCAGTTTAATAAGTCACGGCTGCAAAATACTAACACGAATTCTTTACAGACGAATGGAAAAACTAGTGGAAGTCGACCTTGGGGAAGATCAGTTTGAATTCCTTAGAAATACTGGAACACGTGAGGCAATACTGATCCTACGACGTACCTTGGAAGCTAGGTTAAGGAAAGGCCAACCTACGTTTCTAGCATTTGTAGACTTAGATAAAGCTTTTGACAATGTTGACTGGAATACTCTCTTTCAGATTCTGAAGGTGGCAGGGGTAAAATACAGGGAGCGAAAGGCTATTTAGAATTTGTGCAGAAACCAAATTGCAGTTATAAGAGTTGAGGGGCATGAAAGGGAAATAGTGTTTCGGAAGGGAGTGAGACAGCGTTGTAGTCTCTCCACGGTGTTATTCAACCTGTATAGTGAGCAAGCAGTGTAGGAAACAAAAGAAAAATTCGGAGTAGGTATTAAAATCCATGGAGAAGAAATAAAAAATTGAGGTTCGCCGATGACATTGTAATTATGTCAAAGACAGCAAAGGACTTGGAAGAGCAGTTGAACGGAATGGAGAGTGTCTTGAAAGGAGGATATGAGATGAACATCAACAAAAGCAAAAAGAGTATAATGGAATGTAGTCGAATGAAGTCGGGTGATGCCGAGGGAATTAGATTAGGAAATTAGACACTTAAAATAGTAAAGGTGTTTTGCTATTTGGGGAGAAAAATAAGTGATGGTGGTCAAGGTAGAGAGGATATAAAATGTAGACTGGCAATGGCAAGGAAAGCGTTTCTGAAGAATAGAAATTTGTTAACATCGAGTATAGGTTTAAGTGTCAGGAAGTCGTATTTGAAAGAATTTGTATGGAGTGTAGCCATGTATGGAAGTGAAACATGGACGATAAATAGTTTAGACAAGGAGAGAATAGAAGCTTTCGAAATGTGGTGCTACTGAAGAATGCTGAAGATTAGATAGGTAGATCACATAACTAATGAGGAGGTATTGAATAGGATTGGGGAGAAAAGAAGTTTGTGACACAACTTGACTAGAAGAAGGGATCGATTGGTAGGACATGTTCTGAGGCATCAAGCGATCACCAATTTAGCATTGGAGAGCAGTGTGGAGGGTAAAATTCGTAGACGGAGACGAAGAGACGAACACACCCAGCAGATTCAGAAGGATGTAGGTTGTAGTCAGTACTGGGAGATGCTTGCACAGAATAGAGTAGCATGGAGAGCTGCATAAAACCAGTCTCAGGACTGAAGACCGCAACAACAACAACAACGATCGATGCACCATAATCTTTCTTAATAAAGGTGTGCTTCAATAGCACTAGTGCCCGTGTTGTGTGAGCAATACATGGACTTCAGCTGCCATTATTTTAGGCATTGTTCCAATTTTGGGTATAGTGTTACACTTCCCTGAAAAAAATATTTACTTGACAGACCATTCTTAACTTATCCCACTGCACTACACCAATATGTAGGTATCAGAAATGGAAGGAAAAAAATGGAAAGCTGTGAAATGCAAAATATACACCTTTAATTGTCGTGTTTAACATTTTACACGAAACTCGGGCGTGTCGAACGAAACGAGGAAGGAATGTGCTGGAACTTAACAAGTGTGAGAACTCTTATAAATTTTAAATAAAGCAGATTTCATTAATATTCTGTAACATTATTCTTCATGTCTACATATTAGCAGCCCTCTGCCGATAAAGTGCTCTGAATTGTAGCTTGTAACATGGCGGTGTGTAACGCAATCATGTGGGTGCTTGAGAAACAACGTGCTGTAACCAAGTTCCGAATTCGCAGAATTCGCCCACACATGGAGCGCTCTCTCCTTCAACATGTCAGTGCCAGACCTGACACGAATGCCTTACGACATTTGCAACAAAGCGGTGTGTTTGGTTGACTGTCACCTCTCGTCCTCCATACTATCCAGTCTTGGCCCCATCGGATTTCCTCACTTTCCAAAACTTAAAGCACACCTTCAAGGTCTTCACTTTTATATTCATGAATCAGTCCAAGAAGAGACGATGTTATAACTCCGTCAACAAAGTCAGACACAATACAGTGACCGTATCAACGAACTGGACTGTCGTTGGGAGAAATGTCTTCAACGTCAGGGTCACTATGTCAAAAAGCAATTATATGGACATGGAGGATAAAGATGTGAATTGTTAATAACATTTGTTGCGCGTAAAAGGGTCTAAGAGTTTCCACAGAAGAAGTTATGAGACCTTATTTCTGAGACCCCCCTCGTAATTACGCGTTTTCTATGTGGCTACAACAACAGAGTCGTTTACGCCTGCTAGGATCGATGGACAAGGAATCCTTTCTCTGTAATACCATCTGCCACCGTTCATTCTGAGGTCTACTCACACAGATTGCCTCGTTAGGTTAAACTAATTAATAATAATTCATACTAATTAGCCTTGTGACCGTCTGAAAACAAAGAAACGAAGAAAGTAAATCAAATTTCAGCATTTTCCTTGAGACTCTGTAAGAAGCTATGGCTCTACATGGTTGGCGGCGTGAATTAAACTAGAAATAAGGAAAGGATAACAGACTCACTACATTTACTAGGAAAGAAAACACAATCAAAGGTAATACATCTACCGTGTGACTCTTGTATCAACTTGGGCTTGCTACAAAATAGAGCGGAAATATTTCAGTGAGTCTCAATTCATGTTTAATGGCAGGGTGTAGGGATGAAAGAAGGGAAGCTGAAATAGTGTAGTTTCTGTTGCTCTGAACTAAGCCATATTATTGCGGTTCTTAAGAACATAGCTCACATTATACCCTTGTGACACGCATTGGCGTAATACACATTAGAAAATATTAAGCTTTCACTGACTACTTCTTATTATTCCTACGTGCAAGGCATGAGATTTCAAAATTATATGATGATATCAAGAAGATGCAGAACATGAAAGGAGAACGATTGTACAAATGGTGCAAACGTAAGAGAGCAAGCAAATAACTTCTACAAAAGACATCAAATATATTAAACGGTGGTAATACTCAGCAAACAACACACATTACCAGCCTTTTTATTAGCTTCGAACTGATGGTCCATATAAAAAAGGAAACGTTGTGACCTGGAAACTTTTTTTTATAGTTTTAGTCTTTGAAATGGTCATAGACGAAGGTGGTTCACGAATGGCAGGACCACGTCCTCAAATAAACGTCACTCACACTAAAAAGAAAAATTCATTTAAATTTTTCTGCACTGTGCACAAATTG
Source organism: Schistocerca gregaria (assembly GCF_023897955.1). Lineage (NCBI taxonomy): Eukaryota > Metazoa > Arthropoda > Insecta > Orthoptera > Acrididae > Schistocerca > Schistocerca gregaria. The sequence continues at coordinate 141,273,269 of NC_064923.1, read as the reverse complement.
AATAAAAATAAAATTAAATGCTAGCAGAATCCCAGTAAACTAGATTTTACCGTGATGCAAATGTGGTTAGGACTGAAACCCAACACCAGATCATACAGACACACGGTTCTTCAGTATCTGGCCTAATAGTGCAGTGGCTGGCCTTCTGAAATATAAAACAGAAATAACTCAAAATAACGAGTTCACAAGGCGGACGTCTCTCTGAAGATCGCTTAACTTACACATTACACTGCCTTCAGCCTTCCGCAGGTTGTATCAGTATATGTTTCCACCCTGGTGTAGATGCTTATGGTTTAGGAAACGGGAGGGCCTCTGTAAAACAGTAGTAAAGGTGTTCGTATTTTCATTTCCTTTTGCAAATGTGCTATGAGCTTTAAAACTAGCTCGTACTTTTTCGGCACTTGCTACATGGAGATTATGTTCCATTTCTAGCTCTGCCCTTGTTTCCGTATTTTGTTCCACATCAGTCATTTGCTTGTACCTATCACAGTTCTTACATGTATCCTTTCTAGGCTGGTGGAACTGCAAGTTAAATTCAGAACTGAAACTAGGTCGGTGTGAATGCTCAATGAGAGGGCCATTTCCGTTTTCCACACACCACTGAGTGTAATGATTGTACATCTTTGAAACATTAAGGTCTGGGTTAAGTATTTTCTGTGGAATTGTAGCTCCTAGTGTAGTGGTTTTGATAGGATGGGAAACGATTAATGTGTTCTTGCACAGATTGTAACTGAAACGGTGTTATTTTTTGTACAACAATACGTTTGCGCCTTTAAGTCGCTCTCTGGAATACATCCATCTGTTGACGTATTAAGAACTCTGGTGACTGTGTCCTCGCTTACAACTAAAGTGACCAAAAAGTACATTCTGCACACACGAACTGTGAACAAATGGCTCTGTGCACTATGGGACTTAAATTCTAAGGTCATCAGTCCCCTAGAACTTAGAACTACTTAAACCTAACCAACCTAAAGACGTCACACACATCCATGCTCGAGGCAGGATTCGAAACTGCAACCGTAGCGGTCTCGCGGTTCCAGACTGTAGCGCCTATAATCGCTCGGCCACCCCGGCCGGCTCGAACTGTGCAATCTCCTTTTTTGAACATGGAACAAATTTTTACTGTTTTTTTCCACTTTTACTCGTGACCATGGCCATTTACTCTGTTTGGGTACCTGATAGTCAATATATTGTTACCCAAAATCACTAAGTTATGATATTTCTCCAACTGCATTCGTCTTTCATCTACCGTGAGCGATGCAGAGCCTCGCTTAGAGTAACTACAATCAGTAATTACAAGTCTCCTAACGCTGTCTGCCTCTTAGCTGGATGTTAACGTGCACGCCTCCCATGAAAGTGGACCCGGGTTCGATTACCGGCCGGGCTGGACATTTTCTCCGCTCGGGGACTGGGTGCTGTGTTGTCCTCATCGTAATTTCATCATCACCGACGGGCAAGTCACCCAATGTGGCGTCGACTGAAATAAGACTTGCACTTCGGTTTCCAACTTCCCCGAAATGGGCCTCCTGGCCCACGATGCCATTCGCTAATTTCCAGTATCTTTTACACTGATATATGACTCTCTTACTACGAAGACCGTTTGCCAGTTCCGTCTATGAGTCGTTCTTTTGACGTTTCAGTTATACAACCGGTTTGTTCTTGCAATCTTGCGCTTCTGCATCTTCTACAACAAAAATTAAAATGTCCTTCCGCTGTCTCTTCCAATGTTGGTGGGGCTTGAAGCCGAGCTCTGTCATCTGTATTTCTTAAATACAAAATAAAAACGGAAATAACTACTCATTGTTTCCATCACGATTATAATACGTTCATTAGCATGGTCACATTTAGGCTGAGTTAACACAGTCGTAGCTAGGTTAGTTAGTTTGAAGTATATACAATCACCATATCATGCAGTGATTAAAAAACTAACTGAAACGTTTGAGGCAGACTCGTGACTAAGAGTTCAAGGCAAGGTAAAAGTTTGTAGCAATGATATTTTTTTGGGTCGTCAGTCTTCTGAGTAGTTCGATGCGGCCCACCACGAATTCCTCATCTGTACCAAACTCTGCATTTCAGAGTAGCACATGCAACCTACGTCCTCAATTATTTGCTGGTTGCGTCCCCATCTCTGTCTTCCTGCATTGTTTTTGGCCTTTATAGCTCCCCCTAGTACCATGGAAGCCATTCCCTGGTATATTAACAGATGTCGTATCATCGTCTTCTTCCTTCTCCCTGTCTGTGTTTTCTACATATACCTTTCCTCTCCGATTCTGCGCAGAATCTCCTCATTCATTACCTTATAAGTCCATATAATTTTCAACATTAATCTCTACCACCGCGTTTCAAATTCTTCGATTCTCTTCTGTTCCACTTTTCCCACAGTCCATGCTTCACTACCATACAATGTTGTGCTCTAAATGTACATTCTTAGAAATTTCTTGCTCTAATTCAGGCTTGTGTTTGCCACTAGTTGACTGCTCTCGGTCAAGAATGCCCATTTTGCCAGTGCTGTTCTGCTTTTTATGTCCTTCTCGCTCCGTCCATCATTTCAAAGTTGCATAATTCCATACCTACTTCATGACCATCAATCCTGAAGTTAAGTTTGTTGCTGTTCTCATTTCAGATGCTTCTCATTACTTTCGTCTATCTTCAATTTACTCCCAACCCATATTCTCTACTCATTCTCTATTTCTTCTTCACTTTCACTGAGTACAGCATTGTGATCAAGTCAACAGCGGATCTTATTATTGAAATTCCTTCAACTTGAATTACAATGACACTCTTTAATCATTCTTTTACTTCCATCATTGCTTCGTCGATATTTAGATTGAGCAATAGGGACGAAAGTTTACATCCCTGTCTTACTCACTTTTTAATCAGACCACTTCGTTCTTGGTCATCCGTTCTTTTTATTCCCTCTTGGCCCTTTAACATGTTGTGTATTATCTGTTCCTCCCTACAGTTTACCGCTGTTTTTCCTCAGAATTTCCAACATCTAGCACCGTTCGACACTGTCGGACGCCATTTCCAGGTCGATAAATTCTATGAATGTGTCATGATTTTTTTTAGTCTTGTCTCCATTGTAAGCAGTAACATCAGAATTGCTTCACTGGTGCTTTTACCTTTCCTAAATGCAAACTTATAGACATTTAACATATCCGCAGTTTTGTTTTCCATTTTCTGTATATTATTATTGTCAGCAACTTGGATGTATGAACTATTAAACTGATTGTGAGATAATTTTCGCATTTGTCAGCTCTTGAAGTCTTCGGAATTGAGTGGATGGTACTTTTCCGAAAGTCAGACTTACATATTCTACACACCATCGTGAATAGTGTTTTGTTTCCAGTTTCTACAATGGTTTGTAGATATTCTGATGTAATGTTAGCCTTCCCTTCTGCCTTATGTTATCTTAAGTCTTCCCAAATTCTTTTAAATTATGATTCCTATGTTGGATCTCTTCTATATTGAGTCCTGTTTCTTCTTCTATCACACCAGACAAGTCTTATGTATCATAGTTCCCTTCAACGTATTTTTTACACCTATCCGCTGCACTTAAAAGTGTAATTCCTATATCACTCTTAACCATAGCTTTTAATTTCACCGAAGAATGTTTTGACTTTTCTACATGCTGCGTTAATACTCTTGACAATCACTTCTTTTTCGATTTCTTCACATTTTTCTTGCAGCCATTTTGCCTTATCTTCCTTGCACTTTCTATTTACTTCATTCCTCACCGACTTGTGATATTTTATTCCTGGATTTCTCTAAATATTTTTGTACTACCGCCTTTCATAGATCAACCCAAGTATTTTTCTGCTACCTATGGTTTCTTCGAGTTACCTTCTTTGTTTCTATGTTGTTCTTTCCAATTTCCGCGATCGGCTTTTTAGAGATGTCTTCCAGGTCCACAGATATCAAGCTCCCAAACCTATTTAGTACGTTAACGTTCTGCACCCTTATTCAAACAATACACCTCGAACAAATTAAACCTTACGGTTCATTTTTACACAAACTTTTAAAAAATGGTGGGAATATCTGTGAGAATGACACTAGTGAACTCAAAAATCCCTTCACCCCTGCAATGGCTCGTTCATCTCCTGACACTGATTAAAAACTCGATGCAATAAATATGTAATTTTGTTGTCACTTCCTGTTATTTGACTGACCTCAAAACGGAAAACCGAATACGCTCTGTCCACCGAGCTGTCCATCTTGTTTCACGAGGACAGGCCAAGTTCGAAATGAGGGTCTGGTTGTCTGTCTCCAATTGAAATTTTCTGTGCTTCAGAGAGAATTTAAGTTTTTCCAAGCCCGAGAGAAGAACCACCGCCTCCGGCTCATACATTGAGCTCTCGACGCGTACACAATACGCCGACAGTCTCGTTGCTTATCTTGCAACAGAACTGCGGTAACAGATGAACTGGAGGTTTCAATCTGCAAAACGGATCCACACTGAAAATCGGTTATATCAAGAACAGGAGCGTTACTGAGGGCGAATTGTCAGGAATCGCTACAGTTGAGTAAGGGGTGAAGCGAGCTGAGATAACCCCAAACTAAATTTACAGGCAACATTTTTACCATTGATAATCATTTTATCCACCATAAATTGCCCCAGACAAAAGATTCGCTTTTGCACTGGAGTTGATTCATGGATGCAGCCAAGACGGTCAAACCAAAATATAATTTTACAAAAAATATTTGCTCTGTCAATGAAATGTGCTATTCATTTTTTTCCTTCCGATGGAAGAAAATCATAAACAGCTGAGCTGCATTCATTGTCAGTCTTTATTCCTTTAACACACACAAGACGACCAATAAAAGATATTTCCGACGAGTGACATTGGTCTTGTAAGGTTTTACAGTCGGTCTTGCGATCCTAAGGTGGGTTAAAACCTCACGGCGATGTTTCAGACGTTAGGAGAAAACTGACTATAAATAACAACATCGTCTAAGTAGTTACAGATGCACTGGATTTTAAGTTCACCAAGCATACTCTCGATCAAATGGGACAACGCAGCAGAACCGGTAGATAGACCGAAAGACAGCCTTTTTTATTCAAATAATTATAATCGTTGCAGAAAGCAGTCAAAGGTTCCTACTGATCAGCGAGCGGAATTCGATGGTAAGAGTGATTAACATGACGAACAGAGAAATGATGCGACCCCAAAGAAAAAAACCAGGTAAAGTAAGAATGAAGATCGGACAAGGCAACAGACTGCAAAACAACTTTTTGCCTGAGGGCCTCGTAATCACCTATCAGCCAACAAAGATCTTCCTTCCCTATCGGCACTAGAAACATGGCACATGCATTTGGTGATATAGAGTTCTAATAACCACTTCTTCAAATAATTTGTTAATTATTATTCTAAACATTTGCATCTTATGGGGTGACAAGTTGTAAGGGGAATGCCTGACAGTGAGTATGTCGGTCATCTGAATTTCATATTTAGTTTAATTAATAAGCCAAAATTTCAGCGAACTGGCAGATGAAATGCAATAGTTTGTCAGCCTCATCACGAGTATATATCCGACTTCTAACAGATTCACTATTGCTAAGATTACTCGCTTGAAGAATGGAAGTATGCAGACACTGGATATGATTTTCCTTGGGCCAAAATTTAAGTATTTAAATATTAGTAAAATAATCAAGAAGATATTGAATTTTAGAGAAAAACATCATTCGCTGAAACAATACTAACTGCAAGATGTTTACCTACAAACATCTAAATGGGCCAGTAGAATTCCCAATTTCATCTAAACAACGTGCTCCCAAATAAAGAGAAATTTGTTCGTTAACGGTGTGCTGATTCTCGGGAACATGCTCCAATTGACACAACCTACAAGTATTTTTATACTTGAGGTACCACACCTACGACATTAGAGAGTCACTACCATATCAATCCAAAAGACCGCAAAAAAAGTTCATGGTTAACTGTAAGACAAACTCTAGGCGAGGAAGGTTTCACATGTCCCCTTATCCATAGCAACCCATGAATGACCGATTGCTTTGAGTACCCCGTGGCCGAAACCGTAAGCTGTTCTCAAGTTACTGTCGTAGTTTTTTGCTGTCGCGTGCAGAACGGTCCGGCTTGTTACGTCGAAAGCAATTTCTTATTGCTTGTATCCAAGTGATCTCACTAAGCCTCATAGAACTACTACTACTGAATATTACCCTCAAGCGATCATCATGTTTCATACTGTGAGTCATGTTTTCAATTACTTCCCTTTCTACAGCATCAACATGAAAAACAACTTAAGCCTTCTTCATCTGTTTAACATAGCTAAAGAAAGGTTATCGTCAACCTTACACCTTAAAATAGTTCTCATTAATCAACTAATTTTTCAAACTCTCAGACAAATTTGGTTGAAAATTTCTTCTTCTTAAATCCCTGAAGGTATCTCCTCCCACGATTACCTGTTCTGTAATGCCTCGTAAACAGCCCTTGCTCAACGATAACACAATTTGCATGAAGAAAACCTGAAAGCCCCGAAGTAAGATAGTAATCCACTAAAAAATACAGAAACTGCGCAATGTGATACTACTATCAATGGATAATTAACGAATGACTTGCCAAAAGGACGTAAGTGGACTGTGGAAAACGATTAATGATTTGCCAGATGTCGATATCACCACTACCCAATACTACAACCCCGTCTTGGTGGCCTAGTTGAACATCTGTGTTTTTGTCGGCTGCAGCAAATTAACATGGTGCTGAAATTTTCTAAAATTTTCCTGTAGGCTCCTATTAAAGGAATTTTCACAGCACCTGATTAATCTGCTACATAACGCAGTGCAGCGGCAGAGACTGCGGCGAAAGGACGCGCCTGGAACAGTAGCAGCAGTAGCTACTGTAGTTTGGTAGAGAGTAATTTATTTTATTTAGTGTTTACTTCACTTACTTCTGCAAAGAAGTGGACCATGTTCGTGTATTTTACTGTGTAGACAGGTGTTTATCAAATTACTGTAAGTATTTATTTTCGCATAAATATTAGTGCAAAGCCTTGAGCGAAGAAGATTCATCGTGTAATTTTCCGCCGACAGAAGGGTCATGTCACGACTCTAGGTTTAAACCTCATATTAGTACACAGAATATACACACTTCAAAATAAAATTTGTCTCACCTCGGTTCTGAGAGTTTCGGAACGTGTGCAGAAAATTGTAATAGAGATCGACATAAACATCATATCCCTCCTTTTCATTGCTCATGAAAACCACACATCTCATGTTTATCACCACACAGCGAGACCTTCAGAGTTGATGGTCTACATTACACCGGTACCTCCAATACCCAGCAGCATGTCCTCTTGCAGTGATGCATGCCTGTATTCGTCGTAAAATACTATCCATTAGTTCATCAAGGCACTCTTGGTCCAGGTTCTCCTACACTTCAACGGCGATTTGGCGAAGAAACCTCAGAATGGTTGATGGGTAACGTCGTCCATAGACAGCCCTTTTCAATCTATCCCAACCATATTATATAGCATTCGTGTCTGGAGAAAATGCTGGCCACTCAAGTCGAGCGATGTCGTAATCCTGAAGGCAGTCATTCACAAGATGTTCACAATAGGGGCGCGAGTTGTCGTCCATGAAGACGAATGCCTCGCCAGTATGCTGTTCATATGGTAGGACTATCGGTCGGAGGATGGCATTCACGTATCGTAAAGACGTTACTGCGCCTTCCATAACCACCAGCGACGTTCATCGGCTCCATATAATGCCACTCCAAAACCGCAGGGGACCTCCACCTTGCTGCAGTCCCTGGACACTGTGTCTAAGGCGTTCAGCCTGACCAGGTTGCCTTGAGACGTAACACGATGCCATGCGGCTGCACGAAAAACATTGTACAACATGGTGGCATTGCTACCAGTTTTTCTCCGAAGAATAATCCGTAGGTAGCGGTGATCTACTGCAGTAGAAGCCCTTGGGCGGCCTGAGGGAGGAAAGTCATCGACAGTCTCTGTCTTCCTGTATCTCCTCCATGTCTGAACAACATCACTTTGGTTCACTCCGAGACGCCAGGACCCTTCCCTTCTGGAGAGCCCTTCGTAGCACCAAGCAACATTGCGTACACGATGGAACCGCGGTATTGTCCCTCTAGGCATTGTTGAACTACAGATAACACGAGCCGTATACCTCCTTCCTGGTGGAATGTCTGGAACTGATGTACTACGTGCTGTCACACCCCTCCGACTAATAGGCGCTGCTCATGCACGGTTCTTACATCATAGGGCGGGTTTAGTGAGATCTCTGAACAGTCAAAGGGACTGTGTCTGTGATATAATATTCACAGTCAACGTATATCTTCAGGAGTTCTGGGAACAGGGATGATGTAAAACATTTTTTGCTGTGTGTAATTCGATCATTGCAAGGGAATCTGCATACTTATTTTGTGCAGTGGATTTGGGGAAGCAGAATTCCTAGAAAAAACTATTGCTGCATCAAATTTCAGTAGACAAATTTATATCGGTTTTAAGTGATTGCGGCCTCGGGATATAACGAGAACGCTGCAGACTTTAGTGTTTGTTTGTTGTTCTCGTTATAATTTCCGTACATTCGAACCTGAGTAGCATGATATTCTGATAATTATCTCACTTGCGGAGTCTGTTAGTGCTTACTGAGTTAATGCTGACAGTTTTGCTTGCATTTTTAGAGATCTTAAATCAGTATCTTCCGCAGCTGGGTATAGCAAGAGCTTCTTCTGAATGGACTCAAGGAGAATTGGATGCTCTGTCCGTAAGCAGCTGGAAACTGCACTGGCTACAATCAACAGCCCCGTGGATAAAATTCAGAGCTGTGGCGACATCGGGACGCCGGCGATTCGACCTGAGACACCTTAGGTGCCATGCAGTCTGACCCTTAGCTCCTTGCGCCTTAGCGATAGCTACGAGGTGCTATCCAGTGTTTATAATACTCTGAGCCAGCACAGGATGCCTCTCCTATTTTGCCGATGTTACAGTCCTTAAGAGTGCAGAGTGCCGATTTGCCAGTCATTATGAGCTCGAAGGTTAGTTGAGTGATAGAGACCCTTAGAGACACGCAGAGCGCAAAAAAGAGAAAAATAGACCAGGGGTTTCGTCCGTGATCACGGAGGATATCCTGTAGGCGGGTGTCGAGTGTATGAGTTGCAACCGGCTGCAAATAATGGCCCATGTCTCCATGAATGACGCCTACCCCTTGGTTTCTAACGTCATCCTAGGCTCCATACGGCAGATGGCGGAGTTAGTGAAGGCCACTAAAGTCACCGTGGGGTCCAGCCCTTCATTTGTAGCATCACACCCATGTCGGTCACGATCCTCCTTTGAAGCAGTGTGAAAGGTCTAAACTAGTGACTCAGATGACTCTACGACGGAATCGAATGCGAATTTCTACATCTCCGCTATCAGCTACGGAATTGTAGGGTTCCCTTTTATAGGTCAGCCATGCACTACGCGCAGGAAGCGACTACTAGGTTTGTAGAGCATGTGAGGGCTTTTAGGTTGGAGAACCCCACCCACTCTTGTAATGACTTCCAAAATCGTAGTTACATCAGCCTGAGGAAGCTCGTCCTCGCAAATCGGTTACAGAAAAGGTTAATATATGTTAGCAAACTGAAAGAGAATCCAAGGAGAGATCCCAGAATGTGTACTGCTTAGTGAAGATTATATTGCCCAAGTACTGGTAGTAAGGGAAATTCGATGAAACTGAAAGTGAATAGCAACGAAATCTTAACTTCAGACTGGAACATTTGTCGTAACGATTAGTTAGACGTCAACTGTGGTGGCGTGGTTATTGCGACAAAGAACCTGATAGTATCTAGAGAGGTTACCAAGGGTCCCGAAAGTGAATAAACCACGGTGAAGTTAAGCATCAAAGGTCGGTCAAAAATGACAACCGGATGCCTTTATAGACTGTCTGGAACAGGAGCTATGGTGTCAGAGCGCTTCGAACGGAGTTTAAAGAATATCTTTAGTAATTTTCCCGGTCATGCTGTTGTAACATGGAGCGAGTTTAGCATGCCAGGTACAGATTGTGAGTCTTGTTATCAGAACTGGTGCTGAAGAAAGGGATTCGTGTGACTCTATTCTAAATGTCTTGTCTGAAAAGTACTTTGAACAGGCAGTAAGAGAACATAAACGTGAAGGAAAGATCTTGGGCTTACCGAATCAGTTAACGCAAAGGAAGGTATTGGATATCATAAGGTTATGGCTACAGGTTCATAATGAATGTGAAGAATGAAGAAACGTAAAAACATAGTTTTGCTTCGTGAGAGTAATAGAATGCATATTAAAGGGTATCTGAGTAGTTAGCGTCAACTATTCAGGGAGGAGGACGAATATGTGGAGCTCAAGTGGAAAAAATAACCTTCAGATATTACTATCAACATTTGTGTGGTAAATATATGTTTCTGTTTGTATGAAAGGCAAGTAGCTGTGGAGTTACAGAAGAAAGATCTGATTGATTTAAAATCGATTTCGAAAATCCTGCAACATTCTTGCAAATGGATTTTTAATCTTCTAGATAAGACGTGAAAAACTTGAAACATCCACGCATACTTCTTCGAGCAGAAATTTCATTAGAAATATTTTTTCATAATAGACTTTTAAAATAGATTAAAGGGGAAAGGGGGGGATACTCATCCCCTAGGGCACGCCACTTTTCTGTTTCTTCTAAAATTCCTGTTGTAATTTTGTCAATCCGAATAAGAGATGATTATTACTCGCAGTAGATGACAGTAAAGCAGTACATAGTCAATAAAAAACTGAGTACAAAAATCTTGAACTGTATGAAGAAAAGTCGCAAAGTAATTAAAAATAATTAAATCGATGCGCAAAAGGACCGATAGTTTGAATCAGTTTTATTTGGTGGCTGTATTGCATCAGAATCAAGTTTTATCAGGTAGAAGTTTAGGTTACAGTTTATACTTAGTTTTCGTCTGAATCAATAGATTCAGAATAGCTTGAATGGTCGCAATCGTTCTTGTATTTATGAAAAAACCTGTCGGTTTATTAGAATTGTAACACAGTGCAGAAGCTTCCTTTTAGAGTGTACGAGAAAAATCATATTTACACTAGGCTGCGCCGGGTTAAAGCACAGGAAACATATTTCCGACGATAACAACGTCGCTGTGTATTATTTATTACGTTGTGAAGTGCCCGTGTGTTAAACAATTTAATAGTGGAGAGATTCGGCTCCTGTGTTGGAAGCGCCAGCCTTGCCATCCGTGGAGAACAGTCGTCATGGAGCCGCAAACAGAACACTGCCAATTAATTGTTCCGCATGCAGCAGGGCTTGCTTGGTGGGGCTTTGATGTAGGTGAAGCGCCACATAATTATTCTCTACCGGGCTCACCATTATTACATTTCTGTCTGCGAACAAGTTATCCAATTTGCCGCTAGCATTTACAGCTGCTTATCATATCCAGTTCGTGCTTGGATAGTTGAAATTACTGCTCCAGTATCAGTTATTTTTATTTATACTAGCTCCACTTTTGAAGTTAAGTGTTTCTTCTTCTTCGCCTTCTTCTTCTTCTGCGCTCCCTGTATTAAGCAAAGTGTGGCCTTTTACAATACCTATATTTTTCTCTGCGTACCAGGATCTCTTTTCACTTACTATTTAAAGTTCTCTATGTGACCCCGCAGTCTCTCTGGGTCCATTCTTTGTAGATATTCATTCAATTACTTTTCGTTTTCACCCATCTTTTCTTTCACAGTTCACATTTTCAACTGCTTTCGAATATTTTCATTAAGTATTTTATTTATTGTTTTACGTCGCTTCCTTGTTCTTAAAAGTGCCATTCCTGCTCTTTGTATTTGTTTTTCCCTCCTTTCATTCGACAGTCACAATTTACTTCCATGTAAAAGAGTTGCCGAAAGCCACTGTTCGATAAAGTTTGAATCTTGTTTATTTCTGACTTTGTGCCTTAAGCTTGTATTACTGGGATATAGAAATTTCCCATTCATTCAACTTAAACGCCACATCTTCTTCGAATTCATGCGATATATTATTTACATATTTTATTTACTTGATAAATTCCTTTTTGTACGTCGTCGTCTCTCGAAACAATCAGTGGAAGGTCATCTGCATATAGTAGCGATTGCCCGAATCTGGTGGTCGTGCGGTAGCGTTCTCGCTTTTCACGCCCGGGTTCGATTCCCGGCGGGGTCAGGGATTTTCTCTGCCTCGTGATGGCTGGGTGTTGTATGATGTCCTTAGGTTAGTTAGATTTAAGTAGTTCTACGTTCTAGGGGACTGATGACCTAAGATGTTAAGTCCCATTGTCCTCAGAGCCATTTGAACCATAGGAGAGATATCAACTTTAGTACATTGTTTATTACCTTTAACTTCCATTTGCGAACTGCATCGACAGTGTAAATACTAAACAGCGTAGTGCATGAGCTACAACGCCAACTCACCCTTTAGTTTTACACCTTCTGAATATATCCTTCTGTGTCTAACACTACTGATGTTTCTTTACATAAACTTTTGATAGGAGATGTAAGATGGGAAGAGTAAACTCTGTGATGCATTATTCTCCATAGTTTTTCTCTAAATACATTAGCAAAAGCTTCCACAACATCTGTAAGAGCAATACTTGTTACTTAGGTAAGCTGTCTCCGCTTTTCGATAGACTGTCGCAAAATAAAAACTATATTAGCCGTCAATCTCCACTTTCTGAAACATTTAAAGCTACCTGATGCAAATCATACGCCGAGAACTAGCAAATTCCATAAAAATAGTGTTCTAACGACGGAGAAAGTCGCAGTTACTCGCTAGCATCAGAAAGCCTACGGAGATCTGATCCACTATAACCCTTTCGCTCCTTCAGCCGTGCTGAGGGCGGCATTTGTTATGACTCTACTGCTCACCAAATGCTGATATATCTGTGCTGACAGATGGCCTTGGGGGTCCATAAGAAATACTTGTCATCTGATTTTACGAAATGTATTACTTGACATAAATTTAATTTTGCACATCATTCGATAAGAAATACTTCTCATGTGATTTTTCGAAACCTATAACTTGATAGAAATAGATTTTTGCCCATCTCAGAATTTGATATCTGCTCTGAAATGAATTTCTTTCCGTTATCAGCCATACTTCCTGCGCTTCATCAAATTAAGTAAAACATTGCTAGCACTTTCAAAGATTTTGTGGAGGTAGAAACGCATTGCGAAAACTTTGCTTATGATCGATTTTAGCTCATCTACATCTAAACCTGCATCTACATCCATACTCCGCACGCCACCTGACGGTATGTGGTGGAGGCTACCTTGAGTACCTCCATCGGTTCTCCCTTTTATTCCAGTCTCCTTTGTTCTTGGAAAGAAAGATTGTCGGTATGCCACTGTGTGGGTTTATATCTCTCTGAGTTTTTCCTCATGGTCTCTTCGCGAGATATACGCAGGAGGGAGCAATATACTGCTTGACTCCTCGGTGGAGGTATGTACTCAAAACTTCAATAAAAGCCGGTACCGAGCTAGTGAGCGTCTCTCTTGCAGAGTCTTCCGTTGGAGTTTAGCTATCATCTCCGTTTCAGTAAGTGAAATGTAGATTTCATTTAAAATTGAGAGGAGGCCGATATCTCGTTTTGTTTTCGAGTTATTGGGTCTTACACCTGATGGATGGCGTAGCGCGACACACCCATTCACTGGCTTGTACGATGCAAATCATGCAGTCATAACTATCGTAATATCTCATAAACGATTCAAGATATTGAAATGAGTATTCTTGAAAATGATAGCACGCAGTGAGGCACATATTTTTTATGACAAATACTCGAAACTTTTCTATTCACCGAGAAGAGCAAGTAAATCGTCGGCAGCAGTGAGAGATTGTCAGTTCAGGACGGATACGAACATCTATAGCAGGGTAGCAAAAGCCAAGCCGTGCGTGTATACACCCCCAAAGCAGCGAAGGGGATAATTTTGATACACAAAACTTTTCAGTTGAAATTCTACAGTTTTCTGCCTTGGAGGGAAGAGGTAGTATCATTATTAAACGAGAAATCAGAGATTATACTTTTCGTTTATCGATAGTTTCTACAGTTTCAGATAAAGCCGATGCAACGAAGCGGTCAGTCTCATTTGCTTTGTCCTCTCAAGTACTAGGAACTACAATGTTAATGTTAGAAATACTGGTTTTTAACATATTAACATTTCTTTCCAGAACTAGGGGTTCACTAACGCATTCCGCGTGTTGAACAGAGATAACTTCACACATTTTCCCAGCTTGTGATGAAATGTACTGAGCAGAATCGAAGCTTAGAGAGAAGAATAGCTTTGATAGATCTAATTTTTATACCTCTGTCATAAAGTAATTTAGAATTCAGTAATACAGTTTTTTCAATTTCTTACGGAAAGATCGGAAACATCAGAACAATTGCAACTAATATTTCTTTACAACATTAGAGGTCCTATCAAATCCCTCCAGCAGTTATTCTCTAATCTGTAAACAAAATGGTCACTGCATACCAAATCGTGCAGCATAAATAAAACACTGCCACACAAGAGGTCGTTGAAGAAAACATAGTCAAAGACTACACTTGGTACGTTAATAATTTACACACATGTAAAAGAAATTTTAGCTCTTAGTGTTTCGTCGATTACAAGATCTGGAGACAGTGTTAGTACTTCAAGGATGGTGAAAGAAGCAGCCCTTGGTGCTTACTAAATAACAGACATTTGCCTTATACCACTAAGAGAAATCACGAAACATAAATGTGGATCGTCGATGAGGCTTTGAACCCTACTGTTACGAATGCTGGATCATGGAACTACTACTGCTCCATTTCACGTGCCGCTACAGAAAAGTGCCCCACTTCCCAAAGTTATGGTTTTCTGTTTATGAGACTATCATAAAAAATTAAGTCACAAGTTGCTGGTATCATAGTTATTCATATAGAACTGAAAGTTAAATGTATGTCCGACCTGATGTAGAAACTACCTTGTTCAAACACTTTGAAATATTCATGAACGATAGACAATGCAGAAGAATATATCAATTGGATTCAAGTAACTTACGCACATACTGTAAAAGAAAAAAGTGAACTATTTTTAAAAAAAACCTCGCTGTTTAAGAACACAGCAATAAACTGATATCATGAAAATTACTTATGTGGATAAATAACTGTGTAAATACATGAGACAGATTTAGACAATGCACGTTGTTGATGGAATTGCACTGAAAAGAAAATGCCGACTCGTTATATCTACATCTACATCTGCATTTATACTCCGCAAGTCACCCAACGATTTTTGGTGGAGGGCATTTTACGTGCCACTGTCATTACCTCCCTTTCCTGTTCCAGTCGCGTATGGTTCGCGGGAGGAACGACTGCCCGGAAGCCTCTGTGCGCGCTCGAATCTCTCTAATTTTACATTCGTGATCTCCTCGGGAAGTATAAGTTGGGGGAAGCCATATATTCGATACCTCATCCAGAAACACAACCTCTCGAAACCTGGACAGCAAGCTACACCTCGATGCAGAGCGCCTCTGTTGCAGAATCTGCCACTTGAGTTTGCTAAACATCTCCGTAACGCTATCACGCTTACCAAATACCCCTGTGACGAAACGCGCCGCTCTTCTTTTTTCTTCTCTATCTCTTCAGTCAACCCGGACTGGTACGGATCCCGCACTGATGAGAAATATTCAAGTATAGGTCGAACGAGTGTTTCGTAAGCCACCTCCTTTGTTGATGAACTACATTTTCTAAGAACTCTCCCAATGAATCTCATCGTGGCACCCGCCTTAACAATTAATTTTATATGATCATTCCACTTCAAATCGTTCCGTGGGCCTACTACCAGATATTTTACAGAAGTAACTGCTAGCAGTGTTTGTTCTGCTATCATATAATCATACAATAAAGGATCCTTCTTTCTATGTATTCGCAATACATTACATTTGTCTATGATAAGGGTCAGTTGCCACTCCCTGCACATAGTGCCTATCCGCTGCCGATCTTCCTGCATTTCCTTGCAATTTTCTAATGCTGCAACTTCTCTGTATACTACAGAATCATCCGCGAAAAGCCGTATGGAACTACTAGGCCATTTATATATATTGTGAAATTTAATGGTCCCATAACACTCCCCTGTCTTACGCCAGAGGTTACTTTAACGTCTGTAGACGTCTCTCGATTGAGAACAACATGCTGTGTTCTGTTTGCTAAAAACTCTTCAATCCATCCTCACAGCTGGTCTGATATTCCGTAGGCTCTTACTTTATCAGGCGACAGTACGGAACTGTACGAACGCCTTCCGGAAGTCAAGGAAAATGGCATTGACCGCTAGTTTTGCTGCACGTGAAGGGAGAGAAGCGGTTGCTATATGCTTTCTGTAATAAAGACAGAATGAGCTATCTGTTGTGGCAGATGCAGTAATACAACTCTACATGCAGTGTGCAGTAGTAACATTTCACATTGCGTATATACTTCCATCGGAGTGTATGGTTGTGTCTGAAAACGATATTACTTACTGAATAAGTTAATACCTATAATATTTTTGTTCAATAAGTATCATACCAACAAATACATTTCACCGAGTCCTGAATTATAAGTACATTTAAGGCTGACGTATGAAAGTATTTGGAAAATATTAACAAATCTGTGGCGTAATCGAAAGAAATTTAGTAGTGTTGGGATTTAAAGTTTAAACAGTAATATGATATTCTATGCAATAGTCAGACTTTTATTTATTTACGGAAGTGACACCTGGACAGAAACACACATGATCGCCGAAACAACAAAGATTTATTTTGGTTATCAGTCTTCTGACCGGTTTGATGCAGCTAACCAACAACTGTTTTCCTGTGCCAGCTTATTGCTATCGAAGTACTAATTAGACCCAAAGACCTCAATTTTTTGGTCTATGTACTCTAATCTCTGTCTTCCGCCAGGTTTCTCAATTTCAATGACTGACACTGATACCATGAAAGCTGTTCTTGATGGCCCAACACATATCTTCTGGTCCTTTCTTCTTGTTCAAGCTTTCCAATTGATATTCTCATCGCCGATTGTGCGGAGAAGCTAATTTCTTATCCTACCAGTTCATCTACTCTTCTAAATTTTTCTATAGCTTCGTGTCTCAAGTGCTTCGATTTTTTATTTTCCGGCTTTCTCATAGACCACAGACGCTGTGCTCCTAATGTACATTATCAAGAATTTCTTTTTGAGAGGAAATTCCCTCTTGGCCTGTGTCAGCCTACTTCTAAATTCTCCTTGTTTGTCTGTCACTGGTAAATTTGCTTCCTAGCTAAAAAAACGTTTCAGTTTGTGTGCTTCGAAGTCCCCAATTTTGATGTGAAGTTTATTGGAGCCTAATATTTGCTATTCCCCATTAGTTTAGGATTAGTTCGGTTTGATTTTAGATCACATATTCAGTGGGCGTATTCATTCAAACGGTAGTCTAATATTTTATGGACTTCCATAAGGAGAGCAATGTTGTGAGTGAATGTTGTCATTGATAATTTTCCACAGTGAGCTATAATCCCACTGCTGATTTTTTGTTTCATTTTCGTCAGTAATTCATCGATGTATAGATTAACATGACTGCTTCCCCCTACTTATACCTCCCGTGGAGATCACGAATGTAAAATTAGAGAGATTCGAGCGGGCACGGAGGCTTTCAGATAGTCGTTCTTCCCGCGAACCATACGCGACTGGAACAGAAAAGGGAGGTAATGACAGTGGCACGTAAAGTGCCCTCCGCCACACACCGTTGTGTGGCTTGCGGAGTATGAATGTAGATGTAGATGTAGAATGGCAACATCCACGTCTAACACTGGTTTAATCTGTGTCTTCCATTCTTATCTTCCCTCCTTGTTTCTTCTACATATCGTAAATTACCTGACTTTCCAGTGTCTTCCACAATGCTACATCGTCTCATTCTGTTAATAAGATAGCCAGATCCTATGAATGGGTACTTACATTTCCTCCTTTTACAAAGAAACAAGAGTTGCACATGTGAATTTGAATTTACTGAGAAATTTGACTTTACAGAAATTTGTCCACATATTCCAGGGACACTGAAAACTGGGCAGACCGAGACTTCGTTTGAGGACTAGTACCTAATCTAGAATTCATCATGGTGATGATCAACATAATTTAATTATCAATTCTGTGCCACAGTAGTAGCTCTATTTAGAGACACATTTTTGCTTTATGTTCTTGCTTATCTTTGGGGCTGACTATAGGCAACTGTGGCAGTTGCTAGTGTTAGTTACACACGACGATTCTTGGGTACAGGCTTATGAAGTTATTAATATCATAAATCATGATATTCCTTGCTTCACTGGTGACCAATTCCATTGTAACCTGGGCTAAGTAAGTATAATGTGTACAAGTATTTGGAATAATTATTTCGCAGTTGTCCATCCTAAGCAAAATGTATTCTTGGCAAAAAACTTGTTATTTCTGCTTTGAACTGTTGAAGATATGAGTTACCATAATATACTCTAAGGTTCTAACTAAAAACTTTTTAAAAACAAGTCCATAATCGCCCGCCCACACTCTGATCTACCCAAAACCGACACTGCAACTCGTAAAGGTGTGTGGTTGTGCACTGTGCCGGTGTAGTGAGTATAATCATAACATTACACTTCATGCACTGATTTATGATTGCATAAAGTATACCCTGAGATCCTAGCTGAGTTCCGTATTCTAACTCACCCTACAGCCCTCTTTTCAGTACAACAGGCAGCCCACGACCACCAGACCTCCTGTCAACTAAGTTCTTTGACGCGCATTCTTGCAGCCCTTCCACTCCCTCCCAGGAATCGTCAGTGGGACACGACACCATTCTGAGCCATCTTATTCTCCTTGTTTTTATTGTGGAATCCATCATGCAATCTGCACTGACACTAGAATATAAAGAACTTAATAATAAGTTATTCCTCCATCCTACACGGTTGCCAGATTTGTTGGTTTGTGCTATTAAGTTCAAGTTTGTGTGTCGTTACCTGAACGGTTTAGTGATTTTTAGTTAGACTAGGGACGAGCATATTGGACACTTATAGGAGCTACCAACAAGCATTAGAAAGACTGGGTTGACGGTTAACCAGTTATGGTGAAGATCGCGTTTCTAATAATGTCCTTTTTGTGACATATTTTGTAGTCAGGAGAAGTAATGGTATATCCATGGTGCACCAAGGTGATTAGGTTATGTCTTTCACCATGGTATGGGTACGATATAGCAATGTTTGTGAGCATGGTAACCATTTTTACGAAGTTTGTCCCAAATTTTGTGCAGTTAGTTCAAGTGGTTCAAATGGCTCTGAGCACTATGGGACTTAACATCTTCGGTCATCAGACCCCTAGAACTTAGAACTACTTAAACCTAACTAACATAAGGACATCACACAGATCCATGCCCGAGGCAGGATTCGAACCTGCGACCACAGCAGTCCCGCGGTTCCGGACTGCTGCACCTAGGACCGCACGGCCACTGCGGCCGGCTTTGTGCAGTTAGATAGGCCACTGAAAGAACTGTACAAAACTGGATATAAATTTGAGTGAGAGGCGTGTCAGAGCAGGGAACGATGGAGACCTCTAAGGGGAGACCTGCCAGTGCGCCCCTGTTCGCCATACCAGACTTCGATGAATAATTTATTGCCCAAATCAACGTTTCAATGCGCGAAGTGCCTGTACTGCTTCTCCAGGAGTACCTGGATGGGTGACATCGTGTCTTGCATGCACTGAGAGAACTGTCGCCATTAGGAATGAAGTATATAGTCTGTGAGCTGGAGTCTTTGATGGTTTTATCTACATGGAGAAATTCAGGTTCCAACCAATGCACAAAATATTTCAGTTGGAGGCCGCCAATCGGGCTTTTAGTTGAGTGGTGATGCATCCTAGGTGGGCAGGAGAAATTGCTAGGTGAGCTACTTGGCAGTTCAGATCGAAAATAAACATGTCAGAGAAACCTATAATGTTACATGTTTCAAGGGTATTCGGAAGAAAATGAGACAGGTGTTGATGATCAAGTGGATGAACTACAGTGAGTAATTCTGACATTAGAAGCTGCCTCAGCGCTGTTTAAGCGTGGCTGGGGGTAGACGCAGGTTGCGCTGTCACGGCCCGAGTACAACAGAACGCTTCTAACAGGGGTTGGTGACCTGCGGCGAGAGGGACAACGAACGCGCCGGGCAATACATCGCGAGGAGCAGGTAGCGGCGCAGCACCGCTTGCGACGGAGAAATTCATTAGAAAACTGCGTTGGGGAATTTCGGAATGGATACAAACAGACGAACGACACAGTTGATCACGTGAAATGACCGTGGTGCTCTCGTCATGTATATGTGTAACTTTTAGATGTCAGGAGCGGGCACAAAATGTCCGATTGGCTGAAATAAACTCGGAAGGAGTAAAAAGGGGCGAATTTCGACGCAGTTTAAAAGTAGGCCCTTTGCGACTGGTGGAGGTAGTTTCGACAAGATGAAAGGAACGCTCCCATTGGTCCGAAAAAGCTGTGACGTGAAGCACGGAAGGTCACAGGTGGGGGACATTTTGCTACGAAAGACACAGTACCGAAAACGTTGTCGACTCTCCTCTTAGCCAGCGTGAAGTGTAGAACAGGGAGCATCACGCTCCGTATGACGCCAAAAGGGGAAATTTTTGTGAACACTGCTTTCACTTTGGCTGACATTCGTCTATAAATTAGCTGAAGAATCGTTGAGCTCCAATAACGAAGAAGCGAAACAGCCACGTAGTTAATCGTTGTTGCGAGGACTGAGAGGGCATTGAAGTATACACGCTGCACCATCTATGCACGTGTATATCGCCATATTTTCCAGACTAGGGATGAGTGCATGTTTTATCGCCTAACGAGAAACATGGGACACCTTCATCTGATAAAATTAGTAAAGATTTAAATTAGCTTTTTATAGGATTTTCAGAGGGTGAGAGCAGCCATGCGGCCGACAGCACATCACAGCTAAAAGGTAAATGCCCCTGGCAGAGGCGTAAACGTGATGGTTCATCAGCTTGCGTCCACTCCGAACTCGACCAACCTCGAGTAAACTTTTGCTCATCTTGTCACAAAAACTAACCATCCTCCATAGACTTCATTGTCATCCTAAATAGTACCGAACTTAGAGCCGGAATCGGATGATTTTTCGTAATATTGGCCAACTTTACGGTGTGGATATAAGAATAATCTTGTATAGAACCTTCTATTTATATTTGGTATTGTTGTATTCAGCGTTATTTCTGCTAAACAGGACGTAAAGCGTTATATTGCCAACTGTCCTAAGATTGTCATGTGACAATCTATGTAAACTCGTGTGCTTCTTTAACAACAAAATAGGAATAAACCAATTTTTTACAGCTTAACACCAATGTGCTCTGTTCTAGAATAAGGGTTCACGCCTACCCCGGCTCACTAATTCCAGCGACGCTAACGCACTCACAGGAATTTTTTTGCTGATATCTGACAAACGTGAAAAGGAATCGAGCGTCAGTTGTTAAAGACATGTAACCTAAGTAAACATCCTCAGAACATGAAAGAAGGTACATTGGCATCGAATGTAGTAGAAAAGTCGATGGAAAAATTTCTAATGACTATCAGAGCCCATTACAAAGTTCGCAAGCATGAAATAAGTACCCTCTGGAATACATGAACTCTTTTTCTTTATTTTTTTTTTGTTCTTTCCTGCTCAAACTGTGACCACACAAGCAACTACTTACCGGTCCCTGCTGAGTTTTAGTATCTGGTATTGCTGCCACTTTCAAGGATTTTTGGTTTGGGTTAAGATTCGGACCTTCGATTACCTTACTGTACAACTTTATTGTTCGCTGAGAGGGTTAACCATTATTTACCACTGGCATTGATTGCTCATTTTCATTTATGTCATACCGTGTGATGAGATTCTCGAGTGGTTGATGTATGGGTTAAATATAACAAAACATAAAGTACCTAAAGGTACACTCTTGGGTTTGTTGCTTGCTTTAGGAATAAATTATCTATTGGCTAATTCAAGGTCTACTGAAGAAATGATACCAAATAAAATTTGCCAGAGATCAGGAAGAAGTGCTGGAGAGCTTGGAAAAATATACTACCTTACCACGAACAGAATAAACGTATTTAAAACCGACGAGGATTTCCCAATGCAATTTGTAGATGGGGACAGATTTCACCTCAGAAATTTTGCAAAAATGACGATCATGAGGGGGTTTAAAAAGCTTGTACTACATGAATCGTGAAGATATTGTGCCATGTGAAGTGATACATTTGTATCTCCTACTGCAGGTTCCAAGATTTCTGGCGGTTTGTAGTGACACACTCTGCGATGGGGCACTTGGTATGCACGAGCATCTGTGTCAGTACCTCTTGTGTGGAACTCATCAGTTTGGTGGTGATGGGCAACGTCTGATGGTGGCCAGGTAGGGAGCATGAGAGACTGGAACTTTGAGCATAGTGGACAAGAGTTTAATGTATTCACACTCTCAATGGTCTTTGTGATGACTGACAATGCTGTGCTGGGACATCGTCTACTTTGGGAATATATGGAGGTAGACGGTTGCCCACAACCAGACAATAGGAATAGTGTAGATGTTACATACTACAGAAGTGTCCAAAGCTGCTTGCTTTTGTGGTCCTCACCTATTGGGAGGCAACCAACAGGTGTTCTAAGGGTACATTATTGTGGCTGAGGCTCCGAACATGGTAATGTCAAATGATACTATGTACGTTGTTTTCAACATGGTGAAGCCGTTACAAATTGTGTGATGTGAAATTCTGAATTGAACAGCGGGTTCGTAATGCGTATTGAATTGTGATTATTGTACTCACACTGGGATAGTGATTATCAAGTCTATCTCTGTTGTGCTGCTTTCCCCATATAACAGGTAGCTCTGTGTAGCTGTGTTGTCCATTAGTCAGTGTATCTTTTCCTGTGGCAGTTGCTACTCTGTTACACAGTGTAACAGTAAATGCTCACGTGTTAAGCAGTTATGCGATGATATTGTGAAATTTCTTTCGTTGTTGGTGCTCACTTGTAATCTCATCTGTGCTGAGCAACATTATTGTGCAAGAATATTTGGAACTATATTGAATGAGCTTTTGATTATTATTTTGCTTTCATATCTTAGGTAAGAATTACTACTGGCGGAACATTATTAATTCAACTGTTGATTATATTTCACTAATGTTTGAGCTTCCACGTTATAATATATGCCTGAAAATACAAATGGACTAAAAACAGTCCGTGCTCGCACAACTCTCAGACCACACTTCTGCCATAACCTGCACTAAAGGATGCGCCAATGAACATACAGACACAAAAATATTAATCTTATATGTTATCCTACACAAATAATTCTCTGGTTCTCCACTGGTGTTAAATTAACAAAGGGGCACTCAATATAGCATGCAGCAACACACCTCAGACATCCACACATTTCACAGCCACTCCCTACTTATACCAAAACCTTAAGCAAACGTGTACTGACAACACAGTCAACATTTACAATCTACTTTGACAAAATGACCAAACGTATATCGTTTACCAACACAATAAAAAGGCAACTAGAATCTGTAAAAGCTTATCACCAAAACCGTTCCGCAGATAATTTACTGTGTTTAATTAACATTATACTGAAACGTGTCCACCCTGGTAGCTGAGTTGTCAGTGTGATGGAATGTTATACCCAACGGACCTGGTTCGATTCCCGGCTGGGTCCACTCAAGGACTGGATGTTGAGTTGTCCTTATGATGATTTCATCCCCATCGACACCCAAGTTCAAAAAGGTTCAAATGACTGTAAGCGCTATGGGACTTAACATCTGAGGTCATCAGCCCCCTAGACTTAGAACTACTTAAACCTAAATAACCTATGGACATCATACACATCCATGCCCGAGGCAGGATTCGAGCGTGTGACCATAGCAGCCGCGTGGTTGCCGAATGAGGTGCCTAGAACCGCTCGGCCACAGATGCCGGCGACCTGCAAGTCACCGAAGTGGCGTCAACTCGAAAGACTTGCGGCAGGTGAACCGTCTACCATACGGGAGGCCCTAGCCACACGGCATTTCCATTTACTCAATCAAGCCCTACTCCTCCCATTATCTTCATTATGGCTGCCTCTCCATTTCACGAACTCAAAATAACGGTAAAAACGCTGTTGTCACCACAGCCGTAAAGTTCAACATAGTGGCACAAAACACTCTTGTGCACAGCCTTCCAATTGTCATCACGTAAATTTTTCCGCTACATACTGTTCCTGGTTCCCAGCTGCCGTGACCTCTCTACGCACGGAGGAATTTCCGTCTGCTTCTCCTGCCAAACGATGTCTTGCATTAATAGCTGGCCATTCACAACTCCGCAGCCTTTCTACATCGACACCATCCGCTACGCCGCGCCGTGGAGCTTCCTCCAGGATGTGTTAGCTTTCGTCGGTGAATTCCAGCTACCCATTTACGCGTCCCGTCTAGTATACCATGGTTACCTCGTCAGATAGTGGCAGCGTCCGCACGTTCTCCGATTACACGAAATCACGCGCCCTCGGCAGCTCCCTGAACTATCTAAGCTGATTCAGAACTAGGCCGGCGATCTCGCGATGCCTGGCCTTGGCACGACACTGAACCCTTGACTGGAACAAAACACTCATCCCAAACTCTGAATCCCAGATGTTGTTCCTCATTCCCTTCCAGTCTTCAGAATGTCCACTGCGGTGCCACCCCGACGCTGTTACCCTTGGCGTGGCGCTGCATTCCCCATGCTAGCCTATAAGCACGGTCTCGGGGCACGTAGAGGTACTCTGGCAGCGAAAGCAGCTGTACCGCGAATTGAAAATTAATAACACAGACTCCCTCCATAAGAAATGTTTGCAAACGCCAATGCACCAGATGGTTGAGAACCTCTGTCAACCGAACACATCGAGAAGTGACATCCGTGCCTCCCATCTAAGCACATCGTATAAGAAATATGTCTGGTAACGCTGGTTACTTGGGGTAATGCCTTGGGGACGTGGCCCAACGCACTGTTGTGGCTTAGGGCAGCGAAATTACGCACACTTGACACTATGTTCTTAGGAAGACGGGATTTTATTCAAGGCAGCATCTTTCTCTTCTCTTTTAGCTAACAATCACCCGTGGTCTAAGAATAGCGTCTCGGACTAGTACCTAAAACGTTCTCGGTCCGGGATCGAACCCTGCCACAACTTAAAATCTGAATAAAAATTACCATCAGTGGCTGCCGAAGACTGCCAGCATAAAATGTCACACACTTTATACCAAAGGCCTTGTCAAAGAGAGCAGAGGGGCGGTCTGAAGTACAGGGAACTCTCTTGCCTTTGCAATGGAAACTGCTCCATAAGGCGGAAGAATCAGGCTTGATCAACGGAATGAGGATCAGAAGATAGGTGAAACGACTGCAATAAAGAAACACATCGTGTATCTAAATGGAAGAAAAGTGTCATGATTTCTTCTTTGGAAAAGTATATCCGGCTAGAGCCCCACCCGTATCTGTGGGAGGGGAATTCCAGTGGGGAGGTGACCTTAAGAAAAAGATTAAATAATCAACGAAAGGGCAGCGTTCTGTTAGTAAGGGCGTCGAATGTAACGAGTTTGAACGTAGCAAGGAAGGAAAGGAACATTAGTGGGGTTCAGTGAATTGGAATGGAAAGAAGTCTTTTTGGGCTGACGAATTCAGCGTAATAGCAACAGTCACAGAAAATGCTCTATCGGAAGTAGGATTCGATATGAATGGGAAGGTAAGTCACGGGATAAGCTACTGTGAACAGCTCAGTGATACGTAAGGTTGTTCTCATTATATTCGAGAGGAAATTAACTCCAAAAGCGATACTTCCCTCATACCTACTTACGTCACAAGCAGCAGACGAAGAACCATAGAGAGTATATGAGCACACTGAATGAGGAATTCTGTATGTAAAGGAAGATGAAATTCTAATAATCAAGGAGGACTGGAACGAAGTTGTAGAGGAAGAATTAGAAGAATGATCACTGAAGGATATGGCAGGGAAGACAGAGGAGAAAGACTGAGCTCTGCAATAAAATTCAGTCTGTAATAGCGAATATTCTATTCAGGAACAACAAGAGGAGGATATATTCTTGGAAAAGACCTGGAGGCACGACATGGTACTGGCTGGAAGGCATCGTCGTCAGACAGAGGTAAGGAAATCAGATATTGTACTGCATGGTGTAAACACGTGCAAATATAATGCAAATCGCAATCTAATAATGATGAATAGTGAAGTTTAAGAGAATCATCCTAAGAATTAGCGTTGAAGAAAGTGCGATATTGAAGTACTAAGGAATGATGAGATGCGTTTCAAATTCACTAAGGATGTTGATACTGCGATACGGAATTCCAAAGCGGTAGTCGGTTGCAGAGGAGTGACCAACTCTACAAATAGCAATTACACATGTTGTACTCGTAGAGACAAACATTGGAAAAAGGAAAGTAGCTGTGAACTAATCTTGGGAAATTGATGAAATACTTTCACTTGTCGATGAAAAAAGGAAGTACATAAATTTTCAAGGAAATATGAGAGTATAGCAATATAAATCCATTAGGTATGAAATAAATAGCAAGTTCAGGGCAGTGAAGGTGGAATGACTGCGTAAAAGATGTGAAGTAAACAAAAGAGTATTTATCGTCGGTAGGAGTGACTCAGGTTACACTAAAGTCAAGAAAGTCTTCAGCGTAATTAAAAGCAACTGTGATAACACCAGGAATTGAATGATAATTCCAATGTTAACTGCAGAAGAAAGAGCAGATAGATGTAAAGAGTACACTCCGGGCCTCCATGATGGGGATGCCTTACCTGATGATGTGGTAGAAAAATGAACTGGAGTCGATATGGCAGATAAAGCAAATCAAGCATTAGAAGAGCTCAGTAAGACTTCAGATCAAACAAGAAAAGATATACAGCATTCCATTGGAATTTCAAAAATAATGGTAGAGCGTAACGACCAACGACTGTCAAATTTAGTGTGGACAGTCTTTGGGTCTAGCTACATGCTATCAGATTTTATTTAAAAATATCCTACACCTAATCCCGAAGATATCGATAACTACTGCACAATCAGCCTGGCAGGTAGTGCGTCTGTTATACTCCAGGAAAATATCACTGACGGGCACGAGATATTTAATAAATGTTGCATCCAAGAAACAAGCAATTTGAGTAACAGCAGTTCAATACAACGTTCATCATTCTATTTTCATAAATGTTACACTCAATAAACAAACAGTTTCAATTGGGGTCATACTTACTTAGTGGTACTCAGTGCAAAAACCAAGAATAATTTTTAATGTGTTATAACATAAAAATGAGCGAAACGTCATTGGTTACAATTGATTCAGCGGGATAAAGTCGTTATTTAGAGAATAATAATTATTAAGACAAGGGAAATGTACTGTATATTTCCAACGTGCTTATAAAGGTCACATCAATTTAGATGGTGAACATCCTCTGACAGGATAAGGACCAGAAATAACTCTTGCCTGGGTACTCTTCGCGCTAGCACCCCCGACACTGCCTCAAGCACTTTACGAAAACAACGGCCGACCTAAAAATTGGCTCTGAGCACTATGGGACTTAACATCTGAGGTCGTCAATCCCATAAAACTTGGAACTACTTAAACCTATGGACATCACATACATCGATGCGCGAGGCAGGATTCGAACCTGCGACCGTAGCGGTCACGCGGTTCCAGACTGAAGCGCCTAGAACTCACGGCCACACCGGCCGGCAGGCTGACCTAAATGTGCTCGATTAGGCAGGCATTTGAAGCACATGCGAGTGCTGCCTCTTGATATCTAACTATATGCAGGTAATTATTTACAAGTGTCACTCACTGAGACATGTAAAGAACTGAGATGTAAGGCGTTCCTGAATGGGAGGTACGACGAAGAGCGTCAGAAATGGTGTGAGAGAAGCCTCGTTGGCTGTTTGCTTTGCTTCCGATCGGCGGCCGTTGACCTTGCTGGATAAACGACGGGATATTACAAGCCAAAAACAGCGGTCGAGCTGCAGCAATTGGCTGCACGGCGTCGCTGTCGGGGCAGATGCCCAGAAGCACCCGCCATTCCTCGTGACGCGCGTCTAAACTACCACTTAGGCTGACTAATTGGCCCCACTTGGGGCCGCCCGTATAATGTCAGTGGAACGGCTCTGGATGGTCTGCGAGATGGCGGGGGGGGGGGGGGGGGGGGAGGGAGGTTGTGCGGAAGACAGAAGGGGAGGAGAGGAGGAGGAGGAGGAGGAGGATAGTGGTGCGCGCGCGGCGTCGACGTCCGGATCGCCACAGTGCCGACTGCGAGACCGTGGGTGCCGCAGCCCCCACCGCCAAAGTTGTCCGCAGCGGCCGCGACAGGAAGGAATCCATCGCTCGATGCGCCCGCCAGATTGCGGCCGCTATCCCTCTTGCTCGCGTCGCCGTGCTTATCAGCGCGGACCACGCCCTGCCAGTAACTCAGCGCGCTAATTATTTAAATTACACGGACCGCAACACCGACCAGTCTGCCCATTACCCCTCCACCAGCAACTGACCCCGCTAGACCCTTACCCTCCCTAGTCCTCCACGATTGCCTCCTTCGGAACCAACCACCCTGCGTTTACCGCATTCTCGATGCTACCTCGGTCGCTCGGCGCTCAGTTCACACTCGCTTTTAAAGTGGACATTACTCCAATTAATCATCCCCGCCCACTCGGGCGAGCGGCCGCCTGCGCTCCACGCGGAACATATAATTACGGCCTGCTGGCCGAGTTGCGCCAAATGAATAAATGCCGCTCGCCGGGAACGTCTGGCCGCAGAACGAGGAAAAACGCAGCGAGGGTAGCTGCGGTAGCACGTGGCAACGGGGGTCCCGTACCTCCCCGGGGGCCGCCGGAGTAATTTGTTTGTGTTAACAACTGCCGCCGGCCCTAATGTTAAAATCTATACGCGGCGCGCCTGTTGCATAACATAGGGGGCAGTATTAGCTTGCACAGTCGAGTGCCCTCCTTGTCTCCGCACCGAAATCTACAAGACACAGAAAGGACTCTTTGTGTAAGCAGATGTTACAGAAATGCAACATGCTTCCCAATTCCCATTACGCTCTTCCAGAGCTTGTAGACGAATCACAGGAAACAAAACTTTTTGATTTGTTTACCGATAAGCTGCTTCTGAATGAAACACATTTATTTTCTTCTTTTCTACCCAGACGCATACTTCATACATATTACTTTGAACTGTAACCGCAGCCAAACACCCCATTTTTTATTACATTATTATCTTAAGGACTTCTATGGTCTTCAGCAGTCTCCCTGTATTCCCATTCACCAGTTTTTAGGGTCATGACAGTCTTCCTCTTTTATATCTCTCTTTTTCATCGCCGGCTGTGGTGACCGAGCGGTTCTAGGCGCTACAGTCTGGAACCGCGCTTCCGCTACGGTCGCAGATTCGAATCCTGCCTCGGGCATGGATGTGGGTGACGTCCTTAAGTTAGTTAGGTTTAAGTAGTTTTAAGTTATAGGGGACTGGTGACCTCAGTAGTCAAGTCCCACGGTGCTCAGAGCCATTTAAACATTTTGTCTTCCTCATCATTCCAATTACTGCCACGCTTCCTCCTTCCAGGCGGCGATCATTCCAGTACTGCTTTTGCCCATCGGCCCTGCTCCATTCGCCGTAGATGACCGTACTATTGAGGAGCTCTGGTCTCACTTCTTAGCACGACTGGTTGTCCCACATCCATTCTCCCTAACTGCCTCATTTCTTGTCCCCTCTGTCCTGTATTTCCTGACTGCTCTTCTTATCCCATCCATCTCTACTGCCTGTACTCTGCTTCTCTGTCGCTCGCGAAGGGTCCACCCATTTGCTTCTTATGTTAATATAGTTCCTACCACTCTTTGCAGAATTCTCTTTGCTTATTTTGATGTTACCTGGCTCCTCAGAAATCTATTTAGCGCCTTAATTGCTCCTCTTGCCTGTAGGCCTTACTTTCCACATTTGCTTCGTAGCTTCCGGACGAATGGGTGATCGATCCTAAGTACATAAACTGCTTTGCAGCTTTCATAGCGTTTTGCCGCAGTACCATATCCCTTCCATCTCCTCCCACTCATAGATATTCTGTTTTGCTCACGTTTATTCAAGGCCCACTTCGTTCAAATGCTTTCGTTAACTTCTTTACCATAAATTTAACATCCTCTCCATTTTGTTCTATTAGTACCTGATCGTCGGCAAATAACAATGAGTAGATAGTACCATGCCGAAAAGATAATCCCGTATCTCCGCGTGACTAATTCCACTGTTCCTGTCTAAAATACATGTATATTTTAAACAGTATTGTTGACTTACTGCATCCTTGTGAAAGTCCTTTCTTCCTATTTCTACTCCAGCGTAAGATTTGTGGCACGTTCATTGAATTGGGGATATCTGTTATGCTTTTGTACCTATACGCTCCATCGCTTCCCATAAAGCGTTGATGGGTAGGGTCATAGTCTTTTACTGAATCCATAAGTATTAGGTGTACTTCCTGATCTCACACCTTCTCGCTTATTTGTATACAGTTAAAAATACGATCGATATAAGAATGTCCAACTTAAAAACCCGTCTTTACTCCCGCATCTTTCCCTCATTTTAATTCTCCAACCTGGTTCTCAATACAGCACTAGAATGTTTGCTGGTGAACCCATAATATTAACTCCGCATAATTATTTGGGTGCTTCCTTTTCATTTTAAGAAGGCAAGAAACACCGTTGTGGCTGTAGAAAGTTTTTGTTAATAAAAGTTTTATACAGCTAGAGCGGTGCTTTTTACCTTTTTATAAATAAACAAATGCCGTGTAGCTAGGGCCTCCCGTCGATTAGACCGTTTGCCTGGTGCAAGTCTTTCGAGTTGATGCCATTTCGGCACCTTGCGTGTAGATGGGGATGAAAATGATGACGATAAGGACAACACAACACCCAGGCCCTGAGAGGAGAAGGTCTCCGATCCAGGCGAGAATCGAACCTGGGCCGCTAGGTATGATATTACGTCGCGCTGACCACTCAGCTACAGGGGCGGAAGACTTTTACTAAAAATGCAGACATGTTTCGTCGATATTGCAGCATAACGACAGGGTTTCTTATTTGCTTTAAATGATTTTTCAGTCGGGGCACCTGAAACTGTGATAGTGCATATTGTGGCAAAATCTCCGCAAACAGCTGGATCCGGAACAATTTTATTGAGTCGTTATCGGTTTCGTGGTTTTATAACCAGATCATGAGGTGAGTATCTAAACAACAAAATAATAAAACAGTGATCGTATTTGAACGACTTACATCAAAGTATCATCAGGGCCGTCAGCATCTAGTTATAAGAATAGACAAACGCAAACGTGTACCTACAAATATTAAAACGAGTTAACGAACTTGCTGGTAAGCCTTCTGCAGCTTTCCTCGACGATTTGTAACTCTAGGTCTAGCGTCTCACTTTCGTTCTTTGTTTATAGGAGCGCCCTTTTTACATGGCATAGGAAGATTTCCGTCGCCGAACATTTTATCCTTTAACTATCCAACCAGCGGACATTATGCTTTGAATTAAGAAGGGTGGTACTGAAGAAGAGAAATTTGTTAACATCGAGTATAGATTTAAGTGTCAGGAAATCATTTCTGAAAGTATTTGTATGGAGTGTAGCCATGTATGGATGTGAAACGTTGCATTCGCTTCAGAACTGTTCCAGAGATTCGACTGGTAGTAGACCGTTCCAGTCGTACCACCAACAGACCAGGCTCTGCTAACGATATACTACGCCCTGCCAATACACTCCTGGAAATGGAAAAAAGAACACATTGACACCGGTGTGTCTGACCCACCATATTTGCTCCGGACACTGCGAGAGGGCTGTACAAGTAATGATCACACGCACGGCACAGCGGACGCACCAGGAACCGCGGTGTTGGCCGTCGAATGGCGCTAGCTGCGCAGCATTTGGGCACCGCCGTCGTCAGTGTCAGCCAGTTTGCCGTGGCATACGGAGCTCCATCGCACTCTTTAACACTGGTAGCATGCCGCGTCAGCGTGGACGTGAACCGTATGTGCAGTTGACGGACTTTGAGCGAGGGCGTATAGTGGGCATGCGGGAGGCCTGGTGGACGTACCGCCGAATTGCTCAACACGTGGGGCGTGAGGTCTCCACAATACATCGATGTTGTCGCCAGTAGTCGGCGGAAGGTGCACGTGCCCGTCGACCTGGGACCGGACCGCAGCGACGCACGGATGCACGCCAAGACCGTAGGATCCTACGCAGTGCCGTAGGGGACCGCACCGCCACTTCCCAGCAAATTAGGGACACTGTTGCTCCTGGGGTATCGGCGAGGACCATTCGCAACCGTCTCCATGAAGCTGGGCTACGGTCCCGCACACCGTCTTCCGCTCACGCCCCAACATCGTGCAGCCCGCCTCCAGTGGTGTCGCGACAGGCGTGAATGGAGGGACGAATGGAGACGTGTCGTCTTCAGCGATGAGAGTCGCCTCTGCCTTGGTGCCATTGATGGTCGTATGCGTGTTTGGCGCCGTGCAGGTGAGCGCCTCAATCAGGACTGCATACGACCGAGGCACACAGGGCCAACACCCGGCATCATGGTGTGGGGAGCGATCTCCTACACTGACCGTACACCTCTGGTGATCGTCGAGGGGACACTGAATAGTGCACGGTACATCCAAACCGTCATCGAACCCATCGTTCTACCATTCCTAGACCGGCAAGGGAACTTGCTGTTCCAACAGGACAATGCACGTCCGCATGTATCCCGTGCCACCCAACGTGCTCTAGAAGGTGTAAGTCAACTACCCTGGCATGTTTGGGACTGGATGAAGCGTTGTCTCACGCGGTCTGCACGTCCAGCGTGAACGCTGGTCCAACTGAGGCGCCAGGTGGAAATGGCATGGCAAGCCGTTCCACAGGACTACATCTAGCATCTCTACTATCGTCTCCATGGGAGAATAGCAGCCTGCATTGCTGCGAAAGGTGGATATACACTGTACTAGTGCCGACATTGTTCATGCTCTGTTCCCTGTGTCTATGTGCCTGTGGTTCTGTCAGTGTGATCATGTGATGTATCTGACCCCAGTAATGTGTCAATAAAGTTTCCCCTTCCTGGGACAATGAATTCACGGTGTTCTTATTTCAATGTCCAGGAGTGTAGCTGGCAACGGATTCTACAAAACGCTGGTGACTACTTTGAAGGACAGTAACAGGTGCTAACATGTAACTCTTTTGTATAGGTTGTGAATAAATAGTTGCCACTATTTAAGAATAGTCCGCAGCTCATGGCCGTGCGGTAGCGTTCTCGCTTCCCGCGCCCTTGTTTCCGGTTTCGATTTCCGGCGTTGTCAGGGATTTTCTCTGCCTTGTGATGACTAGGTGTTGTGTGATGTCCTTATGTTAGTTAGGTTTAAGTAGTTCTAAGTTCTAGGAGACTGATGACCATATATGCTAAGTCCCATAGTGCTCAGAGCCATTTGAACCACTATTTAAGTTCCAACCATAGTATAAAAGGTATAGACTTATTTTCACATATTATAAGTGGTGACATGCAATCACAGCAGTGTTTGCTTTTTTAATGCAAGCTGATCATTCAACAAATCCTATGAATTTAGGTGACAATGTTTACATATTTTGAATTCTTCTAAAATGATCGTTTTGCAGCTCTTGTGGACAATATGTAAAATTTCCACGTTAAGCAGGGATGGAGGAGGAAGTGTGTCCTTCTATGTTTGGAGATCCTGTGCAAAAGTTGACTTATATGAATTCTCGTCGTCATTGTTGAGCAAGTAGGTCTCAAATGCCTTCCTGTCAGTCATATATACACTGGTCCAAAATTAAAGCAACAAACCCTTATTCCCCCGCCCTGTGTCTAGGTCACGATATAATCATACGAACTGTCAACCAGATGTCCCTAAGATTTTACTATACACGGAAGATGGCATTCCGGTCAACGGAGAACCATGCCAAAATGACGTCAGGGCACCTTTGACACGAGATAGTCCCACATCCGCAGTCGCTATGTACATAATCACAGACGGTGGAGTATGGAACACAGAAGATGACTACCAGACTCTCTCCGGTGGAGGGCGGTAGAGAGAATGGGAGCAGTACAGTCGCAAACTGTTGTGGCCCAGCGGCTTTGTGTGAATCTTTCTGTTCCTTCTCGGATGTGCCGACAGTTTGTAGAGACCGAAACTGTGTCCCGCTAAACAGACAGTGTACAAAACCATTGAGAACATTGAGTTTGCTACAACATCTGGAGACAAAAAGAATCGTATACCAGTCAAGTCTGTCGCTGCTCAAGCCTTGCTGGACGGACCTTCTGTTTTCTGTGGTTGCCGACTTAATTTCAGTTTTGATACTAATGATTCTTTCGATCATGGTAATGGACTTCACAAGAGACGACCGTTATTTGGCTGTAAGGGCACGAGAGTGCGGCCCAAGTACTGTACGGCAACTGCAATGTGAGCGCGCAGCATCCATAGGTCGACTTGTACCAAGCAAACGGTGTTCAGAAGCCTTCGGCAGAGTGTTTTTTTTTTTTTTTTTTTTTTTTTTTTTTGTCGAATATCTGCTGTATGTCTACATCTGAAGCGTCTTCACAGAAGGGAACGATTAGAGTAGAGTCATCAACACGCCACCTGGACGGTCGAAAAGTGGGCCAATGTTGTTTCCACAGATGAGTCCCGATTTAGTCTGGAGAGTGATTCTCGATGTATTTGCATCTGGAGGCACGATTTCTGAACTCAAGCATTGTGGAAAGAGACCGATTTCCAGGAGGATCCCCAATGGCGTGTGTAGGGATTATGATTACTACTGGAACCCCTACTCATGAAATTACGTAGGTGAATCGCCGAGGTTTAATTGCTGTCAAGTATCGAAATGAGATCTTGGGACGCCATCTGCTTTTGTTGCGAGGTGGTGTGGACCCAGACTTCGTACTAATGCTCGGCCTTATAGACCACGGGTGGTTGATGTTTTTTGGAAACGGGAGATTTTACACGTATGGCGTGGCCTGCTCGCTCTCCCAGGGGGTACCTGTGAGATACACTACGAAGAGGGCTTGCATCACATCAGTATCCACCAAAAACTCTCAAAGACGGCGAGCAGCTCTTCAAGAAGAATGGGCGTTATTGCCTCAACCTGAAACTGACGACAGCATTCACAGCACACCCCATCATCAAGACACAGTAATATCAAATTTTTAAATAAATTGGCTATTTGATATGAAATGTCACCTACAAACCTACCACAACAATAACATCATTCATATATCCACTTGTCACCCCTTTGAACACAAATTTACATTCTTGCACGCTATGCTTCCACTTCTGCTACGGAACTTGAAAACTTAAAGCACAGAGTGGTGAAAAACGGATATCTTGAAAAATTTGTAAAAAACTTCATAATAACAAAATCAACAAGAACAAGAATTCTTCTTCACTTAATAAAAACGGTATTACTTTTAAGAAATACTCTACACTCCCATTACTAGGTTGGCACTTCATATCGTACAGCCAGTTTATTTGAAAAAAATTACATTATTGCTTTTTTTACTACGATTAATGCCACAAAGCTGCTCTTTATGCATAGTAAGAAACCTCCGGCTTACAAATTTCTCAAATGAGGAGTACATTTGGAGTATATCTCCAAGAGTTTATATATGACAGACAGGGAGAGCATTTGAACTCGCTTTTATGAGTGCTTGCTCAACAAAGATGGCTAGAATCTTCGAAAATTGTTCTGTAACCAAGAACTGGTAAAGCAGAATGTACCGTGGTGGAAGAATAATATGGAACTGCAAAGGAAGTAGGTGAGAAGACGAATCCTCAACGTAGCAAGAATGAAAGGACAATGGATAAAATAACAGAAGACTTTTCCTAAATAAAATCTTACTGTTACATAAGGTAAGTAATTTTCTGGAAGTTATTCAGTGAAGAAGGATATCTATGGTCGTCATAAAATTCATACAATAATACCTTAAAATCTAGGAGGCATGCTAAGAAAGGAGAATGGTGGGTACACATAGACAACATATGAGTTTCTGTATGTGCACGAGGCTCGACTCCCTACATGCCGTCTGGTAGATGATGTAACTAAAATGCAGTCCCTGTGAGGTACTGGTTTACAGGCACCTAATGCGAGAACTGGCAATCTGCCGAAGAACCTGCTGAACCCAAGGGAACTCTTTCAACCGATCAAGTCACCTGGCTCAGATTTTTTTTCGGTCTTCTGAAACCTGCAGAAGAGGGATTAATAGACCCCTTGTGCAGTTTAGAGTCAGTACAACAACCGGAATCATTCCTAACACCGGAAGGACAGAGAAGGCTCTTGCAGTTCCAGAGTCAAGGAGAACAGATCATACCAAGATTAAGCCTATAAAGCAAATAAGTCTGTTCAACTTTGTTTCAGTGGCATAGTAAAACTTGATGGTGTATATATTAGGAAAGAAAATCAACTGAGGATCTTGAGTATGAAAACCAGCACACATATCAACGGAAAATACCGTGTGAAACAGCACTTACATCATGTTACTGCGAATGAGAAAAATGTCCTGCACTTTGTGAATATTACTCTCTGTATCTTTCTAGATACTGAGTGGGTCTTTTAGTAGAACGACCTCCGAATTGAGGCGTGCCCATTTTTATCTAAGACTCTCCACTAACATATTTCAGAGGTTCATATGCTAAGTCCTTGATCAAGAGGACGCTCAGTTACACTGCTCAGTAATCGCACTTCTGGATGAACACCCCCAACGGCTATTGTTATTACACTGTATTTCTTCCCTTCTGTCTGCAGCGCAGTGGAGGAGTATAGGACTTAAGGGAGAGAGTGGATAGCGAAAGATAAGACCTTTCTTAACTTGGAAGATTTGTAAACTTGTTCCGACGAGAGTGCATTTCTGGAGGCGGTCATAACGGCATTCACCAGGCACCTCAATTAACCGGTGCTGGCGGTACCTGGGTCATTTTCTCTGAAAGACACAGCGTATTCGAAATGGGCAACTTATTCCAAGATAAAAAAAAACCTCTACACAGGTGTCCTTCGTTTTGAACAGCGTGTGATGCTTCGTTGAGTTCGCTACAAGGCTAATAAACGACTTTTCCAAGATGTTCCGTATACAGGCTTACCCTATCTCTCTCTCTCTCTAGCTGCCACACGCTTTACTCTTCGCGCCTACGTGCTGAGCTTTCCTATAATAAATTTAAGAATTGTATGAGTAACAATGCAATTATTAACATAGAAGAAAGTATCCCCGATGTAGCGAAGCAACTTAAATCGCTTAATAAAACCAAGTCTTCTGCTCAAGACTCTATACCAATTAGGTTCCTTTCAGACTATGCTGATTCAATAGCTCGACCCCCAACAATCACATACAACTGTTTGCTCGACGGAAGATCCAAGACTGAAAAGTTGCAGAGGGCACACAAATATTCAAGGAAGGTAGTAGGAGTAATCCATTAGATTACAGGCCCATATCATTAACGTCGATATGCAGCAGGATTTTGGAACATATATTGTATTCAAGCATTAAGATTTACCTCGAAGATAGCGGTCTATTGCCATACAATAGACACGAAGTGTTGGGTGCTATTGACAAGGGATTTCAAATTGATTCCGTATTTCTGGATTTCCGGAAGGCTTTTGACACTGTACAACACAAGTAGCCTGTAGTTAAATTGCGTGTTTATGGAATGTCGTTTTAGTTATGTGACTGGATTCGTGATTTCCTGTCACAGAGGTTATACGGGGTGTCCAGAAAAGGGCTCCCTGATTTCAAAATTAAATATCGCGGAAACGTAGATCGACAGAGGAATGAAGTAAACGGTATGTTTATTGTGAAAGCAGTAAGAAGTTTATACAGCAGTTTGAAATAATAGTTACAAGAGCTGCTAACAGACGGCGCTGTACGCTATACAGCTCATATCAGCATACATAAGTGAAATAATCCTATGAAAACAATCTTTGCAAACAATCACAATGTTTTCAAAATGTTCACCATTGGCACTACAGAGTTTGCGCAAACGAAGAATGAAATTCGCCATCCCATTTCATAGTGTCTCAGCCGAAATGGATTCACATGCCACAGAGGTCGCCGATTCAAGCTCGTTCAGCGTGGCGGGATGCTTCGGGTATACCATGTCTTTCCCTGTGCCCCACAAAAAAAAGTCACAGTGAGTCAGATCCGGAGAATATGGAGGCCTATCCATGCCAGTACTAGTAAACTTGGGATATTCCAAAGCAATGACTCGATTCGCGAAGTATTCCTCGAGAAAGCGAAACACTTGCTCGGTCCGATGTGGTCGGGCTCTATCTTGCACAAACCATTCAGTACCTTGTCAATCCTCTAACGCTTGCTGTGTGACGATAAATTGTTCCAAAATTGCAACGTAATGTGCACCAGTGACAGTTTCTCGAATGGAAAAAGGGCCAATAATGCATCTGCTGCATACTGCAGGCCACACAGTAACTTTAGGAGAATTCAGGAGTTTCGCTTCACACCAATATGGCTTTTGGGAACCCCAAAATCACCAGTTCTGCTTATTCACGTATCAATTCAGGTGGAAGTGTGCTTCATCTGTAAACCCGATGCAGCCAAAATCAAATCCTTCACTATCAATCATTGTGAGCATCCGATTAGCAAAGGCAACCCTTTGTTGCACAGCTCGTACGGGTATGGCTTGATGCGTTTGAATTTTGAATGGAAACATGCGTAGGCTCTTTCTCAGAATTTTTGCGTGCTGGAACGCTTCAAACCAGTCTCAGATGCGATTCTCTGGACGGATGACATTGGATTTCACTGAATAATTCCAGAAACTGTGGCGATATTTTCAGGCGTAACTGCGGTTTGCTTGCGGCCAACGTGCCCAACTAGATCATCAGTTACGCTGCCTGTTCGTTGAAATTTTACGAAGAGCGTACGAATGGTTTCCGCACCGGGTCCTTTTGGAACATTAAATCGTGCTTGAAAAGTTCGCCTTGTTGCCGTAGGACTCTCTTCTAACCTGTGTTACTCTGGCACCAGAAAAACGCGTTGTTCAATGGAGAACATGGTTTTAATCTCTTCCTTCGGTACGCTAACCTCCTTTCACGTTTCAATAGTGGAACTGATTGCTCTGGGCTTCTGATTACTATTTATACTAGGCATTACAGATGGCGATTACAGGGAATTAGGGAGTCCTTTTCTGGACACCCAGAAGTTCGTAGTAACTGACGGAAAGTCCTTGTGTAAAACAGAATTGATTTCTGGTGTTCCCGAAAGTACTGTTATAGGTCCTTCCATATTTTTATAAACGATTTGGAAGAAAATCTGACCAGCCGTCTTAGGTTGTTTGCAGATGACGCCGTCGTTTATCGACTAAAAAAGTCATCAGAAGATCAAAACAAATTGGAAAACGAATGAAAAAAGTTATCGCTATTTTTCGAAAATTGGCTATTTACTCTCAGTAACGAAAATTGTGAGGTCATCCACACGAGTTTCACTATAAACCAGTCAAATCTGAGGGCCGCAAATTCAACTGTGTACCTAGGAATTACAACTTAAATTGGAAGAAACACATATAAAATGTTCAGGGGAAGGCAAACCAAAGACTACGTTTTATTGGCATGACACTTAGAAAATGTAACAGATCTACTAAAACTAAACAGACTGCCTACACTACGATTGTCCATCCTCTTTTAGAATACTGCTGCGCGCTGTGAAATGCTTGCCTGACAGGACTGACAGAGTACATAGAAAATTAGAAAATGTTCAAAGAAAGGCCGCACGTTTTGTATTATCGCGAAATAGGGGAGAGAGTGCCATTGAAACGATACAGGATTTGGGGTGGACGTCATTAAAATGAGGGCGTTTTTCGTTGCGGAGGAATCTTCTCACGAAATTCCAATCACCAACTTTTTGCTCCGGATGCGAAAATATTTTGTTGATGCCGATCTACATAGGGATAAAAGGTCGCCATGATAAAATAAGGGAAATCAGTGCTCGCACGGAAAGATATATGTATTCGCTCTTTCCACTCGCTATACGAGTTTAGAATAATATAGAATTGTGAAGGTGGTTCGATGAACGGTCTGTCAAGCACCTAAATGTAATTTACAGAGTACACATGTAGGTGTAGATGAAGAAGATTAATGAAATGGAGAGGGCGAAGTCTCCTGACTCCGTCGTTATGCCTGTTTCATTGGCTAAAGGGTAATGAGGTGGAAAAAGGTTGGAAATCGCTTGACTTAGATACTACGTATTTTTCTTTTCTCAGAACTCGATATCTCTGTGTTCAGTGACCAGCGAATTCTCACTCTGTAAAAAAGAGCCAAATTCTAGAGCGTTCTCGTAGACACACTTTACTTGAGATTTTCTGGTCGTTAAGTAAATCAAATGTAAACTTCGTGAGTTTGAGACAGACGCAGACATGCAGATGCAGGGACGAATGTTTTGCAAAATACACAGTCTTCTTCTGCGGGCAGTAAACGAGAAGTGGACATGCACTACACTCAGACTACACCGAAACAGGAATACATATATTCACAGCAGTAACAAAGCAGCAACAGTGGACAAAATTACATGCATTAACAGACAGAATTTCAAAAACAAGACATGAAGAGTATCTGCGTAGACAACATAACAGACATGCCTATCGGCAAAGAACAACACTATCTACAGGGTGTGAAGTGAGGCCACAGTGATACCGGCGACAACCACACTAAAGAGTATCAGGAAGAGGAGGAAGACGAGGTGCGAAAGCAAATAAGACACCTGGAACTCTGTAGCAGACATAATAAGCCAAAATGGACTCTCAAATTGCACATATAAGTAAAATAATACTTACGGATAGCGTATGCTAAAGTAAATGTAGTGTAGGATGATGCGAATCTAACCAAGGAAGCACGTAGTCATATATAAGTACGAGTACATGGAAGAAACCTAGGAGTTTGGAGTAAATCGGCCAAGAACCTTAAGAGATTTTTGGTAGTAATATTGTTCCTTTATGTATAACACACATACACGTTTCAAGCTAAATTTCAGTGTCGTATGAAGACAGTCATCTTCGTCTTGTCTTGAAGCTAAAGTAGGGAAAATTTCATTAAAATCTGAATAACACCGTAAATTTGTATGAATTACAAAAAAACTTGAACAAAATCGAAACTGGAATATCCTACATAGACTTACGTGAATATTGGTCGTACCGCCTGAGCTAGCCAGACACCGAGCACTATATTGTTCTGCGCGTGTGCCAATTGTTCAAAAGTTAAATCTGATAGGTAGCACTGTAGGCAGTTGTGCCCAGCTTACACGTATTGTGAAATGTGTGTAATACTTATTTGTTAGAGAAGGGAATTTTTGCGACGGTTTCAGCGATTTCGAAGTGCGTAGTTTCACGTGTAGCAGACGATTCTCCCCCTGGCGGGCAGAGATTTTGAATCTGTCAGTAGCAGAGCTAGCGGCGCGCTGAAACATGTTGGACTGTCTCGCGGGAATCGCTGGCGTGACGTCAGAGTGACGGCTTGACGTACGGCGCTATCAGGATGCAATTAAATACGGACTGCGACCTCCGAGACTCAATAAATTTCCGGAATCATTCTTTGCTTCTTCTCACGATTAACAGTGTTCTCCAGGGCGCGCTCCAATATACAACATTTCGTAGAGAAGTGTAGTATTGTAGGGCGCAGGAGGAGAATACATAGGAATTGTTTTCTCGAGCTGTTGTTAAAGCGTTAAAAAGTGACCATATCCCTGCTAAGATGGTAATAATTTTCCAAAAATTTTCCGACGAGGTTCCATTCCTCAGTGGCCCACAAATTTACTGTATCAGCGTGCACTAGGGGATAGTAGTGTGGTGTGCTTTGGAGAAAAATTGAATACGATGAAATTGTTTTACTGTTGAGTGAATATTTCTCTGATAAACAAATGGCACCAACTTTAAAATATCTACCACAACAGTACCAAATGTACATAATAAAAAAAGGAAAATACCCACAAAAAGTATGATCAACTGTTGCTTCAACTATAGGTAACTATAAGCAGACGACGATTGAGAAATTAAAGACAGCCCAACATATCTTCGCCGTTTCCTAGTTCAAATTCAAGTGAACTTGATACATTTTCTAATAACGATGTTCCGACTCAAGCAGTTGAGAAGCCAGCTAGTAACAGCGGCGAGAGCACTGATTCATCAAATCGTTACGGAGACGTTTTTCTCAGTCGATACTCAACTGATAGAAGATCATTCATCCACTTCACTACAACTTGTGCTATGCTAGGTGATGAACATGAATTAGAAAAAGAGACTCAAAGATGTTGTTGCTGTTGTGATCTTCAGTGCTGAAGCTGATTTGATGCAGCTCTCCATGCTACTCTATCCTGTGCAAGCTGCTTCATTTCCCAGTACCTACTGCACCCTACATCCTTCAGAATCTGCTTGATGTATTCATCTCTTGGTCTCCCTCTAAGATTTTTACCCTCCACACTGAACTCCAGTACTAAATTGGTGATCCCTTGATGCCTCAGAACATGTCCTACCAACCGA
Organism: Schistocerca gregaria; assembly: GCF_023897955.1. Lineage (NCBI taxonomy): Eukaryota > Metazoa > Arthropoda > Insecta > Orthoptera > Acrididae > Schistocerca > Schistocerca gregaria. The sequence goes on along the minus strand of NC_064923.1, from coordinate 141,230,791 downwards.
TCCATTCTTCTAGTCAAGTTGTGCCACAAACTTCTCTTCTCCCCAAACCTATTCAGCACCTCCTCATTAGTTCTTTGATCTACCTATCTAATCTCCAGCATTCTCCTGTAGCACCACATTTCGAAAGCTTCTATTCTCTCCTTGTCTAAAAAATTTTTCGTCCATGTTTCACTTCCATACATGGCTACACTCCATACAAATACTTTCAGAAACGACTTCCTGACACTTAAATCTATACTCGATATTAACAAATTTCTCTTCATCAGAAACGCTTTCCTTCCCATTGCCAGTCTACATTTTATATCCTCTCTACTTCAGCCATCATCAGTAATTTTGCTCCCCAAATAGCAAAACTCCTTTACTACTTTAAGTGTCTCACTTCCTAATCTAATTCCCTCAGCATCACCAAACTTAATTTGACTACATTCCATTATCCTCGTTTCGCTTTTGTTGATGTTCATCTTATATACTCCTCTCAAGACACTGTCCATTCCATTCAACTACTCTTCCAAGTACTTTGCTGTCTGTTAGAGAATTAAAGTTTTTATTTCTTCTCCATGGATTTTAATACCTACACCGAGTTTTTCTTTTGTTTCCTTCAATGCTGGCTCAATATACAGATTGAATAACATCAGGGAGAGGCTACAACCCTGTCTCACTCCCTTCCCAACCACTTCTTCCCTTTCATGCCCCTCAACTACTAATTGTCATTTGGTTTCCATACAAATTGTAAATAGCTTTTCGCTCGCTATATCTTACCCCTGCCACTTTCAGAATTTGAAAGAGAGTATTCCAGTCAACATTGTCAAAAGCTTTCACTAAGACAATTGCTGGAATCGTAGGTTTGCCTTTCCTTAATCTAGCTTCTAAGATAAGCAGTAGGGGCAGTATTGCCTCACGCGTTCCCGTATTTCTATGGAATCCAAACTGATCTTCCCTAAGGTCGGCTTCTACTAGTTTTTCCATTCGTCTGTAAAGAATTCGCGTTAGTAGTTTTTAGCCGTGTCTTATTAAACTGATAGTTCGGTAATTTTCACATCTGTCAACACCTGCTTTCTTTGGGATTGGAAATATTACATTCTTCTTGAAGTCTGAGAATATTTCCCCTGTCTCATATATCTTGCTCAGCAGATGGTAGAGTTTTGTCAGGACTGGCTCTCCCAACGCCGTCAGTAGTTCTAATGGAATGTTGTCTACTCCTGGGGCCTTGTTTCGACTTAGGTCTTTCAGTGATCTGTCAAACTCTTTGCGCAGTATTATATCTCCCATTTCATCTTCATCTACATCCTCTTCTATTTCCATAAATTGTCCTCAAGTACGTCGCCCTTGTATAGACTCTCTATACACTCCTTCCACCTTTCTGGTTTCCCTTCTTTGGTTAGACATGGGTTTCCATCTGAGCTCTTGATATTCATGCAAGTGGTACTCTTTTCTCCGAAGGTGTCTTTAATTTTCCTGTAGGCAGTATCTATCTTACCCCTAGTGAGATAAGCCTCTACGTCCTTACATTTATCCTCTAGTCATCCCTGCTTAGCCATTTTGCACTTCCTGCCGACCTAATTTTTTTTGTATTCCTTTTTGCCTGCTTCATTTACTGCATTTTTATATTTGCTCCTTTCATCAATTAAATTCAATATTTCTTCTGTTACCCAAGGTTTCCTACTAGCCCTCGTCTTTTTACCTACACTCCTGGAAATGGAAAAAGAACACATTCACACCGGTTTGTCAGACCCACCATACTTGCTCCGGACACTGCGAGAGGGCTGTACAAGCAATGATGACACGCACGGCACAGCGGACACACCAGGAACCGCGGTGTTGGCCGTCGAATGGCGCTAGCTGCGCAGCGTTTGTGCACCGCCGCCGTCAGTGTCAGCCAGTTTGCCGTGGCATACGGAGCTCCATCGCAGTCTTTAAAACTGGTAGCATGCCACGACAGCGTGGACGTGAACCGTATCTGCAGTTGACGGACTTTGAGCGAGGGCGTATAGTGGGCATGCGGGAGGCCGGGTGGACGTACCGCCGAATTGCTGAACACGTGGGGCGTGCGGTCTCCACAGTACATCGATGTTGTCGCCAGTGGTCGGCGGAAGGTGCACGTGCCCGTCGACCTGGGACCGAAACGCAGCGACGCACGGATGCACGCCAAGACCGTAGGATCCTACGCATTGCCGTAGGGGATCGCACCGGCACTTCCCAGCAAATTAGGGACACTGTTGCTCCTGGGGTATCGGCGAGGACCATTCGCAACCGTCTCCATGAAGCTGGGCTACGGTCCTGCAAACCGTTAGGCCGTCTTCCGCTCACGCCCCAACATCGTGCAGCCCGCCTCCAGTGGTGTCGCGACAGGCGTGAATGGACGGACGAATGGAGACGTGTCGTCTTCAGCGATGAGAGTCGCTTCTGCCTTGGTGCCAATGATGGTCGTATGCGTGTTTGGCGCCGTGCAGGTGAGCGCCACAATCAGGACTGCATCCGACCGAGGCACACAGGGAAAACACCCGGCATCATGGTGTGGGGAGCGATCTCCTACACTGGCCGTACTCCTCTGGTGATCGTCGAGGGGACACTGAATAGTGCACGGAACATCCAAAACGTCATCGAACCCATCTTTCTACCATTCCTAGACCGGCAAGGGAACTTGCTGTTCCAACAGGACAGTGCACGTCCGCATGTATCCCGTGCCACCCAACGTGCTCTAGAAAGTGGAAGTAAACTACCCTGACCAGCAAGATCTCCGGATCTGTCCCCCATTGAGCATGTTTGGGACTGGATGAAGCGTCGTCTCACGCGGTCTGCACGTCCAGCACGAACGCTGGTCCAACTGAGGCGCCAGGTGGAAACGGCATGGCAAGCCGTTCCACAGGACTACATCCAGCATCTCTACGATTTTCTCCATGGGAGAATAGCAGCCTGCATTGCTGCGAAAGCTGGATATACACTGTACTAGTGGCGAGATTGTGCATGCTCTGTTGTCTGTGTCTATGTGCCTGTGGTTCTGTCAGTGTGATCATGTGATGTATCTGACCCCAGGAATGTGTCAATAAAGTTTCCCCTTCCTGGGACAATGAATTCACGGTGTTCTTATTTCAATTTCCAGGAGTGTACTTGATCCTCTGCTGCCTTCACTACTTCATCCCTCAAAGCTACCCATTCTTCTTCTACTGTATTTCTTTCCCCCATTCCTGCCATTTGTTCCCTTACACTCTCCCTGAAACTCTGTATAACCTCTGGTTTAGTCAGTTTATCCAGGTCCTATATCCTTAAATTCTCACATTTTTGCAGTTTCTTCGGTTTTAATCAACAGTTCATAGCCAATAGATTGTGGTCAGAGTCCACATCTGCCCCTGGAAAGTCTTACAATTTAAAACCTGGTTCCTAAATCTCTCTCTTACCATTATATAATCTATCTGATACCTTTTAGTATCTCCAGGATTCTTCCATGTATACAACCTTCTTTTATGATTCTTGAACCAAGTGTTAGCTATGATTAAGTTGTGCTCTGTGCAAAATTCTACCAGGCGGCATCCTCTTTCATTTCTTACCCCCAATCCATATTCACCTACTACATTTCCTTCTCTCTCTTTTCCTACTACCTTATTCCAGTCACTATAAAATTTTCTTCTCCCTTCACTATCTGAATAATTTCTTTTATTTCATCATATATTTCATGAATTTCTTCGTCACATGCATAGCTAGCTCGCATATAAACTTGTACTACTGTAGTAGGTGTGTGATTCGTGTCTATCTTGGCCACAATAATGCGTTCACTATGATGTTTGTAATAGCTTACCCGCATTCCTATCTATTTTTCATTATTAAACCTACTCCTGCATTACCCCTATTTGACTTTGTATTTATAACCCTGTATTCGCCTGACCAAAAGTCTTGTTCCTCCTGCCACCGAACTTCACTAATTCCCACTATATCTAACTTTAACCTCTCCAATCCCCTTTAAAATTTTCTAACCTACCTGCCCGATTAAGGGATCTGACATTCCAAGCTCCAATCCTAGAACGCCATTTTTCTTTCTTCTGATAAGGACGTCTTCTTGAGTAGTCCCCGCCCGGTGATCCGAATGGGGGACTATTTTACCTCCGGAACATGTTACCCAAGAGGACGTCATCATCATTTAACCATACAGTAGAGCTGCATGCCTTCGGGAAAAATTAGGGCTGTAGCTTCCCCTTGCGTTCAACCGTTCGCAGTACCAGAACCATTTTGGTTATTGTTACCAGGCCAAATCAGTCAATCATCCAGACTGTTACCCCTGCAACTACTGAAAAGGCTGCTGCCTCCCTTCAGGAACCACACGTTTGTCTGGTCTCTCAACAGATACCCCTCCGTTGTGGTTGCACCTACGGTACGGCTATCTGTATCGCTGAGGCACGCAAGCCTCCTCACCAACGGCAAGGTCCACATGGTTCGTGGGGGGGGGGGGGGGGGGGGAGGGGGGGCTGAAAGATATGTAAGCTGTGAGTCACATATTGTTGATCTTGGACAACTCAGAGCATCAGATTGGGGAAGATCCCGTTTTAGACCATCTTCAAACCTCATACCATGATGGTTGACTGTGTCTGTGAACGGAGCAGGCACTACGTCCCCACGAACATTAACTGCTCACTTTCTACCATTATAGTGTGAGGTGTGGAAATGGTCTACAACAGTCCGAAACCGGTAATCTAAAACAAGTAAACGTTTCTTGTGACTGTTCACGTTCATTTTTAAATATAGATTTTTTGATATGTTTTGATGTGTTTTGCGGTGATTGCCCCAGTAATTGGCAAATCAGGAGAGCGCAGCTGGTTGCACAGAGTTGGTGTAATATGGAGAAAATACCGACCCTTCCACTATGCACATCAGAGTTTCGTTCCTATGAGTGAAGGATTTAAACTTTTTCGCACAGTTTGTGAACTGCGTTTATGGGCAGTAGGTTATATTTGCCGCACTATGTGCATACTAGTACGTTTGAACTCAATTATCACTGTGCCTCAGTATGTTACAAATTTACGTATCTATCTCCATATTATTCGCTATTTGAAAGCTATATTTTTAGCCTAGTGCAATACACTATATATGGCGACTGAACCGTAACCCGAAATGTAGAAATATTTCACAGTAATGCAACTACTTGTATACAGGCTATCAGCTAAAATTTTTACCGCTGATATTGGGGAACTGGAAAATGATGTTGAGGTGCCGATATCACAGAATTTGTTGGTATTCAAGGTCTCCTATTGTTATCCGGTAAACAGATTCTAATAATATACAGAAAGTGTATTTTCTGTACTAATATATCCTTTTTTAAACGGAACAATGTCTGTTGATACAACCAGACTCCAAGTAGAGTGAACTAGAACGTCGGTGTTGTTTGTTGCAGGATTCTAGTGAGAGTCACTTACGAGATATCGTATTTTAAAAACTTTCCACATCGACAGTTGTGCGTGCAATTCACCCTGCATAGTTGCTCGGTACGATGTTGTTATGCTTTCCTTCATTATGCTTGTGTGTTCCTTGAGTGCATTGCGACTTACTAGTCAGTTAGTGTCTGAAAGTCCAACTAGCAGGTCGTGACAATGGAATTTTCCAGTGCAGAAAATGCCTACAGACTCTTGTTGTATGGGGAGTGTAGGAAGAATACAGTTATTTCTTATATGGAGTATGTGGAAAGATATCCCAATAGACGTCCACCACTTGGTAATTATTTATCAACTCCTTCAACAACTACGTCAAAATGATGGTGTAACACATTCACAACGAAACAGAAAGAATCGAATGACGACAGAAAAGGGAAAATCAGAGTTCCTGCTGTTATTACAGTTGATCCGCACGTTAGCTACCGCGCAATCACATGGGGAAGTGTCATTAGTCAAGAAAGTGTCCTACACATTCTCCATCGACGTAGGATCAATCCCAAACACATCTTTGTCCATCAAGAGCTGCATGGAAAAGATTGTGAGAATCGTGGTAAGTTTTGCACATGAGTATTAAAATAGATTTCTCCAGTAGTATCGAGTATCTTGTTTAGCTAGAGAATCACATGCACCACTGATCTGTTTACAATCCCATTTGGATTAGTCAGCGTCATCGTCCACGGAGTGTAAACGTGTGGAGTGTGATGGTAAACCACCAGTTCATAGGCCATTTTTGTTGTCATAAAACTGAGTAGACTTAAGTATTGCAGCCTCCTAACAGAACATCTTCAACAGGTGCTAGAAGACGTTCCTCCGCAGACTAGGAGGAACCTGTCGTACCAACATGATGGATGTCCAGCCAATAGAGCACGAAGTACTGTAGCATGTACTTCAGAAACACTTTCGATAAAATTTGTTTGGATATGGAGGTCCTGTACCTTAACCAGCTTGTTCCCTGGAGTTGCCACACCTGATGATATACAATGACATATTCGTACAGCTTGTTCGGACATCTCCACTTAAACGCTGGCACATGTGAACCACCCGTTCCATACCGCTATCACTGGTAATTTTGAATCCAACCTGTAATGGTCAGTTGTCTCGTTACTGATCGGAATCGACATTACTGGTGTATACACTTGTGTTTTTCTTTAGCATGAGCAATGGGCAAAGAGATATGAGCACAATTTTGATGGCTGTCAATCAAACTGATTGATTTATGACCCCTGGATGTAAACTATCCTTTTAAGAGACCTCCAACCCCTCTTCTCCCCTTCCCCTGGCACAAGCACGCTTCACCCCTCCCCCTTACTCTTCCCTGCATGAGCACAATTTTGACTATCATCAGTCAAACTGATTGTTTGATTTATGATCACATATTATTCTGCTAAGTGGTGACGGGATGGTTGATATATTCTTAAAGTAAATAACCCTACATTATGCCCTTCCACTACAAGAATTCTAATATTTGGAAATTCGTCCCACTCTTGGAAATAGTCCATCAATCTAGATCCCCCCAAACAATTATCTGAAGCCATATCATTCTTTCCAAGGTTTTGAATGTAGATATTAATGTAAATCCATGCAATTTCATAACAAACTATGTCACCTGCATCATAAATATGAAAAGAAGAACGAATGTATTCATCATACAGTAAACGACAATGAAGCAGTGTGCCACATTCACTGATAAAATTCTGAATTAAGCTGTATCTTACATAGTTAAATATGGTGAAACAAATTTAATATATTATGATTTGCATTGAATTCTGAGTAAAAATTTTTCATTTTATAAATAAATAAAAATGATAGAATTGTTAACTTTACATTTACATTTTAAAAAACATGAAGGAAAAATTTTCATGTCAGTTGGATGACTTTATTTATTATTATTTCTATGAATAGTCCATTTCATGTGGTTGATGCTCGTTTTTTAATTTTTTAAATCGGTTAGTGTCTGGCTGAGAAATAAATAAAAATATGCCTATCTGGAGATCAGAACCAGTACTTCTGTGTATAGTTCTTGACTGTGTGAGAGCACAGACTCACCTGCCAAAACCGGAAGTCTGCCTGACTAATAATAGCACTACACACTCGCTTTTCACAATAAAATCACCGTTTCCTCTGTCTCTGATCCACAAAAGGTAAGCTTGTCACACAATGGTATTTCGGAAACTAATAACATAGGTCTTATTTTCTGTTCTCAGATCAACATTGTCATTCAGAATAGCAATTATATGTATGATTTGTAAACTAAATTTAAATTCCATAAATAAAAGTTATCATTAGACGGTGTTTCTGTAAGAGGATGGAATAGGACATAGAGAATGCTTCATTGTACGATTTGAGATAGGGAACCTGGGGTTGGAGCAGCCATCTTAAGGACAAATGGAAGTAAACTTGTCTACCATTTTATCTAACATTACTGTTTTCCATCTTATTTACAACTAAAATGCATACAAGTTTACACATGCTGTGCTGTTAATTTACATACACATTCTTTATTTCATGCAACGAGACAAAGAATATGAGAAGTCATTATGGAGGTTTTGTTTACTTTACTTGGGTGTAAGGTGGCTCTTTTGTATCGTATTTACATTGTCCCACATTGTGAGATTCTATGGATACAACACGATAATGCACAGCCCCCTTTAGCCGCAGCCATCATGATGTACTTTTCCTGGTTTCTGGATTGGAAGGGGACATCGTATTCCATGACCTGCAAGGCCACCTGACATGAATCACCTTCATGATTTCTCACAGGGATATCTAAATTCACATGTGTATGAGACCCCAGTTGATACAGAGATGAGAATTGTAGCTGCCTGTGACGTGATTCGAAACACACAAGGGATGTCTGTCAAGGTGCATCAGAATTTTGTTGGCCGATGTCAGACTTTATTTGAGGTCCATGTCCATTAGTTTGTGCATTTTGTGAGATACAGTACAAACGGTATATTCATTTTAGCAATGACAGTATTTGCACTTAACTATAAGAAAGTACTCAGTAATGTGATTTTATTCCTATTACTTCCTTAAGTGACTTCCTTGACCTCAGGTTCCCTACCTCAAATTAATCAGAAGAACATCCTTTACGTCCTGTTAAATTTGTGCGCGCACTTACTGCAACACCCTGTATATAAATGAAGCCTTTACTCAAGAAGCGTAGCAATCCCAGCAGTTCTAATTTGTTAGAGAATTACTGACCTAGAAGTAAATGTTTTCGATAGCATTACTGGATGGGAATATTTGAATATTAGATATGAATAAATAATTAGTATGGACTTAACAATTAGTTTAAAATTCTTTTATGGGACAGGTTTTTGAAATTAATAACTAAATGGGATATTGAGTTTTTTTGAAGACGGACAGGTTAAAATTAGACATAATGCTTTGTAATGAATTAAAAATAATAACAATGAATTTCATGACTTCCAAATGTTGATGTGAATGCAATAAAATGTTTGTCTTACATTATTTGAAGAGTAAAGTATATTCACTGCTAATTATATTCCATGCTTTCTTTATATGGATTTTCTGAGGAAGAAGAATCTTCAGATGAAATAAAAATATAAAAAATTAAGAAATAAATAAATTAACATAAAATAAAAATACAAAATAGAAAACAGAAAATAAGTGAAATAACTAAATAACCAAAGAAACTGTTACACCGGCCTCATATCTTGTAGGGCCCCCGCGAGCACGCAGAAGTGCTGCAACACGGCGTGGCATGGACTCTACTAAGGTCTGAAATAGTGCTGGAGGAAATTGACACCATGAATCATGCAGGAGTGCCCATAAATCCATAGAGTACGACGGGGTGGTGATGTCTTCTGCACAGCATGTGGCAAGGCATCCCTCATATGCTCAATAATGTTCATGTCTAGGGAGTTTGGTGGTCATCTGAAGCGTTTAAACTCAGAACAGTGTTACTGGAGCAACTCTGTAGCAATTCTGGAAGTATGGGGTGTCGTACTGCCCTGCTGGAATCGCCCAAGCCCGTCCGAATGCACAATGGACACGAAGGGATGCAGATGATCAGACAGGATGCTGATGTACGTGTCACCTGCCAGAGTGGCATCCAGACGTCTCAGGGATCCCATATCATTCCAAACGCTCACGCCCCACATCATGCAGAACTTCCACCAGCTTGAATAGTCCTCTCTGATATGCAGGCTCCATGGATTCATGAGGTAGTACCCACACACGTACAAGTCCATCCACTCGCTGCAATTTGAAACGAGACGCCTTTGGCCAGACAACATGTGTCCAGTCATCAACAGTCCGATGTTTGTGTTGACGGACCGAGGCGAAGTGTAAATCTTTATGTCGGGTAGCCATCAAGGATACACGGCTGCATCTTCGTCTCCGAAAGCTCATATCGATGATGTTTCGTTGAATGGTTCGCACTCTGACACTTGTTGATGGCCCAGCACTGAAATCTGCAGCAATTTGAGGAAGGATCGCCCTTCTGCCACGTTGAACGATTCTCTTCATTCTTCGTTGGTCCCGTTGTTGCAGGACGTTTTTCGGAATCAGCGTTGTCGGAGACTTGATGTTTTACCGGATTCTTGATATTAACGTTACACGCGTGAAATGGTCGTAAGAGAAAGTCTAACACTTGAACGCTACCTCGGAGATGCTGTGTCCCATCGCTCGTGCAACGACTATAGCTCCACGTTCAATCTGGCTTAAATCTTGGTAACCTGCCATTGCAGCACCAGTAACCAATGGAACAACTGCGCCAGACACTTGTTGTCTTGTATAGGCGGTGCCGACCGCAGCGCATTATTCTGCCTATCTATATATCCCTGTGTTTGAATACGCATGCCTATACCAATTTCCTTAGCGCTTCAGTGTAATATTCGATAGCAAACTCGAAAAGACTCCGATGTCTTGATATTTTCGTTTGAAGCCAAGGCGACACTCAACATACATCGCTGACCTTTGAATGGTACAGCACAATACAGAGTAAACGGCAATGAGGCGTAACGAAAAAGGGATATCTGGATGTGGTAATCTGTTTCACTCTTTCCGTGTTGAGGGGGCACTTCAGTTAAACCATCAGAGATTAAGTAAAAGGTCTATTGTTTCAAAAGTGATCGCCATAACGGTTCATAGACTTATCCCATTGTGAGAGGTGACAGTCACTGACTTCAATCTGACTTCATGGAAAAATCTTTTCATTTCCTGCGGAGCCGTGATTGTACAAAGGTGTGCACCTCTTTGAAGCAAATTGGCAGTCGTGAATATTTTCCTCAAGGCTCAAAAAATTTGCAAGTCCATTGGCGACAGTTTCCTATCAAAACTTCTGAAGCGTAGTCGAAACAACCTTTGCAAAATGTTGGTGGGCACTGTCCCGTAACAGTAGATTGCCGTCCGTCAACGATTTTGTTCATTTAGACTCGACGATGCACTCTAATTTTTACAAAAGGTTTATCAGGTGGAAATGGCCAGGAATGCTGACAGACGGAATCTTTCTGTCGCTGGATAATGACCGCGCACATGTTACCAAGGTTGTTTCGATTACGGTGCAGACGTTTTGCTTTTAAGCTTTCACACATCCTCCACCCAGTAGCGATCTCTCGAAATGTGAATTTCGTATGTTTTGAGACTGAACGAAGGCATAATACAGCAAACATTTTTTTGTCACACAGTAGGATAAATGAGTTATCACTTACGAGGTTCCTTTTGAAGTAAAGGTGTACCGTTTTGGATAAAATAATTCTGTTTACTGGGCCATGTCTCTGTAGACAATTGAACTCCCGATGTTTCGACCGACTTTCTGCGGTCATCTTCAGGGCGGTTCACTGCTGTATATGGTGAATGTATTCCGTTATATACTACCATTTGCGGTTATCTGGTGTCACTGGATTGTTTGAACAAGTTTTTATGGAGGGGATGGTTGTGTGGTACGCCACTGCCTATGGTGCACTGCCTAAATTTGAGTAAGAAATTTATGAGGAAATCCGTCTGGAGTTCAGCATAGTATGGTAGAGACGAATGAACTGTGGGGAAACCGGAACCGAAGAAAATATAAGGATTTGAGATGTAGTGCTACAGATGAATGTTGAAAATTAGGTAGACTGATTAGATAAGGAATGAAGACGTTCCCCACAGATCGGACAGGAAATAAATATGTGAAAAACACCGATAAGGTGAAGGGACAGGATGGTAGGACATGAGCGAATGACTTCCATGGTTCTAGGGGAGCTATAGAGGGCAAAATTGTAGAAGAAGACAGTGACTGGAATACATACAGCAAATAATTGAGGTTGCAAGTGCTGCTCTGAGATGAAGAATGTGGCTGGGAGTTGAATTCGTGGCGAGCCGCATCAAACATGTTAGCTTGTGGGAGAGTAACTCTAAGTAGGTGCTTAATAGAAGGTAACAACCACTTTAAATTGTCCAATGACATCTCAAATATGTTACGTTGGTAGCCACCAGATAATCGAATATGACAATATGTAAAGGAAGACATTCGTCACTGTACATCAGTGAACCTTTCTGAAGAGGACCACCCGGAATTACTTGGAGGCCGACGAACCTGAAAATTTTACTTAATTTTAATCCTCCTACCTAGTTTTCAATTAATGCCCCTTATACTTTGAATCTTATGCCTGTTTGTTGAAGATTGCCGACGAAATTTGATACGAACCATCCTAAGACAGTTTAATCGTTGTTAGCGGTGTAACTATTCAAATCGAGGGAGTGGATGTAGGTATCTTTCCACAAGGTAGTGGAGTTTATTCTGTCTTGCTTTGTAAGTAGGCTGTTTAGGTTTTTTTATTGGCAACGCCGCCGCCACGTAGCGCTCTGTATAAAAATCACTGGCTGTGCTTTGGGCAGTCTGTGGCTGGTTTGCATTGTTGTCTGCCATTGTAGTGTTGGGCAGCGGCAGCTGGATGCTAACAGCCCGTAGCGTTGCGCAGTTGGAGGTGAGCCGCCAGCAGTGGTGGACGTGGGGAGAGAGATGGCGGAGTTTTGAAATTTGTAAGAATTGGTGTCATGAACTGCTCTATATATTATGACTAGTGAGTTAAATACATTGTTTGTTCTCTATTAAAATCTTTCATTTGCTATCTATGCCTACCAGTAGTTAGTGCCTTCGGTAGTTTGAATCTTTTATCTAGCTGGCAGTAGTGGCGCTCGCTGTATTGCAGTAGCTTGAGTAACGAAGATTTTTGTGAGGTAAGTGATTTGTGAAACGTGTTGGTTAATGTTAGTCAGGGCCATTCTTTCGTAGGGATTTTTGGAAGTCAGATTGCGTTGCGCCAAAAATATTGTGTTTCAGTTTAAGCACAGTCGTGTACAATTGTTCTAAGGGGACGTTTCAGCATGTAAAAGTGGGGATGGCGACATTTAATTAAAGCGATAGGTAGTGTAGCAGAGCATAGGATACATTCTGGTCTCCTAGAAACTTTTCCGATCATACAGGGTCTTACAAAAAGTTGCGGCCAAAATTTCAGGAAACATTCCTCACACACAAAGAAAGAACATATGTTATGTGGACATGTGTCCGGAAACGCTTACTTTCCATGTTAGAGCTCATTTTATTACTTCTCTTCAAATCACATTAATCATGGCATGGAAACACACAGCAACAGAACGTCCCAGCGTGACTTCAAACACTTTGTTACAGGAAAGGTTCAAAATGTCCTCCGTTAGCGAGGATACATACATCCACCTTCCGTCGCATGAAATCCCTGATGCGCTGATGGAGCCCTGGAGAATGGCGTATTGTATCACAGCCGTCCACAATACGAGCACGAAGAGTCTCTTCATTTGGTACTGGGATTGCGTAGACAAGAGCTTTCAAACGCCCCCATAAATGAAAGTTAAGAGGGTTGACGTCAGGAGAGCGTGGAGGCCAAGGAATTGGAAGGTAATGTTGACTTCGGTGCTTGTGTCGACATGCGACTCATTGCTCTACAGTACTAGCATCAAGCACATCAGTTCGTAGCATCAACAGGTTAGTGTTAATCACGAATGTGGTTTTGCAGTCAGTGCAATTTTTACAAATGCGGAGTTGGCCGATGCCAATTTGATGTATGGATTAGCACGGGGCAATAGCCGTGGCGCGGTACGTTTGTATCGAGACAGATTTCCAGAACATAGGTGTCCCGACAGGAAGATGTTCGAAGCAATTGATCGGCGTCTTAGGGAGCACGGAACATTTCAGCCTATGACTGGTGACTGGGTAAGACTTAGAACGACGATGACACCTGCAATGGACAAGCAATTCTTCGTCCAGTTGACGATAACCCTAATGTCAGCGTCAGAGAAGTTACTGCTGTACAAGGTAACGTTGACCACGTCACTGTATGGAGAGTGCTACGGGAGAACCAGTTGTTTCCGTACCATGTACAGCGTGTGCTGGCACTATCAGCTGCTGATTCGTCTCCACGGGTACACTTCTTCGAATAGTTCATCCAACAATGTGTCAATCCTCATTTCAGTGCAAATGTTCTCTTTACGGACAAGGCTTCATTCCAACGTGTTCAAATTGTAAATTTTCACAATCAACATGTGTGGGCTGAAGAGAATCCGTACGCAATTGTGCAATCACGTCAACAACAATGATTTTCTGTGAACGTTTGGGCAGGCATTGTTGGTGATGTCTTGATGGAGCCCCATGTTGTTCCACGCCCAATGGAGCACGTTATCATCATTTCATACGGGATACACTACAGGTGCTGCTACAACATGTGCCTTTAGAAGTACGACACAACATGTGGTTCATGCACGATGGAGCTCCTGCACATTTCAGTCGAAGTGTTCGTACGCCTCTCAACAACAGACTCGGTGACCGATGGACTGGTAGAGGCGGACCAAATGTAGAGACTCTTCGTGGTCGTATTGTGGACGGCTGTGACATAATACGCCATTTTCCATGGCTGCATCAGCGCATCAGGGATTCCATGCGACGGAGGGTGGATGCATGTATCCTCGCTAACGGAGGACATTTTAAACATTTCCTGTAACAAAGTGTTTGAAGTCACGCTGGTACGTTCTGTTGCTGTGTGTTTCCATTCCATGATTAGTGTGATTTGAAGAGAAGTAATAAAATGAGCTGTAACATGGAAAGTAAGCGTTTCCAGAGACATGTCCACAAAGCATATGTTCTTTCTTTGTGTGTGAGGAATGTTTCCTGAAAGTTTGGCTGTACCCTTTCGTAACACCCTGTATATGCGGAACATTTCGTCACTCGTGTGACGCACATCGCCAAGAGCATGCGGATTCTTGTGCAACTTTGCGCAACGCTGCCGAAGCACCGAGGACGGACGAAAAGAGCGTTTCTGTACGACTGGTCCACGTCTTCTACGAGGTCTTTTGTTCGCAGTCTCGCCGTGAACTGCACCAGCGGCGCGTTTTCACCTGCAGCGTTTTGATACGGCGGTAACACACCTCGCCGCTGCAGATACCCTCGCCAGTCCCACGAGCTGGGGGTGGGGGGCGGCACTCAGTTTGGTGGCGGGGCGGCGGTCCCGCGTCCCCGGGCTCAGATGGGGGGCGCGGGCCGCAAGCTGGCTGTTGTGCGTGACAGCTTTAAAATTAGCCCGTGCGGCCGCCACAAAGGCCACGGCGGGCGGGGTTGGGGCGGGGCCGCGCTGCGGCCTGAATACACTGGCTGCCGCCTCCCACCTCTTTCAGGCGGGCCGACGCGGCGCGGCGGCTTGAAAGAGCGTGCGTGGGCTGCGGCGGCTGCTGGAAGGGCGACTCCGGCTGCAGCTCGCGGCCCTGAAAGGGCGCGCAGGGCCGGCGCCGGCCGCGGCCTCGGCTGCGGGGCCCGCATTCACCGCCCTGAAAGATAATCCCTGCCCAGATAAACGCGTTACCGCAATCACCTCGACCGCTGGAACTCGCCGCGCCGCGTCGCGCTCTGCTGAACTCTGATAAATTCTCTCTCCCTACTGTGATTAAAGAGCGGGACGTTGGCAGAGCGCTAGTGTGCCAGAGAGGAAGAGTAGAGCCTCATGCATTTCTAGTTACCCGTATATTCAGCTGCTTGAGGAGTTAAGCGACGTATAACTGGCCCAGTAACGTCATCTCTTCTGAATTGCTCTTCTACCTCCTACGGAAATAAATGCACATTGTTGTGAAATTACTTGTTTAGTAATTGTAAACAGCATATCGTTACAGAAGAAGACTCTGTTTGTCAGTTTGTGTATCCGACTGGTAAGACCCCTTTTCCTCAGAAACGGGGAAGGGTATGAAGCCGATATTTCCCTCCCTGCCGGAGGTACGAGTCCTCCCCCGGGCAAGGTTCAAAATGGCTCTGAGCACTATGGGACTTAACTGCTGAGGTCATCAGTCCCATAGAGCGTAGAACTACTAAAACCTAACTAACCTAAGGACATCACACACATCGATGCCCGTGGCAGGACTCGAACCTAGAACCGTAGTGGTTGCGCAGTCCCAGACGGAAGCACCTAGAACCGCTCGGGCACTCCGGCCGGCTGCGCGCAAGGGGTTACCTTATTTAACCGTTTCGTCGGCAAAATTATTGTTTTTTTTTAATGAATGGAGATCAGATAGTAGTTAAGACAGCAAATGGATCTAAACAAATAGAGCCCGCCTCCACGTGGCGGGACACGGACAACGGTGTTCTGTCACTTTGTCACAGCGGACCCCGGACCCAGTCACAGCGGCTAAGTGGCAACATACGACCCACCATAAGTAATTAGAAGTGGGTCATAAAATATAAGCAGCTAGTGAAAAAAAAGTAGTTAACAGATAGGTATATTTATCATATAGAATATCAAATTTGCTCCAACTGTGAAAGTGAGGTCACACAACAAGTTGGGAAATATTCCTCCCACTGCCCTTTGTTGGAGTTAAATGACATAAACAACTTTTTCAATATACATCATATTTATTTGAAAAATTTACTTCTCTTGTTACTATGATTGTTCACAATTAGTTGCCATGAAACTTTCTGCAACATGAGTCTATGCAAAGTGGTATTTGACAATATGTACAAACACTGCTTTGGTACAACAATGACTGCACGTCCAGTAGGTTCCTCCAAAAATGGGTTGATGCTCCCCTACAGCTACATAACGAAAATCTTCAGGTACTTTACCCGTTGTTGCCAGAAAGACATGCTTTTGTCGACGGCTTTCTTGGGATGAGAAGCCAGCGATCAATTGTCTGGCTAGATGGATCCTGTATGTGAGCTGATCATGCTGTCCACTTTCTCTGTTACTAATTGTCCATAGGATAAAACTGTTCACTGCAGCAACATCCACCAGGAAATAAAATATTCTGTACCACCATTTTACAGAACGTCTGCCAGTAGCATACTTTTCTCGTAATTGATCAAACTTATCGACACCACCCATTATTTTGTTGTGTTCTGACACAACTTCATCACAAGAAGTATCTGTGCTAGTAGCATCCTTGTTTTTCCTTTTCACTGTGGCTGTTTCTGATGGGTCATGAATTCAGGACAGGAATGTGACAGGATGGTTATCCATCCAGTTTAATGCAGAAATGCCTCCTTTTGTTTCAAACTAGAATTCCCCTCGTTCCAATTTTACGTGCTCTTTCATAAATTTGGGTAAATCAAAATTATTTACCTTATACTATAGCTTTGAGGAAAAAATCACTAAATGTCACGCAAACAGCACAAAAAGGCTCCTCTACAGAGCAACACTCAGCGAAGGTACAGCAAAAACGGTTTTAACTTCCGATTGGAAGTAGTACCCTCTACTGTTCATTAGGTGGTAACACTGTAGAGAGGTGGGAACTGTGAATCCCACGGGGCTAGGAGCGAGTTCATTGTACTGGGAAGCATGTTTCCCACGGCTCACGAAAGGGTGAAAAGTCCTTGGGCCTAGGTTAGTTTAAGTAGTGTGTAAATCTAGGGTCTGATGACTTTTTTAGTTTGCTCCCTTAAAAAACCACACACTTTAGAACATTTGAGCTGATATTGTGTTGACATACTATGGCGGTGTTCTAAGGCAATGTAGTCAGAAGATATGGCCATTTATTTCATATTATCTCAATATTGGCAGCATTTGGTGCTTAAAGAAAATGCCCAAGACACTGCCGCTAATTATGTTAAGAAGTCCGCCCCGATAGCTGAGTGATAACCTTGACGGATTGCCGTCCTACGGGCCTGCGTTCGACTCCCGGCTGGGTCAGAGATTTTCTCCGCTCATGGACTGCGTGTTGTGTTGTCTACATCATCGTTTCATCCCCATCCGGCGCGCAGGTCACCCAATGTGGCGCCGAATGTAATAAGACCTGCACCAAGGCGTCCGGACCTGCGTCGTAAGGGGCCTCCCGGCCGATGACGTCAAGCGCTCACTTCGTTTCCACTGTGTTAAGAAGAGAAAATTTAAGGCGGCCATTTTGAACGATGGTGATACTGGGCAACATTTTTAAATAAGGTAACACCCTGTCATACACATTTTCCTTGAGAAGTGGATGAATTAACATTTTTTACCGTTTTGATGAGTATGCCGTGACATTGCATTTACAAATAACTCGGCATCGAAACACGTGTTTGAACGAAAATCAGTATACAAATGTAAACAGAAATGGAACATGGAGGTTTTCATTTGTCTACGATTCCCTTCGGTTATCATCATATCCCCTCACCAGGTTACTCATTTCCACGTATCCCTTTATCCACCTATTCTGTGGAAGACCACATTTCTTACCAAATGGTTGAAATGGCTCTAAGCCCTGGACTTAGAACTACCTAAACCTAACTAACCTTAGGACATCACACATATTACTGCCCGAGGCTGGATTCGAACCGGCGGCCGCTGCAGCAGAGCGGTTCCGGACTGAAGCGCCTTGAACCGCTCAACACAGCGGCCGGTCATTCATTACCAGTCTGGTTTATTTTCAGTAGCCTTTTGCAACATAATGTATGAAATCGATTCCCTTGCATTTCACTTCTCACACAGTACGTCATTCACTTTTGTGCAGTGTTGGTGGACTAGGGTTAGGTCCTCGTGATCATTCTATCATTCTATTTTGTGCGGACGTCCAAAGATTTTGTTTATCTTACTGAACGCAGAAGCCAAGGTGATCTCAACCAGCTCATCGGGGAAATATGACGACCCAGGCAATTTTATGAACAACATGTTACACCCACCCCTAAATCTTTGAGCGCTTCCGGTTCCTATCTAAAACTGGCAGAAAATTCTTTCAAACTAATTTGTACACGGATGGTTATATACGTTGGCTACATAATGAAAAAAACATGTTCTGTTTGAAAACTTATGACTTGTTGCTGTAACTTGTGGAAAGTATTCAAATAAACGAAGTTATAGCTCCATTGAAAGAGTAGAGTTTCTTACATTTACCGATAGAAAGAAATATTCCCTTCAGTTACTGTCTTGTAAGTTGCAGATAAAATACGGTAAGGCAAGACTGATACACGGAATCAGGACACCCCTTCTCGGAATGAGTCGCGGGAAGAAAATCATACACATCCTTAATCCTCGGTATATTGTGGAGAGATTCGCAAACTATCCCAAAGTAGCATTATCAGAACTTACCCTTGCCTACCAAGTAATGACATCGAAAATCTCGTCTGCCAACTGCACTGGAATCGACTTTATCGGTAGGCTGACTGCAGACAAGCTTGCAATAAAGAACTCGACTACAGAGATAGCTACCGACTTACCCTGGAATTGTTCCAATTAATCCTAATGCATTACGATCCTGAAAACAGGTTCAAGCAGTACAATATCTGAAACGCACTGTATGTGCTTTGGTATTAAAATTTTTGTGTCACTGAACAAACAAATACAATTTTATTATAGATATTTCGTGTCAATGTTTGTGCACTTTTGCCATAATTCTTGCAGCTTCCTTATTTACGTAGCAAACCTTTCTTTGGGATATTCCGTCGCCACTGGCCGAAATTCGTCATTGGTGGTGACCTCCTAACCCCGTATGACCTTATTCAACTGTCGAATAGGGCAGAGTCACTAGGAGCCAGATCTGACGAATATGGAGTACGAGGCAGCACAATAAACCATAATTCTTGCAGAGTGTCAAGGGTCTTGCGACTGGCAAGTGGCCTCGCATTGTCGTGTTGAAAAACAATGCCGAGCTTCCGTTTCCCATGGCAGCTGTGTTGAATGCGCTGGCGCAGTTGTTGCAGTGAATTGCAGTACCGATGAATGTGGGGGGCTGTATTGGGAGTGTGCCAATCCACCAGAGGTATCCCTGCGTAATACCAGAACACAGACGCCGATTGATTCTGCATTAATAGTCACGGCCGTTACTTCTTGGGACGAGGACTCCCAGTTTTCTTCCCCTCCATGGATTGGCATTTCTCTCCTAGAGTCTCGTGGAGGAAGCTCGACTCGTCAAAAGTGTCCAGACGCTCAGAGAACTCTGCTGGACCTGCACTGTACTGTTGAAGCAACTGCTTCTAAGCAGTGGTGAACGATTGCGGCACCTATTGTGCACATACCTTCTTCATCCTCTAATCCTCATCAATGATATATGGAAGATTCGCCCATAATAGACCTGTTGCCTTCTCTAGCTCAACAAATCGATTCGTCTGTGTGACATTATCAGGACAATAACAGGCTGGGAATCGTTTGGTTTGCTTGTAGTTGCTGGACGCCAAGAGTTTCTGAGTTTTTGTACGTGGTACATGCGTCAGTGAGCTCTTAGCGAAATAGGGATCTGCATCTTGGTGCTGCTTCCCCACATTTTTGGATGGGTGAAGCAGTCAGTAGTCTCCTCCAGAGAAACCTCACTGTCCACTGGCGCCCATGCTTGTGTGCTTTCCATGTTGTCTTGTCGATGTCCCCAGTGTACTCACACGCCGGAGCAAGGGCTGTTGCAATGCGCCATCTATTGAAGCAGCGACACCATCTGGTATTGGAGTGACTGTTGTTGTCTGTCTTCATGCATACATCCGCACACATTTTACATTGCTACTTTGCAAGAATTGTACGCGTTGGGGGGGGGGGGGGGGCAGGTAGTACCAATCAATACTTAAAGAACTAAATATCCGATGATCTTACCTATTGCTCGACTTTACGATCGTGGCAGAAGGCTGAAAAAGCTTCCGGTACAAGAAAATGGCTAGCAATATTGATTTTGTGTAATGGACGCAGTCAAGACTACCACATCGTGTACGGATTCGTGACATGCCCACCGATATTGATTTCAGTTTCTGCCTTATGAAAACTGCTGCTCGTGCCCTTTCACACAAACGCAGCCATCGATGGTGGTCAGCTGAGAGGCCGGAGGCAGACCAGCGCTGCAAACACGAGGGCTGATGGTAACGCGATTTGCGACTGGGTCGCGCGTGACGTGAGTCGCCAATGGAGGCTCCCATCGCCCCACGTCCGCAGACATACCGCGACGCACGAACTGGTCCGCAGTGTAATACAGTACCGTCTGCGATTGACGACTTACGTAACCAGCAGATGTATTTACAGTGACATGTCTTCAGCGCAGTAGAGCATCAGAAAGCGTGGAAGAAGTTTTCAACGGAATAATCATGTTGTCCACATAGACAGTGTGTTGTTGAGATCTGATTTGCTTATTTATTGAAGCTTCCAGCGTTTTAATTGCAATGCTAAATACTGAGCTGGAATCTACTTGGGCCGTTCAGTAAGAAATGAAATTTTTTTTCTGAGAACATATATATTGATAAAAGTCCGAATTTGGTGACAGTATACATCGACATGTCTCGTCCATGTCCTATTTATCTACGTTCTATGGCCGTACGCCAACGTTGTGGAAGAGTATGTATTCCCTGCTGGTAAAACTCTTGTGCTGTAGGGGTAGCCATGTTTTCACTGCACGAATGACACTCTCGTCATCTTCAAAGAGTGTTATCGGTAGAGAATCTTTAAGCGGCCCAAAGAGGTGGATGTCCGAGGGTGCCATGTCTGGACTGTAGGGTGGATGAAGCAATCATGTTCAGCCGAATTTTACGATGTGATCTCGGGTTCCCAGCCTTGTGTGTGTGCTTGCGTTATCGTGTTGGAAACAGATCTCTGCTGGATCGAACACTTCGGAAACGGTTCTTGACTTTACTCAGTGTCTTCACGTATGCCTCTGAATTGATGGTTGACCCACTTGGCAACACATCCACGAGAATGACAGAAGACAGTCATCATGACTGTTCTGGCAGAGGGGGGGGGGGGGGGGTCCTGAATTTCTTCTTCTGTGGTGCATGAGGATGAAGCCACTCCATGGACTGCCGGACTGCCATTTTGTTTCCGGCGCAAAGAGGTGCACCCATCTTTCGTTCCCGGGACTGAGAGGCGTCTTCGTCGCTCTCAAAGTGCTCCAACAGTTCAGATGAAATGGGCTTTCTTTGAAACTTGTGGTCCACTGTGAGCATTCTTGGAGCCCATCGTGATCACCTCTTTGAGTATGCAAGAGTCTCGATCATTGCAGACGCACATTCAATGCTGACCGACAACTGTAGAGCCTACTGTCGAGATGTGATTCACCGGTCGGCCCTAATAATGGCATCCGCACGATTCAACATGTCTAGAGCAGTGGCTGCGACAGGACGTCCCGAGAGTGCCTTATCATGGAGCTCTGTTTCTGCACTTCCTGAGGTTGTAACTTTCTTTACCCATCGCCCAACTGCTCTCCTATCAACTACGGCAGCGCCATACACTGCACATAAACGTTTGTGAATGTTCACCACTGTTTCTTTTTCTGCACATAAGAATTTAGTAACAGGACGCTGCTTGTTACGTGAGTCGTATGTGGACGTTATTTTTACGCTGTACTACAGCTGTGCCATCTTCCAGAACGATTTGAAACTTTACCGGCGCACACAACAAACATAAAATGTGAATCACGAACAAGGACGTTTTTCTATGTGTATTAATGGATTTTTGGAAAAATGTGGCGCATTACTTATTGAACGACCCTCGTACATTTAAGAAGATAAAGTCACTCATTTATGTACGGTCTGAGCTCATCCTTAACGTAATTTTATTCATTACTGCAAAAAGTATAAAGACATGGGTATCAAAGAAGGCCAGGTTTGGCCGTCGTTATTTCCGCTTCGCGGACGCCTTTCCTACAAGAGCAAATGGAATGTAGCTACACCCGGCGAACGGTGTTGCGGTAGCTGTAATAGGTGGCCTTGTCGCATTGCATTTCTTGAAAAAACTTCACCGCAGGCGGAACGAGCAAACCAGAAGTAGCTGGATAGCAGCGACTGTGAAAGAAAGTGTTTATGATGCGCTCCCCAATTTGTTATTATCCTTACTAAAATCTGCACGAAAAATTGAAGGAAGACGTTTATTAATAGTTTTATATTAAAAAAGTCGTGTCTGACCGTGATTAGTTGTGATTACAAGAACTACCTGGCCCAGTTATCGTTTTTCACCGGCTGAAAAACTTTGCTTCAAGTTAGACAGTTGTGAGCAATCTCAGTAATGCCACTGTATTATTCTTATAGCAAGAGACGTGAAGAATTTGCTTAAGTGTTCATTGACACATCATCATCATCTAAACTGTAATTAATAAATCATGCTGCCAACTTTTTCATTTTTCTAATTGTCACACATGTAAACGACAGTAAGACTTAATTCAGCTCTTTCTGTAATCATATACGTTTTGTGCAGTTCACCGTAATTTAAACCTACAGAGAGTTATTTTTTAGTTTCAGAACCCACTTCAATATTTCTAAACCTTACGCTCAAATGTAACGACGATAATGCATTCAACAACTGAATTAGCTCTATTATTTCCTTGAAGTTAAAGAGTTGTTATATTATGCAGATCTGATGATTCACCTTACTAGATGACTTCAGTAAAATTCGTTTACATAAAGACGTCTTCTTAAACCCGTAACAGTATGATTCCTTTATTTAAATGACATGTGTTAATTTTAACCGAAGTGACTTAAAATACTCAAACGGTAGTTGCAACATATCTTATCAGTTTAATTCTGGTTCTCAAAATCAAATTTTAACTTTTCTAAAAATTAACATTAATGACTGTTCCAAGTTGAATGAGTAGGTGTAATTATTCCAAATTAATGCCTTCAAAACTTCGGAACTGTGTATGGTAAGCAGAAGCGTCAAACGTCAAATGGAATTCGTCAGAATGAGTTTCGTAACAGTGCCTTTTCCAATGGGGGCCGTTACTACGTTCAATGGAACACCAAAATTAAGGTGATCAGAAAAGAGCGTCGACTGCTCTGTTGTTAAATTCATCGACTTAATGGTTTGCCTATTTCACTATTCATAAGAAATTCGATAGCGAATTTAAATTTGAGTTACGTAAACTCACGGTCATGATTAGTGAAATAGTGCACCATTCAGAAGAAATTCGATAGTGAATTTAAATTTGAGTTACGTAAACTTGCGGTCATGATTAGTGAAATAGTGAATGGTAGTTAAGTATAGCGCTCAAAGTAATGCTCGAACTATATATATTGCTGTTGTTTGTGTTCGAGTGTAGCACTTAGAGGCTACGTCAAACAGACAAAGTCGCAACGAGGTAGAGTTACTCCATATATGCGAACTGACTTTCGAAGAAACTAACGTCATGAGGACACTAAGGTAGTTTATGGGAAAGAGAGGGATAGAGTCGTTACAAATTCCAGGATAAGTCGGTATGCATACTTGGAGTGGAGGACGCTAAAGCATGCTTGTTCAACGGGAATCTATTCAGATTTCAATCCGGGTCGTGGAATAAAATGTCGTCGCCGTTATTTGGTTGTGAAGCATACTTCAAAAAATGTTTCAAATGGCTCTTAGAACTATGGGACTTAACATCTGAGGTCATCAGTCCCCTAGACTTAGAACTACTTAAACCTAACTAACGTAAAGACATCACACACATCCATACCCAAGGCAGGATACGAACCTGCGACCGTAGCAACCGCCTGGTTGCGGACTGAAGTGCCTAGAACAGCTCGGCGGCCGGCACCATATTTCCTGATAATCTAATTTTGCTCAATACTCCGACTTAATTTGCAAAGCTCCTTGCAGCGTTCTGTGGATTGAGTGTGTGTGGCACTGTTTCCGGAGAGTCATTACCATGAAGGTATGTCCTGGCACCGAGTATCCCCCTTGCGTCCCTCTCTCTTTCTTTCTTTCTCTCTCTCTCTCTCTCTCTCTCTCTCTCTCTCTCTCTCTATCTCTCTCTCTCTCTCCCTCCCATCACCACAATGTGGATAATTCCACTGCTCTACACGAGAGAAGAATGCCTTCGGAAGTTGAAACCTGAACATTTTCTTAGCGTTCTCTCAGCCAACAACAATGCACAGCTATCGCTTATATATCGCGAGAGGTTTCTCAACCATGCTGATATTCAAGATTTGTCGTTAATTTTGTCATCTTATTTTCTTATTAACTTTACGAAATAACTACTTTCAATGCAGGTACATCATCTTCAGAGCGACGACTGTCTTTACTACGCAACAAAATTCTTTGATCACTCTTTCGAAGCCTCGTAACTACCTTCCACTGCGACACATAATTTTGAAACTTGGGTTGAAGTTGCGTACAGTGTTCCTCGTCACAGTCCCTCTGACCCACATGTCACCTCATCCTTTGACGCTTCGGCGAAGGTAGTCAGAACCGCGAAGCCCTGCTTCGAAATGAAGCGGCTTCATTGTGAGTAGTCGTGGAAAACGTTCCTGAGGCACAACCGTTGAAGTCCGGCACGTATAGCCCTCAGGGGTGGCATAAAATGAGTCATTGAAACTACCTCTTTCCATCCTGAGTCGATTTCCATACATTTAGCAGCCGAAAACGACAATTTGCAAAGGCATGAGCATAGGAAGACGTTCTTGACAGCTATTGACACTGGTGACACCGTGGAAAGTGTCTACCATTCTCTAAGGACGTTGAGAGGCTTCATCTCTATTAAAAGAAATCACATCGCTTTAAAGTAGAGCGCGTCCGCAGTATTTCCTCTCTTGTACAGGTTACCGCCACTAGGGACCATTCAGAGCCATTTGTTGAAATCTGAAATTCATCCGAGGCAGGTGAGGGTGCTTATGCTTTTCCAGCCCTGCTGGAAAGAGGAGATTATAATTCAGCGTATCTTCGAGAGCGAGATCAGTAGAGACGAGACTGAAGCTGAGGATATAGGCTGTGCCATATTTAAACGAACCATTGCGGCATTTGGCTGGAGCGATTTAGGGAAATCACGGAAAACCTAAATCTGGATGACAGCACGAGGATCTGAACCAGCGTCCTCCCGCATGCTAGTCTGGCGTGCTAACCACAGCGCAACCTCGCTCGGTATCAGCCCTCATTCTTTTCGTCTCTCTGTAGCGTGATCATGGAGGGGTGTGACGTTGACAAGTGCGAGAATAAAATTTCAAAGGTTTCCCCTAAGAAACCCCAACTTGGTAGTTCCCCTAAGAAATTCCAACTCGGTAAAACCCTCAGGGGCACTCATTTTAAAAGTGAACGTGTACACAGATACCCTGTAAAGTAGTTCAAGGCACCAGCAGATAGGCAATATTTGATAACAATGCGATGCCAGCTGCCTACCTACTGGCGCCTAAGTATATTTTACAGGTTGTCCCTAAAAAGGCTCAAATGGCTCTGAGCACTATGTGACTTAACATCTGTGGTCATAAGTCGCCTAGAACTTAGAACCAATTAAACCTAACTAACCTAAGGACATCACACACATCCATGCCCGAGGCAGGATTCGAACCCGCCACCGTAGCAGTCGCACGGTTCCGGACTCCGCGCCTATAACCGCGGGACCACCGCGACCAGCACAGGTTGTCTCTGTACACGTTAAGTTTTAAAATTGTACCACAGTAGAAAAAGACAAAAATAAATATGCTGTATACCTAGCATCCAATAGGTTGACAATATGTCACAAAAAATGGAAAATATTTTCACAAAACTAAAAAGTGGAAATAGGGTTCACTGCATCTAAGATACTACAGCAAAACTAAACAATACAAAATTAAAACAATAACAGCCGTCGGTCCCAAAAATGTAGTCAATTTGACCTAGGTTTCGACCACTTAGAAGTAAACGATTGTTGCTGAAATTTTACGTTGTAGTGGTCGCTGACAACGCAGCCATGTTTAAGACTTTAAATAATATAAAGTGTAATCATAGCCCATACTCAGACCATGGAATAGCCAAAGTAACATGTAAGGAATGCTCAGTGTTCTACATAGGACAAAGAGGCTAAAATTTTAACACTAAGTACACTGAGCACATTCACGTGTACACACGCAATGGACACATAACATACATCAACAGCGACACACATACATAATATAGAACACCAATTTAGAAAAGCGGAGCAAAGTGTCAAAATACTCCACCGGCTAAATAAAGGGCGTAAAATGTATCTGTTAGAAGAACTGGAGATATTTCCATATTACAAAAAATTTGAAGACAGAATCTTAAAGGCAAAACTTGAAAGAGAATCAGTGAAGCACTTTACATGTTTCAGCAGTCTACTTACATAAAAATAGTAACACACAGAAATAAGCTCTATTTTAAAACAAATATAACCAAATTATGACCTACGTTATTAAGATAAATATTCTCTGTCCAAAACCATATTATCCTTTGTAGAGACCTATCAAATAATCATTGTCGACTACATCTAAAAACATCTTTGTAGCTGTTTTTTTTTTATGTTCTAGTGATATACTGTACACATAAAACTGTATGTGATATTTAGCACGTTAGAGACTCTGCACAAATGGACCCTAAGAAAACTATAAGTACAAGTTCTAGAAAATTTCGCCACTAAGTACATATAACTATATACCAACTAGGAATTGCGAATTTTTTATATGTCGGAGTAAAGCCAACAGAGCAATGCACGATCTCACACATCAAAAACGTTATTTAAAAATGGCACAGTACACGGAGAATAGTTTTTTATTAAAAAACCATTAATTTTTCAACCGCAGGCTCTCACAAATCATTTGCAATGGATCACATCAGATTAAAATTCTCAATAAATGGCAGCTGCTAGAGAGGTTCTTCGTCGTTTTATTCAGGCATGTGCGAATGTCGTTCCCCTCCTGTAACACACAGAAGGACGCAAAACAAGACTGTTGGAAAATGCCAAGCATCCATTCCTACTTCGGATCACGTTTCAATTTCGTCGAAAGTTTTTGAAAGGTAACTAGCTCTTCCGACTAGTATACGAAAACCAAAACTGCGCTCGCGGTGCGTTCCAAAGGGGTGAGATCACATTTAATGGAGATGCAGATCGAAAAAGTCCATAGGGAAGTGTTGGCACGTCAGAGTGTATCAGCAGTGTGAAAGATCCTTAACAACGCCGTCCGTTTGCACATCGCACTGGAACTGTCGTTTATGATGGTTAAATGTGTGGGAATCAACGCAGCAGCGAAAGAGATGGTTTCATTGACACCCTTAATGGCACGTAGTGAGGCCTTTTCGTTCTGGAGTTGAGCCGTGGTGTGTCATGAACGTCTTCCTTGCGCACTCATCAGAAAACGGCGTGATTTAACGTTGGGCTACACGGTTCTGTCTTCCATCGCAGAGGCGTCAAAAGAAGAGGAAATGTTGGTAAGAGAGGCGGCTGTGTCCTTCTCATCGTCTGACATGTCCAATGTGGCGTTGGACAGAATTTTGCTGAAATTTGGTGCCAATGTGACATCCTTACCGAACATGAACAGCAGAGGTGTTGCCTGTATTATTTGAAAATATCAACATTCATAATTTTGCTACATCAACAATGTCCCTACATTTCTCTTATACATCGGGCTTTCTTTAACGTTTGTTCTATACTTAGTAGAACTAATTCTTGTTTCTTTTTTCCACATATCATTGTCAGCTGCAGTTAGCAAAACGATGAGTCCTTAGGTATTTGTAGCATCGTACTAATGCGACACTGTTACATTTGATGGTGTGGAACCACAGCTAAATAGTTTTTTTTCCGAAAGAATACACAGCGATGTGACTCTCTACGTACGTACATTTATTGTGTACAATGTATATTTTGGATTTCTAGCCATTATCAGGAACAGTGCTTACAGCAGGAATAAGCTTACACACACATCGAAACAAGTTTTGCATCACCCCGGTTCCCAGGACTCCTGATGATAGACGTTGACTGTGGATATAGTATCATAGACACAGTCCGACTGATTTTTCAGAGATGTCACTAAACCTTCCAAAGATGCAAACAACCATGTATGAACAGCGACAACCGATCACTTCCAGTCTTTCCACCTGGAAGGAGGTACACGGCTCGTGTTGTCTGTAGTTCAACGATGCCTAGATGGTCAATACTGAGCTAGGAAGGGCTCCCAACAAGGGAAGTGTCCAGGTGCCTCGGAGTGAACCAAAGCGATGTTGTTCGAACATGCAGGTGATTCAGAGAGACAGGAACTGACGATACATGCCTCGCTCAGGCCGCCCAGGGGCTACTACGGCAGTTGATTGCCGCTAGCTACGGATTATCGTGTTACGACTCAAACTTTGCGCAAGAGGTTGCATGATGCGCAACTTCACTCCAGACGTCCAAGGCGAGGTCCAGGTTTGCAACCACAACACCATGCAGCGCGGTACAGATGGACCCAACCACACTGCTCAGCACTGGCATTACGTTCTCTTCACCGATGAGTATCCCATATGCCTTTAAACAGACAATTGTCGGAGATGTGTTTGGAGGAAACCGGGTCAGGCTGAACGTCGTAGACACACTATCTAGCGAGTACAGCAAGGAGGAGGTTTCCTGCTGTTTTGTGGTGGCATTATGTGGGGACGACGCGTACAGCTGGTGGCCATGGAGGGCGTCGTAACGGCCGTACGAGACGTGAATGCCATCTTCTGACCGATAGTGCAAACATACGGACAGGATCTTGGCGAGGCATTCGTGTCCATGGACGACAATTCGCGCCCCCATGATGCACGTCTTGTGAATGACTTCCTTCAAGATAACGACACTGCTCGACTACAGTGGCGTCGGCCGCTGTGGCCGAGCGCTTCTAGGCGCTGCAACGGTCCCAGGTTCGAATCCTGCCGCGGACGTGGATCTGTGTGATGTCCTTAACTTAGTTAGGTTTAAGTAGTTCTATGTCTAGGGGACTGATGACCTCAGACATTAGGTCCCATAGTACTTGGAGCCATTTGAACTAGAGGGGCCAGCATGTTCTCCACACATGAACCCTATCGCACCTGCCTGGGATAAACATAAAAGGGCTGCTTATGGACAACGTGGCCCACCAAGCACTCTGAGGGATCTACACGAAATCGCCGTTGAGGTGTGGTGCAATCTGAATGGTACAAATGGCTCTCGTTGCAAATAGGCGTCACATAAGACGTGATAAGCATTATTTTTGCTTTGACACCAGCTACACATCGCAAAAACGAGTTTGCAAATATTTAAGAGAAAAGCTCCTGACGGACCTTAGGAGGGACACTCGCTATACATAAATGTAATTCCAGAAAGAGATTTTGAATCTGCAGCGGAGTGTGCACTGATATGAAACTTCCTGGTACGTTAAAACTGTGTGTCCGAAGGAGACTCGAACTCGGGCAAGTGATTTACCATCTAAAGTACCGAAACACGATTCACGCCCGGTAGAGCACTTGCCCGCGAAAGGCAAAGGTCCCGAGTTCGGGCCTAGGTCGGGCACACAGTTTTAATCTGCCAGGAAGTTTCATATCAGCGCACACTCCACTGCAGAGTGAAAATCTCATTCTGGATACATCCCCCAAGCTGTGGCTAAGCCATGTCTCCGCAATATCCTTTCTTTCAGGAGTGCTAGTTCTGCGAGGTTCGCAGGAGAGCTTCTGTAAAATTTGGAAGGTAGGAGACGACATACTGGCAGAAGTAAGGCTGTGAGGACCGGGCGTGAGTCGTGCTTCGGTAGCTCAGATAAAGACTTCTCGCTTCGCGCGTCGGGCGACTAGGTTGTGCTCTTAGTTCCGCCTCTACCGTAGCGCAGCGTGTTTTCCTCCTGTCAGTTTAGTGCCGTGTTGGTCTCCGTGCGCGTCGCATCGCTGGTTGTCGGCTGGTGTTTGGTGTTCGTGCGGCCCTTCCTGTCGCGGCGTCGTCTCTCGCCGTGATGTCCACCATGGTTCCCACGAAAGTTCCGCGTACAGGTACAGTCAGTTTTACCTTTGACAAATCCACGCGTCACGTCCAGCCCGGTTCTTTGGAGACACATGACTGGTTAGTCGATACAGTTAAGGTCACTACTGATCAGGTGCATACCGCATATTTCGACAGCGAATTATATGTGTTTTTTGTTAAGTTTCTTGACCCGCTCCAGGTTGATAGGCTACTTTCTCGTCATGGTTCTCAGGTACCCTTTACGCACCGTGATGGTTCCACTAGTATGGTTCTCTTGGCAAATGCAGAAGTGATATATACGAATGTTCGGGTATTTAACCTTCCGCCCGAGGTTGACGACTGTTTTCTGAAGTCCGTTTTGCTTCCTTATGGGGACGTACGCCATATTCTAAAGGAACGCTGGTCTGCTCAGCACCGCTTACAGGTATATAGTGGTATTCGGTCGGTGGAAATGGTGGTCAAAAAACCTATTCCTTCTCACATACAGGTATGTGGTTATAGGGTCCATATCACGTACAGTGGCCAGGAAGGAACATGTTATCATTGTAATGAAACTGGTCATTTCCGTACTAACTGTCCGCGGCGTGTGGTGGTATTAAAACTTACATACGAACAGCGTAAAAAATTGACTTTAGCTGATCTTCTCCCGCAAGGATCTCGGACTGAATCGCTCACTGTTACTGAGGGACGCAGTGATCCGTTACCCGACAACGGCCGTGATTTTCTCCCGTTGTCCTTGAGTAGGGATGTTGCTGCCCTTAATTCCGATGTGCCCGCGCTGATTTCTCACAACAAGCGTCGGCGAACACAGGATGATGCGGCTGATGAATCTTCCTTATTGGCTCGCCCTTCCGATGGGCCTCCGGTAAAGGACTCTCTTTCTCAGTCGGAAATCGTGGATGAGGACGCCACAGGTGCTATCACGCCTTTGCAGAAGCTCCCTGACACCTTATCTGATATTGTTCCTGCTGCCGCGGCAGCCTCTTCGGAGACGCCCGTGACGGAACCTGCTTCTGGTTGCCACGTGTCTTCTCCGGTTCTCTCTGACACTTCTCCTATTGGCTCTGTTTCGCATCCCCCTTCTGGAATTTCTGTCGCCCCCTCTGGGTCACAGCCTCCTCCCATCAAACAACTGATTGATTCTCCAGAGCCAGTGGATCCCGTTGTTATTCACCAACTGTCCCACCGTGAACCCATGTCTGCGGACGAGTGGGATGTAGAGGCCTCTCTCCCGCAATCTGACACGGAATGTCTACATGATGCTCCCACGCAGCCGAACGCTGCAGCGTCGGCACCGCGGAGCCGCTGTCGAATCCGTAAACAGCCACAGAGAGCCGCGTCACGGCCGAAGAAAAAGCAGCGGGAAGATGAGGGTTCTGTTTCGTAGTTTTTCTCTCTGTGGTTCAGCGCTTGTTTCTGGTATGATTACTTGTATGTTGCTCCGTCAGCTGACGGCTCTCTACCGATCTTTGTTCTTCTTTCTGGGTTGAAGTTCCATGCAAGCATATACATTTCTTACTCTGAATATTAACAGAATATGTTCTGAGCTTCGGCTCGCCGCTTTGCGACAGTTTATCTATCAGTCTGGGGCAGATGTTGTTTTTTTTACAGGAAGTCCTATTCGACCAGTTTTCCATTCCTGGGTTCTCTACGTTTTTTAATGTCGCTTCCGAACTTTCTACGGGCACTGCCTTGTTTTATAGAGAAGGTATTCCGTTGATGAATTTCGAAGTACTCGACAGTGGAAGGGGAATCGGGTGCACGTTTTATGATCTCAGTTTACTCCTTCTTTATGCCCCTTCTGGTTCGGGTTGTACTACCGCACGTTCGAGTTTCTATAAAGAAGAAGTCATTTACCTGCTTCGTAAATCCCCGACAAAGATAATTTTAGGTGGGGACTTCAATTGTGTTCTACGGCCGGTAGATCAGTCTCCTAATTTTAATTTCAGTAAAGAACTCGACGACTTTGTGCGCTCCTTGCACCTGCGTGACGTGTGGGTTTCTCGCTATCCTACACTTGTGCGACATACCTACTTTACTCCCACGTCTAGCAGTCGCCTCGATCGCTTTTACCTTTCCGATTCCTTGTGTGGGCAACTTCTGGCTGTTGATGTGATACCAGCCTGTTTTACTGATCATTGCGCTGTAGCCGTTACGTTTAATTACGAGCGACAACCGGTAAAATTGTTTCGTCCTCCTTGGATGCTCAATATCGCGTATTTGCAAGATACCTCCCTTGGTATCGTCCTGGAGGACATTTGGACTCGTTGTTCTCGTACTATGGACCGGTACCCGTCTATCGTGGCATGGTGGACACTGTATGCAAAACCACACATCCGTAGGGCTCTCATGCGTTTTGGGGCTGCGAAGGTGGCAGAAGATCGACGAACGCAAGAATTTTACTATTCTGTCTTACGTCAACTGTACGATAGTGCTACGCATGCTCCCCTACGGGTTACTGATATACAGCGCATCAAAGCCAAATTGCTGCAGCTCAAACGCATTCAAATGGAGGGCCTGCGGACGAGGTCTCAACCACGTTCCCTTCTACAAGGGGAACTGACGTCACTCTACCATCTAGTCCGTTTACGGTCGCGCCGGAAACGTGGGTGCCTTGCCTCCCTCACAACCGCTGACGGCCGCGTGTTCACCTCTCACCGTGACATTTCTGACTTCGTTTACACCTATTTTACTGATCTGTACGATACTCATGTCCCGGCGGAAACCTCTCTTGACGACTTTACCTCCTTGCTGCCTCGCGTCGTCACTCCTCAATTAAACGACGCCTTTCTGCGTCCCTTTCAGAAGGATGACATATATGATGTTGTTGCTGGATCGCAGTCCCGCAAGTCGCCTGGATTAGATGGTATTCCTAAGGAGTTCTATGTTCAATTTTGGCCGCTCATTGGTGACACGTTAACGTCAATGGTAAATGAAGTGATGCGGGGAGTCTCACTTCCTGCTCCTTTTCAGGAAGGCAGAATGGTCCTCCTCCCGAAATCCACAGGTCGACCTGCAATTGATTCCCTCCGACCTATTACTCTCCTTAACTTTGATTATAAACTTGTCGCTCGAGCAATTAATATCCGTCTCTGTAAGCTGCTCGATACCATTATTGCCGCCCACCAAAGCTGTGTGCCTGGACGCACGATACTGACTTCCGTTCTCGAATGTCGCGATGTAACCTCGGTGGCGGCCCGCCGCTAATATCCCAGGGGCTTTGCTTTTTCTTGATTTCCAAAAAGCGTTCGATCGCGTCAGCCATGATTTTTTATCGAGAGTGCTCACCGCTGTCGGCTTTCATAATGATGCTCGACAAGTCTTAACTAATCTTTTTACCGGTATCAGTGTCTCGGTGATTGTGAACGGTTACCCTACCCCCCGGATATCGATCAGACGGGGGTTACCCCAGGGAAGCCCCTTATCCATGTCACTTTTTGTTCTATCCTTAGAGACCTTACTTCGCCATCTCACCATGCAATTACGTGGCTGGAATATATTGGGGGAAATTTTTGCAGTCCGTGCATACGCCGATGACGTCATGGTTTTAGTACGACATGCCGAGGACATACCGCGGCTTAAGGATACCTTGGATTCATTTTGTGGTCTTGCTGGTGCTCGCATTAATGATCGCAAATGCACGTTCCTGCCGTTGAGAGGCTTTGATCATGTCGTCATTCCTTGGGCGACAGTTGTCGATCGCCATAAGACCTTGGGGATCATAGTGGATCGTAATCCGATCAAAATGGCGGCACTAAATTGGCGTGAGGTTACGAGTCGCGTTCACGGGGCGATCCTTGAACATGACCGCCGTTCCCTTAGCCTCCTTCACAAGGCACGGGTTTTAGAGACCTATGTCTTCAGTAAAATATACTACGTTGCGCAGGTCTTCCCGCTTCCCGCGATGATGGCCCGCGGGCTGAAACAGCTGTCTAGTCGATTTCTGTGGCGCCGCCATGTCTTCCGTGTCCGGTATGAAGTTGTGGCCAGGCCTCGGAAGCTTGGAGGATTGGGTCTTTCAGATATTAAAGTGAAGACGTCCATCTTATTTGCCCGCCGCAATGTTTTAACCTGTACGCGGGCTCCGCATTCAGTCACCTCTCGTTTACTTTCCCGCCTCCGGCCGGCCAGTCTGACCCCTCCTGTTGATGTTGGACGGATTAATCCTAAATTGCGGCACATTCGTGAATACTTTGTACTTGTCGGTATTCTGGGTACTTTCTATGACGCATATTACTACCAACATGCTACAAATCCGTTGGGGTACAGCATGTTTCCCTTCTTCTGTTGAACTTGCTTCCCCGTCAACGTCATGGAAAACGGTCTGGTCTCATCTTAGTCTTCCCATTTTGCCGATGGAGATTGTTTCAACGTGGTATAAGGTCATTTACCGTCTGATACCTACTGGTGATCGTCTCTTTCGTATTGGGCTTCGTCCGACTGATCAGTGTGAGGAATGTCATCAAACTGACACCTTACTTCACAGGCTAGTTGCTTGCGGACGGGATCATTGGCTCTGGGTCCGCCGTCAATTAGCTTTTCTTACTAGAGGGCCTGAAACCGCATTCCCAGACGACATCTTCTTACATCCGGACATCTCTTATTTTCCTCAGACGAAAACGAACACGATTGTCTGGCTCTTGGGTTACTATGTCCACTACGTCATTGAAGGCGGTAATGACCCAGATCCCCGCGTTTTTCGCCATTATTTGTCAACTGCGCATTGGAAATGGCAGCGGTTACCACAATACCGAACGCTTTTTGCGAATATGCTTTTTCTTGTGTT
Organism: Schistocerca gregaria; assembly: GCF_023897955.1. Lineage (NCBI taxonomy): Eukaryota > Metazoa > Arthropoda > Insecta > Orthoptera > Acrididae > Schistocerca > Schistocerca gregaria. The sequence continues at coordinate 141,195,574 of NC_064923.1, read as the reverse complement.
TAACCGTCAAGGTGTTGGTTAAGTTCCCCTGTGATTCCTGTTTCTTCCCTGAGCTTGAGTCCCCTCCCTTGTTGTATTTTTTCGTAATTTTTTTTTCTCTTTTGCATGTATATATATACACCCAAAATTCATACGGGTGGGATAACGGGTTGGTCTTCCCCTTCAGAAGAAATGTTTTATTTGTGTTTTAACTAATTTGTTGATTTTCTTTTTGCAGCTAATATTAAATGATGATTTGACTATGGTAGTATGAATTCTCGTGAAATATACCAAGTCAATCTGATAATAAAACAAAAAAAAAGATGGCAGAGCACTTGCCCGCGAAAGGCAAAGTTCCCGAGTTCGAGTCTCGGTGAGGCACACAGTTTTAATCTGCCAGGAAGTTTCATAAATGTAATTAATGACAGAGATATGAAGGAGCAGAATATTATACCATTACTGCAACAAATATCCAAAACAATTTATGACATAAGGAAATTGATCACGTAATGGTGAGAAAGGTAGTCTGTCTGGGTGTGGACTGGTTTCTCTGTTAAAGATAGGGAATGTGGACAGAGCAGAGGTGGGTCCCGGTGAAGATACAAAAACTGTTTATCAGTTCTTTACAAATTCATACATTTCACATTCTCTTGTGAATGCGCTCCATTCCCTGGCGCTGTTCGGAGTTCCCTCGTAATATTCCAGCGTCGTAGCTGCAGATGTTGACGAATGGCGGGCGGCGTGAACGAGCTACTCGAGAGTCAGCTCTGCACTGGCTACCCCGGTATGCGTGGAGAACTCAGGAGGCAGAACGCAGCCGCACTGCGGTCACATGCGACCACAAGGTCTTCTCTAATGCGGAAGGTCTGGTCGTTCCTCTGGCTCGGTGCTGCCGTTGCCGGGAGTCTAAGTCAGGACCGATGACGAAGAGCAGGGTCGTCCGGGTGGCGCCATTTTGTCTGTCTGGGATGGGCATATAGGCAGAGGTCCCTCCTTAGTCATTCGGTGGCGGCAGAGTTCGTAGCAAGATCGGCCACTGACGTTTCTCGCATTTACAATGGTAATAAGAATTTAAGTACAGAAATAAGCCCGCCCGGCTAGCCGCGCTCTATAACGCGCTGCTTCCCGAGCGGGAAGGCGTGGCCGGTCCCGGCACGAATCCCCCCGGAGGCTTAGTGTCGAGACCCGGTGTGCCTGCCAGCCTGTGGACGGTTTTTAAGGCGGTTTTCCATCTGCCTTGGTGAATGGGGGCTACTTCCCCTTATGCCGCCTCAGTTACACTATGGTGGCGATTGCTGTGAAAACACTGTCTCCACGTACGCGTACACCATAATTACTCTGCCACGCAAACATATGGGTTTACAAGCGTCTTGTATGAGACGTTCCCGGTGGGAGGGGGAGAAGTGGGGGAGGGGTGTCGACTCAGGGTCAAGATCCCCGGTTCAGTACACAATACACATACACAAGTACAGAAATAGTTTCTACGAATGAAAGGTTGTTTCTGTTAGTGAAAGTGATTCACATAATCGTGAACAAACAATACATGAATTAGGACACAACATTGATAGCTTGTACAGAGGCGATACAATAAATATAAATTTACTAGTTAAATTTGCATCCAAACGAGTTACATAAAGAGAGAAAAAGAGCGTTCAAATAAGTACCAGCTGTTTGTAAAGGATAACATCTTTTACAAGTGAAAGCTATCAAAGCAAGTCACTTACCTGAGACCGTCAGCGTGTTATTGTTCCATCACGGCGGAGTGCAAATCGTAATCTGTATTAGATACGTAAACGTAATTATACTCTTATAAATTGACAATCTGAATGTGGGAAAAATAAGTTAGTAGCTTACTGGTAGATTACAATCGTTGGTCTTTACAGCGAGGGACTAACGTCCTCAGGGCGAATACCGAATTGCTTATCATTACTATCGAGGGGTGAATTTGCACCATTAAACGCTGTTTTCCAAAACACACACAATATGTGGCCTGTGTAACACATAGGAAACATAAAACCTTTACATGAGATGTCGTTCACTTTGCAATCTGCATGTGGCATACCATAAAATGAAACAAGGTACAGACATCGATAGTGTACGGGAAACCAAACACTTGTAATTGTCTGACCCATAGTTTTCTTGAGAACGTCTTTTAGTTCACAGTGCTTTTATGGACTTATACATATTAATTCAAAAAGAACTTGTAGGAAGAGGTGGAATAAAACAGGGTATATCACTTTCTAATTCATATAAATTATTTTCAATGATCAATAAGTTCGAAAATTAAAGTTATCCAGATCATTTATACATGCAAAAACATGATCTTAGTCCTGTCTTGGCTTAGAATAAGCCATCCCAACAGTAAAAACACTAACATCATTAGGCACAAAACAAAAGTTTTGCTCCACCCGCGGGATAATGTGGGGTAAAGATTGAAATCAATGGGAAAAACTCGAAAAAAAGCAAAAAATTATATTTTGATGCAGAAAATAGGCGAAAACGTATATATGTCCTTAAAAACACCATCAATAGATACCATAAACCTATTTTAAGAACCAAAATTCGTTTTTTTAAATAAAATAAAATTCTATTTCAGCAATATCGGCAGAGTTGTTAATAACTGGACCTAATAAAAGCAGAAACATTTAGTATGTAACCATGAATCGCAGACGAAGCAGCTGTCTTCTTGCCCAGCGTGACCATGAGCACATTGCTCAGGAACCTAGCTACAAGGAGCTAGACGCTGGATCCACCCCTCCTTCGATAATGAGTCTGAATGTAGTTTATTACTAAATATTCAGGCTTCGGTCGGGTCTCCTTGTCCCGAGGGAGTCAAAGAACCTTCGTTTTTCCTTGAGGTTTTTTGAGTCTGTGTAGTCCTTAGAACTATCATCTTTTGCTTCTTCACCTTCTTTACAGCCTGAGAAAATTGATACTTGCCCAAAGAAAGCTTTGGTTTTCACTTCCTTTTCATCTTTCTCTTTCCTAGCTTTTTCTTCAGCCTTAAAATCGGTTTTGTATGCAGAGGGGGTCAGTATTTTGGTTTTGCTCTTCCTCCTACTACTGATCTTCTTTGCACTTTCTTACAAGTTAACACTTGTCCCAGGAACAGTCAACAACTCAACATGTAGTTTCGGGAATTTTGAGTTTACAGAAAACTGATAAATATTGTTTCCGAACAAGGTTTGAGGGCGTCATCTTGAAGTGTCGCTTAAAGTTTTTAACGTGGCTGCATGGTCACCGACGGTTTACAATGTAAAATTAACAGCAATAGCAGCCCCAGGTGGCGAAAAAGGAGTCTAGTGACCTAGGTTTCTGTACTTCTCACACTTCCACTTGTAATGTTTCGCCTTGTGACTCACTTCTTAGACACGAACCACCTTGTGTGCCTGATTTTGTCTCACAGTCCAAAATTGAACAAAACGTCACACTGGGGCCAACGGCCTTGCCGCAGTGGATACACCGGTTCCCGTCAGATCACCGAAGTTAAGCGCTGTCGGGCGTGGCCCACACTAGGATGGGTGACCATACTGGCCACCACTCGCTGTTGCCATTTCTCGCAGTGCACTCAGCCTCGTGATGCCAACTGAGGTGCTACGCGACCGAAACGTAGTGGCTCCGGTCAAAGAAAACCATCATAAGGTCTGGGAGTGCAATGTGCTGACCACACGCCCGTCCTACATGCATCCTTAGCAGGGGATGACACGGCAGTCGGATGGTCCCGCTGGCAACATAGAAGTCAAATTATATGCGTCATACTGACACAGTGTTATACTGAAAATACGATTAGTTGAAAGAATTGTATACTTGTTTCACATCAGGTAATAGTTCTTTCCAAATCATTGCTCCAAACGGCACAAATATCAAAAAATTTTTCAACAAAATCTTTAAAAAATTCAGGAAACTGCTATGACGATTTCCTACATCACCACGACATGGCGGTTTCTACTATTTCCGAACGTTATCAGCCCAACAACAGCACTACATAGTCACATGGATCTGGACGTACCCACTTTGGCTCGGATACGCGGGTTTACCCTACTATTCCGTAATAGCAACCAATACATAGATGAAAGTAGGTGGTTCACATTTCGTTGCATATTAAGAATAAACTGTTTCCTTTTTCGTTTATTTATATTCTCACTTTTCATTCTCTGCCCCCAGATGCGAAGCGCGCTGTTTCATACATGGCACATTAAATAATCGCTATTCTTTACTACTTAGCAGTCTGGAATAGGACAGAAATAATCCCAGTTGCAGATGTTTGAGAAGGGACTTCCATTTCCAGCATTTGATTAGTAAGCAAGGGTAACCTACAGAAAACATTGGTCCGAACCGCGGAATTGGGACTATTTTAGTGTATTTCTGCGACAATGTCATCAGTTATTCCAGACAATCATTAACACCAATTTGTTGTGTGTATGATTTCTGTGTTTCCATTTTTTATGTGCTTTTATTCTCTTTTTAGAAAAATGACACATCCCGATACTCCACAGGGCTCGATGCAGTGTCGAGCCTGTTCCAACAATCTCGCTACTCAAGCAGCGCAAAGGCAAAGGACACTTTAGCAACTACGAACTAGCCACAACGATCAGTTATACCTCTCCTTAAAGTTGACAGTTTCGTCAATCAAATGACGAATAGCACTAAATCCTGTCATCTTAAGAACTCCTATTGTATTTGAACAAATTTATGATTAATCCCGCGCAATACCGATCCGTACGAATACATAAATATTTATGCTGATTACCAGCTGAAGGTAGCAGGCAAAGGCGAAAATGTTGTAAAGCAAAAGATATTACTTGACTGAAACCAGTACAATACCTTATCTGTTAAAGAGAGACTGTAGTGATATACCAAGTTGGTTCATCATGAGCAGTTCATTCCCTGTTCATATGTCAAAATAGGGCTAAAAACTTTATCTGATTTTAATCTGTCCCAAAATCATGTGAAGCAACGGAGAAAATTAATCTAATACTGAACGCCTGACAAACAAAATACATAGTAATGAAGTGACACTAATGCTATCGCTATCCGTCTTGGTGATATTTTCATCAGACGTCACTAGATGGCCGGACGAGCAAAAGCTCTAGAACTGGAAAGAATCGTAGACCTCTCATGTATTTATTTACTTCTTGCTGTTGTTGCACACGACCTGTATCGTAGCCGCTATTTCAGTCTGTGTTTCAACGTAATTTTTGTTATCAAAGTCCATATTGCATTTAAAATGCCAAGAGAGGTCGTTGCTACAGTACCAACAAAAAATATTAGATCGCGGACAGACCCAAGGATCGAAAAGATGGCGAGATTTGCGTAACCTATGGAAAAAATTCGAGTTGTGGTCAAAGGCAGCTGTAGCTAACTACGAGCTAATATGTAAACAAGACGAGCAATGCCAGTCAGAGCACAAAACACAAGCGATGTCAAAATCACAACACTATTTGCAACTGTTTATTTAAAACGTAATCTATATGTACGAGGTATTCCGTATGTCAATGCAGAGGGAACTTCGAAAATTCCATGAAAACATGGAAAGGTTGAAGCCACATTGCTCAGCTGGAAATCTCACACTTAAAAAGGGTGCTTTGAGCTCACAACCCGTTCAAAGGATTTCACTTAATAATTCAAGAAATATTTTCGTTTGACGATGAGCGCTCATACCCTTTTAATTGTACAAATGTCATCCTGCGCTTCACATTTAAATAAATGCACTTTCTCTTACGCTGACATGTTTCAAGCAGCATGGGTCGCTTATTTAAAACAACGAGTGGCTTCACTTTTTTCCATGTGGATTTGTTGCTGTTTCACACAGCAAGTTGTCGATTTATGACGAAGCTTGTCCCTCTCGCTAGATGTTACATAAGTTGCACTTTTCATGTAACTGTGTAATTTTATGCACATAGAAATATTTTGTTCAGAGGCAACATATTACCAATTGTGGAAACGCACAACCGAACAAAACAATAATAAATCCACATATGGCAATAGAAAATCATATGCAGAAGTAGACACAAAACCAGTACAACTGGTAATCTATCTTCGATGTGAAAGAAACATTAGTAAATAACATATCGGGTTGTATATGTACATAAACAGAGCTCAACAATGGAAAATTTTGTGACATTACTCTGTGTAGTGAACATTGATCCAGCAAAACTACCTTCTACTTTACAATTAGTTTTCAAGTGTAGAGAAATCCATTACATCAAGAATGTGATCTCGACACAGAGTTTTCGCAAAGCAGTACTTACATGTTGCTGCGACTTCTGTCATGGCCGTGAGGCTGTTTTCATAGGTTGGCAACACCATGACAGAAAAATGGAGACGTAGGGTACATGTGGAAGCAACTCTTATGACAGTTGGAGGTGCCATTCGTGAAAATAATCTAGTTTAAGACAAAAAGCACCTTGACCCCCAAGGAATTATTCGAATGTGAAGGAAATCTGTAGATGTGATGTACACATACAGACAAAGAAATGATTACAATTTCCGAAAAATCAAATGACTTGTTCAAGAGAAAGAGTTTCACAAAACGAGCAAGTCAGTAACGCGTTGGTCCACGTCTGGTTCTTACTTTTGCTGTTATTCGGGTTGGCACTAATTCGTTGAATTGTTGTGTGTCCTCCTGAGGGAAGCCATGCCCAATTCTGTCCAACTGGAGTGGTATGTCGTCAAAATCTCGATATGGTTCATGATCCCTGTCGAAAATACTCTACACCTACCGGCTGGGTAGAGATCGGGCGGCCTAAACGACCAAGGCAGGGTTTGGGAAGCACGAAGTCAAGCCCTGTGTAATCGGCCACTACCTTGCTGATATGTAAGTCCAGCATTCCTCACCCTAAAGGCGACAATACTCGGCGTAGAAGATCGTCGACGTACCGCTGTGCTTCAGAGGTACCGCGGATGACAAACAAGGGGATCCTGCTACGAAAAGAAATGGGTCCACGCTATTACTCATGGTTCAAGGGCTGTATCCTAGGCGACAGGGTGGTCAGTGACGCACCGCTGTCTGGAGCGTTTGCAGATATGTTTTCAGCCTTGAAGTGTCTTCTGCGATGAGTGCCGCTTCGAAATGAGCCCCGGTCGATCAGTGAAGACGTGTCTGGAGACGCGCTGTCACCATGGACGGCCTTGCATGCTCTGCAACGTGCTCCCATGTGGACTACAACGTTCGTAAGGCGTTCTTGTGGCAGGACGTTTCATTCCCCCTTCAGCACGCTTATCAACTGCTGGAAGGTCGTTGCTTCCGCACATGCTTAGTGGGATTGAAGTCGGGGTTCTGAGCATGTCACCCCCTTTCGCCGAATATTTTGTCGGTACAAGACCTTTTCACATGCACGGCTCGATGCAGTCGCACATTGCTACACATAAAAATGATGTCAAGGCAGAGAACATCCCTAACACGGTACTCATGGGGTAGGAGAAGAGTGTCACAATAAAGCTGAACGATGAGTGTACTGCGTTCAAAGATTTCCGTGGCGCAAACATGATAAGCTCTGGACCAACAATGTGTGGGCGTGTAATCTTCTCAGACGAGAGCATAGTAAGTCTGTGTGGATTCTGGACATATGGTACACTCAAATGGTGAGTGGTGTGAACACTTAATGAGCCCAGAAGCATTATAGAAATTGATTATGTTAGGGAGTCCAGGTGTTATAGTGTGGCAAGGCACAATGTTGCAGGGGGTCACTGACCGCCAACCCTTTAAACACAGTACACAATCGATCAACGTTATTGTAGTAACGTACTCCTTCCCCAAGTGTGTTTTCCAGGGATGCTTTTGGCCCTGGATTTGCGGAGGACAATGCTCGATCAAAATAAACAGTACAGTTGGGGGATCTCTTGGAAGGAGAGTACGTTCGGTAAATGAAGCGGCCTGCCCGTTCGCCTGGCTGAAATCCCGTAAATGACGTATGGGATGTATTGGGGAAATTTACTGCAGCAAGTGTATATGCGCCACCCACCATCTAGGAGTTTTCAACAGCGCTGGCGGAGGAAATTCTCTGCCCCAAGGAGTGGCTAGCATGGGAATACAGTGTAGAGATTGAACGATCAACGTTATTGTAGGAATGTACTCCTTCGTCATACGTGTGTTTTCAGGGGTGCTTTTGGTACACGCCCTCTCATCGTCTCACTGTATATTTGTTTCAGTTACGTTTCGTGCTATTCTGTAGCAATTCTTTGTACTTACGGTCCAAGTTTTAGAGAATTAAGTTTATTGATGTGACACATGAGGAGAAAGATGCTTCCATCCTTACGTTTTCCGCATCTGAAAACCTTCTAATCCCTGTAGTAATGAATTAAATGCTTCTTCGTTAGCTGTACTCCGCCCTAATAGCATTCCCAGATACCGCGGTTTTAACTCTTAGTAACACATCTACACTCCTGGTAATTGAAATAAGAACACTGTGAATTCATTGTCCCAGGAAGGGGAAACTTTATTGACACATTCCTGGGGTCAGATACATCACATGATCACACTGACAGAACCACAGGCACATAGACACAGGCAACAGAGCATGCACAATGTCGGCACTAGTACAGTGTGTATCGACCTTTGGCAGCAATGCAGGCTGCTATTCTCCCATGAAGGCGATAGTAGAGATGCTGGATGTAGTCCTGTGGAACGGCTTGCCATGCCATTTCCACCTGGCGCCTCAGTTGGACCAGCGTTCGTGCTGGACGTGCAGACCGCGTGAGACGATGCTTCATCCAGTCCCAAACATGCTCAATGGGGGACAGATCCGGGGACCTTGCTGGCCAGGGTAGTTGACTTACACTTTCTAGAGCACGTTGGGTGGCACGAGATACATGCGGACGTGCATTGTCCTGTTGGAACAGCAAGTTCCCTTGCCGGTCTAGGAATGGTAGAACGATGGGTTCGATGACGGTTTGGATGTACCGTGCGCTATTCAGTGTCCCCTCGACGATCACCAGAGGTGTACGGCCAGTGTAGGAGATCGCTCCCCACACCATGATGCCGGGTGTTGGCCCTGTGTACCTCGGTCGTATGCAGTCCTGATTGTGGCGCTCACCTGCACGGCGCCAAACACGCATACGTCCATCATTGGCACCAAGGGAAAAGCGAGTCTCATCGCTGAAGACGACACGTCTCCATTCGTCCCTCCATTCACGCCTGTCGCGACACCACTGGAGGCGGGCTGCACGATGTTGGGGCGTGAGTGGAAGACGGCCTAACGGTATGCGGGACCGTAGCCCAGCTTCATGGAGACGGTTGCGAATGGTCCTCGCCGATACCCCAGGAGCAACAGTGTCCCTAATTTGCTGGGAAGTGGCGGTGCAGTCCCCTACGGCACTGCATAGGATCCTACGGTCTTGGCGTGCATCCGTGCGTCGCTGCGGTCCGGTCCCAGGTCGACGGGCACGTGCTCCTTTCGCCGGCAACTGGCGATAACATCGATGTTCTGTGGAGACCTCACGCCCCACGTGTCGAGCAATTCGGCGGTACGTCCACCCGGCCTCCCGCATGCCCACTATACGCCCTAGCTCAAAGTCCGTCAACTGCACATACGGTTCACGTCCACGCTGTCGCGGCATGCTACCAGTGTTAAAGACTGCGATGGAGCTCCGTATGCCACGGCAAACTGGCTGACACTGACGGCGGCGGTGCACAAATGCTGCGCAGCTAGCGCCATTCGACGGCCAACACCGCGGTTCCTGGTGTGTCCGCTGTGCCGTGCGTGTGATCATTGCTTATACAGCCCTCTCGCAGTGTCCGGAGCAAGTATGGTGGGTCTGACACACCGGTGTCAATGTGTTCTTTTTTTCCATTTCCAGGAGTGTATATCAACTCTGCTGGGCTGTAAAGCTCAAAATACTTTGCCGAGTGCTAATTTCAGACCATTAGGATTCACCACATCATTATCTCTTCGTTCATTCTTGCGTGCACAGCCTCTGACCAATAATTCGACAGAAATTTCTCTCTATACTATCGACATGATTTACAACTTGAATCGACCGATCGCATCGTTGCCACTGATTCTATTTCTACATACTCAACCAGAAAAGTATGTACGAGCACCAGATTCCCTGTCGAAGCACATACTGAGTTCAGATAACTGTGTGCGTGAATTTAGTCATAAAAGCCAAATCCTACCTCGAAACAAAAGACTTTGTGTCTGCCTGACCGCATCATTCTCAATTCCTCCAACTGCTTACGAGCGTTACAAAACTGAAATGTATAGAATGGCTACAGTGGTTGTTGAAAGTTACAAGCTGGGCTGCAGTGTCTTTAACCGACAGTGAAACAGAATCGGAAAGCTACAATCAGCTGAAGCATTATCTGCTGGAAGTAGGTCCTCTGGAGCTCTGAGATGAATTCGTTGTGTATTTTTACCTTCTAAAAATCACTGCCAGCACGATATTCGCATTAGCCATCACTGCTGCTGTCTCATTTCCTTCAGATGAACAAAATCATAAAACTACTATCTCCCACCCTTTAAAAAAATTTGAAGTGATTAACACGCAACAACCATCTCTCTCTTAGAGTGGAGTGGGTTCCGCATTTTGGGCAATGAGAGTGGCTGCACATAGACCATCAACGTATTAAAAAAAATATTTTGTGAAGTCAGTTCTGCGCCCCCTTTCAAAACTTCACATACTGCTGAACTCCTTTGAATCCAGCAGATTCCTCTCGCTTTGGGTGTCTCATGTTCTCTCATCCCCTTGCTGATATTTATTTATTTAGAAAGCATTCATTTCAATGCTTCTCTCAATACGAGAATACTACTTACAAAGTTCAGACTCCTTCCGAGTGATGCAGCTGTCTTCGAGGCGCAGACATCCATCCCATAAACAGTCCTACGTCCAGTGGTTACCTCTCACGGACTTTGACTTCAGCGATAAACAGTTTTACCAACCACTTCCAGTTCTACTCATGTCACTCTGACATTCTCACAATTTATGGTTCAAATGGCTCTAAGCAGTATGGGACTTAACATCTGAGGTCATCAGTCCACTAGAACTAGAACTACTTAAACCTAACTAACCTAATGACATCACACAAATTCATGCCAGAGGCAGGATTCTAACTTGCGACCGTAGCAACAGCTCGGTCCCACACTGATGCACCTAGACCCGCTGGCCACAACAGCCGGATGAACTACTATTTATTATATTTATAATCTTGCGGGTTTGTTTCACTTACAAGTATACTTTTGCCGATCGCTTGTAGTATTAATTTCCTTGGTTGTCTAATTCGAACAATGGATTGTTAACAAGATTATATACCAGTTTTGGTTAAAACTATTCCATAAGGAAACGGATACCATTATCTCTCCTGACCCAACAACACGTATCCCCTCGATCTTAACCATTAAGATGAATTATTACCCTACTCATAACAAGGAGGAAGGCAAAAAGAACAGTAACTACGCACCGAAGCTCTGTGGTCCGCACAAACGCATTTTACTGTTAATCTGAAACCTATACTGTCTAACCTGAAATCTAATCGCCCTACACCTCATTGCGGACTCCAAAATTTGAACTGCATGCTGTTCTCATAGTAGCTGGTTCGATGATTTCGGCTACAGACGCTGTGATGATGCTACAAGTCGCGTCCTAGCTTCGTTTGCAAGTGGCGTATGCTGATATTCTGCTTGCTACGTTACGATGCCTCCGCAAGCCCTCTATGCTGATGGCTGAAATCTGCTACGCTACCAAAGGTTGGATGGAAGACTTATATCCCAAATCAAGGAACGTTAGCACACATCAACAACTTCCTAACTCTGAATACAAGAAACTTGTCTACAAATCAGACCGTACTCTAAGACATCTCACCACCGAGACAGTATGAGTCGTTCCTGAACACGTGAGCTACGAATCGAGTGTCCTGCCTCCACAACCAATCACGAAGCAGAAGTGAGATACAGCTCTCAATTAAGATAACTCCGAGCTGCGTTGTTAGCACAGAAAAACCAATCAGTAGCACCCCACCCCGAAGCAGGTGTGCACCCAGCGTCACAACTCTAGCTTTCCATGCATGGGTCGAGTTTCTTCTCCACCAGACTGCTAATCAAGAGCCACACACGTAACTATAAGAGCTCTATGGTTTCACGAGACTCTGCAAGGGGTGTTATATCTTGTGAAACACTTTGGAACCGCATTCCTGAGGTTCATGCTTTGTGCGAACAAACTGTGATGGCGTGCCTTCTGCAGGCTGAGTGCTCCTAAAGGCTAGGTCCTATTACTTAGAGGGTCTCTCTGCAGAGTTCACTTCCAGCTTCTCAACGAAAAGCGTTCTCTTGCGAGTCAGCAGAACGTGGGCAGTACGATATCTCCTGCTGTGTTTGAACGCAGGTGTGCGCTGTGGCCCAGCCGGGCATCGCCTTCTTCTGCAACCCACACGCTCCGCCTGGTTGGTTCTGAAACAGGAAGGGCACTGTAAACTCCTTCTTTCCACCAGCGCAAGGCAAGAGAACTTCTTGTTGCCTATTGTACCACACGCACGAATGTTTTACTAAATGCAAAAAAAAGAAAAAAGGTAAGGAGACGGGATCAACTGAAGAGCCCACTGCTTATTAACCTAGTTATTATTAATTATCTGTTTGTAAGATAATTAATTTAACGAAATATTGAAATTAAAATGAGATTAGGAGGCACAGAAAACACTGATGCCTCTGAAGAAAAAGAAAATTGAGATTATGTTAGACACTGATGTTTATGGTTTTCGGAAATGTTAAGGTACCAGAGAGGTGAATCTAAGGTTGTGCTTGATAATAGTAGCAAGACGTAAGGAACATCGTAATACGTTCATATAATTCATTGCGTTTGAAAAAGCGTACGACAATGTAAAATGGAGCAAGTTCTTCGATGTTATCTGGAATATTGATTTGAGCAATGGGTAAAGGTAGGCATCACACAATATATACAATGCTCAATAAAGAAAAAAATAACAAGTGAAAATGGGACTCAGATTATAAAATGTATACGATTGTGACGGTATTAACGTTTACTGCTAGTGTAGTTACTCTACTGAACATCATTCCATACGAGCAAAGTAGTTGCGCCTATACCTGTCGTTACCCTTACTTCATGTACTTTGGCAATGCAATGCTCTGTTTATAAAGAACAGTTATATATAGTCAAAGGGTCTAGTCACGCATGTCTGGTTTCATGTCCCGCAGGTAATTCGATGCAAATAACAAACTATAGTTGTGATCCTACAGTTAAATAGTCTATGCGTAAGATAGAATGGCAAGTTAATAAAATTCACAGCTATAAAAAACGAAATTTAAATGAATAATTTACCAACAAGAATTATATTACAACGTCTTTCATGGATGCAGACATTTACGTTCAATAACGTTTATTCAAAAAATAAAATAAAATAAAAAATAAGTGGTCCTACGATATTACGTTAAAATAAGGACAGCTCGAATAAACTGGAAGTGGTTCTATGACATTCAGTTAAAATGCGCACAGGAAATACGCTTATCAAATGAAATAAAGTTACGTTGTGAACTTTATGAGAATGGTTGCAAAATCCTTAAAATAAATTGTAATCAAAGATACGGGAAAACTAAGCCCATTTCGCAATCACAATACCCGAAACATTCACCATCTCAAAGGGGTTCAGAATTCAACATGATGATATAAAAATTATGACATGCGATAGAAGGAATAGTATCTCCTATTCTGCATATTGTCAGTTCCATAACATTAGAGGAAAACGTTACAACTCTACTCTGGAACACATACCGACCTCTCGAAGTATGAATTCCCTTCAGAAGTTGAAGTATGACAGCTTACATTCACCGCCCAAAACCAAAAACCTCCACAATCGAATCCCATTTGTTACCATTGGCAGGTCTGTTTGCTTCGACATTTTGTTGAAAAGTGCCTTGTTCAAGATATACCTGCAAAGTGCCCCGAATCGCTCCCTTGAGCTCTTCACTCGATGAGTCTCGGTCTTTACTTAACTCCACTACTGTCTTCTTGTCCACTAGCTGAAGGCCGTCCCACCAAAATTACATCGTTCGTAACTTCTACAGACATGATTTGACTCGTCTTCACCACTTCCAAGACTGAACTAATATACTACAGCAATATTTAAATAAAATATATGTTATAAATTTTCGCTTGCATTCAGATCGTTTACAATAAATACATATAAGGTTTGTTGATAAATAAATAAACCGGTACACTTGCACAGGTGCACTCACGATAAATGACAACATATCCTTAAATACTGGTCAAACAATTACTTACGCCTTCATGTTGAAAAGTCTTTCGGCACTGACCCGTTCTTAAATTTGCACGATTTTGCATTATCAATAGTAACTAATATTTTAATATATAAAGTGCAAAGTCGTAAATCTTTCATTAACTAAATACACAAGAGTCACAAAACATGAAGCAATCATGCTGTATTCATTTGCTGTATGATTGTCGAGGAAACGATGTTCTGACAAAAATTTGCATAATGTAAAGATATAAAGTAAATCTAACAAATCAGGAACAAGACAGATGCAGATACGTAGATTTCAGAGGTGATAGCTATCGCGTAATTCTTTCACCTGGCACATCGTTTGTCAAAATTTCTCTAAGCGCTAAAAGTTTTAACTTCAGAGGTTCATTGTGGAAAAGTTTATTGCACATGTAATATTAACTTCTGCAGCTTTGAAGATAAGGAAATTATTGTTTTGTCATTGGATGCTCCTCACTTTTCTGAAATCGCAAATGTTTTCAGATCTGCTTCAATACCTTACGGTAAATTATTTTAGCCTCTGAAAGAGCTGTAAAAAACCATCTTTCAGTTTGAATCAAAGGCCGCAATTGCTGGTCATTCTGTATTCTGCTAAACTAGGTGACCGTCATCGAAATCTCCAACTTTGGGATTTACCCACATCCGGCCGCGCTATTCCAATCTGCACGTGGCTGGCCGGTACCAGACACAACGCCACATCGTCTGTTGGGCCTCATGGGTATCCCTCATCCACACAAGCAAATCTCCTCCCCTCATACCAACTCTAAGTGGCCATATACCTCGTCTACGTATGCGTAACGTGTAACGTTACAAGATGGAATTGTAGGCCGTCACCATTTCTGTGCAAACATTAGATCAATGAATCAGTCACTTAAATACAAGTATAGTTTGGAAATTTCTGGGTAAAAGAATGTCAAAGATAAGATTTGGTGGTGATATTGCACTCTTCAGTGAAAGCAAGACGAAATTACTGGACGAGGTGAACAGAATGAAGTATGTATGAAGAGAGGCCCCCACTGTACGAAGAATATGAAATAAGAGTATACTGAAGAAAGACAAAAGCGAAAGGAGTAGCTAAATTGCTGTTTTTTGCGGGGGGGGGGGGGGGGGGGGGGGGTTGGAGGGAGGGAAGATCATCAGTCTTCTCACTGGTTTGATGCGGTCCGCCACGAATTCCTCTCCTATGTCAACATCTTTATGTCAGAGTAACACTTGCAACCTACGTCCTCAATTATTTGCTTGATGTATTACAATCTCTGTCTTCCTCTACAGTTTCTGCCCTCTACAGCTTCACCTAGTACCATGGAAGTCACTTCCTCATGTCTTAACTGATGTCCTATCATCCTGTCCCTTCTCCTCGTCAGTGTTTTTCACACATCCTTTTCCTCTCCGACTCTGAGTAGAACTTCATCATTACATACCTTATCAGTCCACCTAATTTTCAACATTCATCTGTTTCACCACATCTCAAATGCTTCGGTTCTCTTCTGTTTCGGTTTTCCCACGGTCCATGTTACACAGCTATAAAATGCTGTGCTCCAGAAGTACATTCTCAGAAATTTCTTCCTCCAATTAAGGCCCATGTTTCATACTGGTACACTACTCTTGGTCAGAAATACCCTTTCTGCCAGTAGTAGTCTGCTTTTTATATCCTCTTTCCTCCTTTCATTATTGGTTATTTTGCTGCCGAGGTAGCTGAATTCTTTAACTTCATCTACCTCGTGACCATCAATCCTGATGTTATGTTTCTCGCTGGTGTCTTCCCTGCTACTTCTCATTACTTTCATCTTTCTCCGATTTACGCTCAGTCTATATTCTGTACTCATTAGATTATTCGTTCCATCCAGCATATGGTGTAATTCTTCTTCACTTTCACTAAGGAAAGCAATGCTATCAGCGAATCGCATCACAGACACCCCTTCACCTTGAATTTTAATTCTGTTCCTGAATCTTTCTTTTATTTCCATCACTGCTTCTTCAATGTAAAGACTGAACAGTAGGGGCGGAAGACTACTTCCCTGACTTAGTCACTTTTTAATCCGGGCACTTTGTCTTCTATTCTTATTGTTCCGTCTTGGTCCTTGTACATATTGTATATTACACGTCTTTCCCTATAGCTTACCACTATTTTTCTTAGAATATAACCATTTTACATTGTCGACCGATTCTTCCTGGTCGATATAACCTGTGAACGAGTCTTGATTTTTGCTACAGGCTTGCTTCCATTATCAACCGCAATTACCACTCTTGTGTCTTTACCATTTCTAAAGCCAAATTGATTGTCATCTAGCACATCATCTATTTTCTTTACCATTCTTCTTTGTATTTTATTATTCTTGTCAGCAACTTGGATGCATGAGCTGATAAGCTGACTGCGATAATTCTCGCACTTGTCAGCGTTTGTAGTCTTCGAATTGTGTAGATGATGTTTTTCTGAAAGTCAGATGGTAGGTCCCAAGACTCATACTTTCTAAATACCAACGTGAATTGTAGTTTTGTTGCCACCTACTCAGTGATTCTGATGGAGCTTTATCCATCCCTTTTGACTTATATCATCTTAAATCCTCCAAAGCTCCCGTAAACTCTAATTCTAATACTGAATCCCCTACCTCTTCACAATATGTTCCTGTTTCTTCTTCTACCTCGTCAGACAAAGCTTCCCTCTCATACAGGCCTTCGATGTACTCTTTCCACCTATCCGGTCTCTCCTCCGCATGTAACAGGGAAATTTCCGTTTCACTTTTAATGTGACCATCCTTGCTTTTAATTTCAGTGTTTTTTTTTCTTTTCTCTATGCTGAGTCAGTCCTTCCGACAATAATTTCTTTTTAGGTTTCCTCACACTTTTCCTCCAGTCATTTCGTCACAGCTACCCGGCCTTTCTATTTATTTCATTCCTAAGCGACTTCTATTTATGTATTCCTGAGTTACCCTTTACATTTTAGTACTTTCTTCTTTAATTGATTAAGTAAACGACCCTTGGTTTCTTAGAAGTTACTTTCTTTGTGTTTATGTTTGTCTATCCGGCTTGTGTGATTCCCCTTTTTAGAGAAGTCATTTCCTCTTAAACTGTACTATCTATTGAGCTACTCCTTATTGCTGTATCTATAGCCTTAGAGATCTTCAAGCAATTCCTCTTAAAGTGGACTACCTATTGAGCTACTCCTTATTGCTGTATCTATAGCCTTAGAGATATTCAAGGGTATCTCGTCATTCCTTAGTACTTCTTTGCGTATTGATTCTTCCTGACTAATATCTTAAGCTTCAACCCTCTCTTCATCACTACTACTTTGTGATATGAATCTACATCTGCTCCTCGGTAAACCTTACAGTCCAGTATCTGACTTCGGAATCTCTGTCTGACAGTGATGTAATCTAAAGGAGATCTTCTCGTATCACCCGGCCTTCTGCTTTGTGATTATTGAACAGAGTATTGGCTATTACTAGTGAAATTTATTATGGAACTCAACTAGTCTTTCCCTTCTCTCATTTCTTGTCCTAAGCCTCTAGTCTCCTGTAACCTTTTCTTCTGCTCCTTCCCCTACAACTGCATTCCTGTACGTCATGGTGTTAGCTTATCACCTCCTTTTACGTACTGTATTCTCCTTTCAATACCCTAATATACTTTCTCTGTCTCTCCAATTTCAGCCTGCGACATCCGCATGTATACCTGAATTATTGATGTCGGTGTTGGTTTGCAATAGATTCTGACAAGAACAATCCTATCACGGAACTGATCGATGTAAAACAATTGCCGTTCCTTCCTGTTCATAACGAATCAAACTCCCGTTATACCGTTTTCTACTGCTGTTGACCTGAACAGAAATCCTCGTCTTCTTTCCGTTTCAGTTTACTGACTGCTACTATATCTCGACTGACAGACTGAGCCTTTCAATTTACTTTGTAGATATTCTAGCTCTCCTACTACATTCAAGCTTCTGACCTTCCACACCCCGGCACGTAGATCGTTATCGTTTCGTTGATTATTCAATCTTTGTGTCATGGTTACCTCCCGTTTGACAGTCCCCTCCCAGAGATCCGAATGAGGTACTATTCCAGAATCTTTTCCCAATGAAGAAATCATCATGACACTTTTCTTTAATTACAGGGCACTTGTCCTATGGATACAAGTTATGTGTTTTTAATGCAGTGGTTTTCATTGTCTTCTGCATCCCCAAGATCTTGATCGCTGCTGATTGTTCGGCCTTTACGGACATGATCTCAACCGAAGGACAAAGATGCTGCCCAGAACCTCTGTCCGCTCCTCCACCATGTTTTACAAGGCCGTGTGCAGAACGAAGGTGACTTCTTATGCCGGAAGTCTCCGGCCGTCAGTGCTTATTACTAATGAAAATGTAGCCGTGGCGGGTTTCGAAAGAGGAGTCGAAGACGTTTTGATTAGTAGTCAAAGTCGCTACCCCGTATTTTTTTTTTTTTTTTGTTAAATCTCATTCCGTTCGATTTTGGTCGTTGTTTTGTTCAGGGCGTTAGTTCAAGTTCATCCTTGATCCATTCACTCAGTTTTATTTATTTATTTATTTATCTACACTCCTGGAAACTGAAATAAGAACACCGTGAATTCATTGTCCCAGGAAGGGGAAACTTTATTGACACATTCCTGGGGTCAGATACATCACATGATCACACTGACAGAACCACAGGCACATAGACACAGGCAACAGAGCATGCACAATGTCGGCACTAGTACAGTGTATATCCACCTTTCGAGGCAATGCAGGCTGCTATTCTCCCATGGAGACGATCGTAGAGATGCTGGATGTAGTCCTGTGGAACAGCTTGCCATGCCATTGCCACCTGGCGCCTCAGTTGGACCAGCGTTCGTGCTGGACGTGCAGACCGCGTGAGACGACGCTTCATCCAGTCCCAAACATGCTCAATGGGGGACAGATCCGGAGATCTTGCTGGCCAGGGTAGTTGACTTACACCTTCTAGAGCACGTTGGGTGGCACGGGATACATGCGGACGTGCATTGTCCTGTTGGAATAGCAAGTTCCCTTGCAGGTCTAGGAATGGTAGAACGATGGGTTCGATGACGGTTTGGATGTACCGTGCACTATCCAGTGTCCCCTCGACGATCACCAGAGGTGTACGGCCAGTGTAGGAGATCGCTCCCCACACCATGATGCCGGGTGTTGGCCCTGTGTGCCTCGGTCATATGCAGTCCTGATTGTGGCGCTCACCTGCACGGCGCCAAACACGCATACGTCCATCATTGGCACCAAGGCAGAAGCGACTCTCATCGCTGAAGACGACACGTCTCCATTCGTCCCTCCATTCACGCCTGTCGCGACACCACTGGAGGCGGGCTGCACGATGTTGGGGCGTGAGTGGAAGACGGCCTAACGGTGTGCGGGACCGTAGCCGAGCTTCATGGAGACGGCTGCGAATGGTCCTCGCCGATACCCCAGGAGCAACAGTGTCCCTAATTTGCTGGGAAGTGGCGGTGCGGTCCCCTACGGCACTGCGTAGGATCCTACGGTCGTGGCGTGCATCCGTGCGTCGTTGCGGTCCGGTCCCAGGTCGACGGGCACGTGCACCTTCCGCCGACCACTGGCGACAACATCGATGTACTGTGGAGGCCTCACGCCCCACGTGTTGAGCAATTCGGCGGTAAGTCCACCCGCCCTCCCACATGTCCACTATACGCCCTCGCTCAAAGTCCGTCAACTGCACATACGGTTCACATCCACGCTGTCGCGGCATGCTACCAGTGTTAAAGACTGCGATGGAGCTCTGTATGCCACGGCAAACTGGCTGACACTGATGGCGGCGGTGCACAAATGCTGCGCAGGTAGCGCCATTCGACGGCCAACACTGCGGTTCCTGGTGTGTCCGCTGTGCTGTGCGTGTGATCATTGCTTGTACAGCCCTCTCGCAGTGTCCGGAGCAAGTATGGTGGGTCTGACACACCGGTGTCAATGTGTTCTTTTTTCCATTTCCAGGAGTGTATTTATTGATTTTACAGAGGACAGTTATGTCTCTAACCGAGCACGCTAAACTACCGTGCCAGCGCCCCTAGACCAAACGGATAATGACAAATATGGACATGAAAAGTGGGGACAAAGAAGTACACGAAAATATTCTGTTACATTGCAATCGAAGTAACATATAATGGACGAAGCAGGGACGACATAAAATGCATACTAACGCGGTCATAGAGGGCTTTACAACCCTAAAAATGTCTACTATTATTTCTTGTTTTGAGAAAGGAAGTTTGAGGAAGAACGTTTGGAGAAGTGCAGTTGTTCTTTCTGTAAACGATTAGTATCGAAGATTTCGGATGTTGCATTTTGGACGTTGTGTTACAGAAGGACGTTGACAATCAAATGGTATAATGAAGGAAAGAGTGAGGTGGTTCTCAGCGGAACTGGCAAAAAAAGGAGAACATGGAATATATTGACAACCGGACGGGACAGAATCACAGAACATATGCCGAGATGACACCGCACGGAACACCTTCGACGGTACTAGGAGTTGTAGTGGTTAAGAACTGTACAGTAAGACAGACATTGGTATATTCAAAAAATCTCTGGTGACGTTGCGTGCAAGTGCTACTGTGAGATAATGTGGCTGGCACATGGGATGATTTTGTGGCGAGCTGTTTCAATCTACTCAGAAGACTGATGTGTGTGTGTGAAAAAAAAGGTGCTTCTGATGCTAAGTTTTCAAGTAGGCAATTCGTCAAGATACATGAATTTTGAAAAAAGAATTTTTATTTTTAATTTATTATTTACTGTTCGTAATCTTATTACTATCCTCAAGTTTCAGACCCATTCTACGATGAGTAAAAAGTATCAACTATTGGTGCAGTACTCAGCTGACTGTTTCTAAGTAACTAGTGTCTGACAGTTAATAAATATACCTGAATAACTCGAGGGAAGCCCTTCGCGGCAAAGGCAGTTATTTCATTTGAAATAATCACTTAGATTTGTAACTGAAGTCTCTGCTTCAGAAGTAAACAGACACAAGTAAAATGGAAATAAATGAAACACACATGCGAGTTTCGATACTTCGCAGGTTTACAGTAGATTAAAATAAGTTAGTATAGTGAAATTGAAAAACACTCACGTTGGCCACGTCACACGTATTTTCGGTTTAATGTCTGCACTGATGTATTTTGATGGTTATGTTTATTTTTTAAGCACTGTTTAAAGACTTCACCTCTGAGATAGTCAAATCACCTCCCTACCACAATGTGAAATAAAGTGTTCATTTCAAAGCAAAACAGCAACCTATGCAGGTAACTGACTTCCCTCAAGAAATTAGCAGCTCTCTGGGACCACAAATTCAAGAACCCTACACCTGAATTATTTGGTACAATGACATAACATAATAATGAACGTCAATTATTACATCATTGTCGCAGTACCAGATGTGCGACACTGCTTTCCACCAGTTAAATGCTACTTAGTTCTGCCTACGCTACGCTTGTCCATCCTCTTTTAGAATACTGCTGCACGGTGTGGGGTCCTTACCAAGCCGGCCGGAGTGGCCGTGCGGTTCTAGGCGCTGCAGTATGGAACCGAGCGACCGCTACGGTCGCCGGTTCGAATCCTGCCTGGGGCATGGATGTGTGTGATGTCCTTAAGTTATTTAGGTTTAATTAGTTCTAAGTTCTAGGCGGCTGATGATCTCAGAAGTTAAGTCGCATAGTGCTGAGAGCCATTTGATCCTTACTAGATATGACTAACGGAGTACATCGAATAATTTCAAAGAAAGGCAGCACGTTTTGTATTATCGCGAAGTATGGGAGAGAGTGCCGCAGAAATGATACAGGATTTGGGTTGGACATCTGCGTTTTTTCATTGCGACGGAATCTTCTCATGTAATTCCAGTCACCAACTTTCTCCTCCGAATGTGAAAATATTTGGTTGACACCGACCTACATAGGGATTAACGATCCACGAAAAAATAAGGGAAATCAGAGCTCGTACGTAAAGATATAGGTGTTCATTCTTTCCACGTGCTATACGAGTTTGGAATAACAGAGTGATGTGAACGTGATTCAATGAACCCTCTGCCAGGCACTTAAATGTGATTTGCTGTGTATGCATGTAGATGTAGATGTTCTCTGACGGTAGAGTAATAATTGTGGTAGCTCAGAGAGCCATTGACTCTGTAACTAGGAGGGAGTGTAGTTCTCAATGAACTAAGAAGGTATTAAGGTAGTGACATCCGTCTGTGCTAGCAAACTCGGAAGCCTGTAGTCCCTGCGGCGCAGGTCGTTGGCTCCGGCGAGAAGATTAAAAGCTCTAGTTGGCCGGCAGAGAGCAGGAGCGGAGCATTCCTTTCGGCCATTATGCGAACTGTCAAGCGGCCGCGCGGGCAGGCACAGTGGCGGATGTCAAACAAAGGGGTTTGACGGCGCCCTCCTCTCGCATTAAGTAGGCGGAAGCCCTTGTTGGGCCCTCCTTGCAGAGAGACAAAGGCCCGGCTGAGGCGGGGGCGGGACGTGTCTGCCGGAGCAGACTCCCCAGCTGGCGCGCGGCCACTCCGACAGATGAGAGCGGCGCAGGCCTGCCAACTGATGATGCAGCAGCACTGGGAGGACTTCCGGAATGTCTCCGCCACCCCAGGCACTCTCCGTCCTTCTCCACCTACTGTCTCTGTGTGTGTCTGCTACGCTGGTATATATGGCTCCAGAACACAGAAATCGTTACATGGAAGGGCAGTGCTGTAATATTCTTCACTGTCATAGCATTTATTGAGCAACGTGTTGAAGGCGAACAAATACAGGCAACGAAGCTCTTGTGGACGCTCGAGATTTTAATAATAGTAACAATAAAATACACAAAATGTTATTGAACCGTAGTCAGAATTGGTGTTTTGAAAAGCGCGCCGCAGCGCGTAGTGTCAAACAGTCGCACTCCGTTTCTGGCGGTGGCGCCGCTGTGGCAGTTGCAGGTTTGGTGACTCCCTTTGGTGTGGAAGGGGAAAGGTTGCCTTTACACGTGCACTTAAGGGGCGCTATCAGTTCGTCAGGAGTCGGTCAGTCGCAGGCAGCTGGAGCCAGTCAGTCTGTCAGTTACTCGGAGGCAGTTGATCAGCCAGGGCAGTCCGTCAGTGTGGGCGAGTCTGGTCAGTTGGTTCAAAATGGCTCTGAGCACTATGGGACTTAACTTCTGATGTCATCAGCCCCCTAGAACGTAGAACTACTTAAACCTAACTAACCTAAGGACATCACACATATCCATGCCCGAGGCAGGATTCGAATCTGCGACTGTAGCGGTCGCGTGATTCCAGACTGTAGCGCCTAGAACCGCTTGGCCACTGAACCTTAGTTGGTCAGCGAAGTTAGTCTGGGTCTGTGTCTCGTCCGCATTGGTGAGGCGGTTAGTGACTGTCGGTCGCCCGCAGCGCTAGTATGTGTTAGGCTGCCAGCCAGCTCGAGTTTGCTCAGGCAATTGGCTTTGGTGGTCGGATGAACTGATCGCTAGGTCGGTGTCTTCCCGGGGCAGGGATGTCAGGTAGCCTGAGGGCATGTTTCCTCTCCAGGGGTGGGTCCGACCGAGCGATCGCTTAGTTAAAGTCGGTCTGCCGTCTGGAGTGGTGGGATGTCTGTCGTTTGGATGACTTAAGGCCGGTTGGATCGATCGGTTGGTCAGTCGTGCACTGAGACACCAGATGACTTGTCCGGCTGGGGCGTCGGCAAATGTGAGGTCGCCACGTAAGTCCAGTGGCCGCGCCGTATAGAGAGGGGTAGTGGCTTCGTGGCCGGCACGAGAACAACGGGAGCCAACCAACGACATCGGTCTAGCTGGGGCGAGCTGCGACACCGTGAGACGGGAGATCGGCGCGCCTTTCTGCGTCCGTTGGAGCGGCTGGCAGCGGACGGTTCGGAAGAGGGTGCTGCACCAGGCCTTCGCCAGAAATCGCAGTTATTTGAAGCTGAGTAATTAGTGATATGTTTTTTCAGTGACTTGTTGAATTCTACTTGTGTTGTTGGTCAGTGTCTCGTACCCAGCCTTCTCGTTTGTCTCTCGTCCGCATTTGTTAGGCATTAGTTTCTGTCTATCTGTCGGTCTGCCGTAGGTTGATAGCTGCCTCTGTCATGTTTGTCGGATTCAGTGTTAACGAATTTATAGAATTAAGGTAAAGGCCGAATTCCTGGAATGTGTTTTTATCTTGCCTATCATCTTGCGAAGTAGTTTATGTGTACCGTAGAGCTTGTTGTACACTTTATGTAAGTCTGAATTTCATCGGTTTCATTTAAATAGTCATTTTTATTAAGTTGACACCATTCCACTGTAAGAGCCATTTTGGTGGAAAATAAGTTCTTAGTGTGAGTGTTTGTACCATTTCCATCCCTCTTACGGGGTGCATAGTTAATGTGTTTGTGTGAGTTGTTACAAATTTTAGTTTAAAGTAATCTGGTGTGTTGCAGATTAGCACCAGTGTAGTTTCGCAGAGGTCGTTGTGAGCGGTCGTGACTACGGCCGTATTGAAAGGGAGCGGAAGCTTCTCCTACTGTAACAAATATATTATTCTGCCTTTAAATACTTGTTACTTGATACTTCGAGAGTGCTTTTCTGCTTATAATTTTAAAACTGTATTGAAAAAGCTGTTAGGAATAAAATTCACATTTGTTAAATTGTAACTAGATATTTCGAGGGTGCTTTTCTGCTTATAAGTTTTAAATCAGTTTTTGAATTTCCATTGGTTGAAATGTAATTTGTTTCCATCAGTTAGTCCTTGGCAACTACTTCCACGCTCACACAGTGTGTTAATGTTCTTGATGAATCGCTAGTAAATAAAGTAAAGTCTTTAAGAAAAGATCTTGAAAGTACATTTTCACGGTTCACTTATAATCCAAGGTGTATTAAAAAGAATCATCCAATTTTTGAAAAATCATAACTAGTATTATGTCACTTGAGATATGTGCATGAACAACGTACTGTTGGAAAGAGAAAACTCTCGAGTTACACATGGTTTCCGCTAGGTAGCAGCATGGTGTGCTCACTTCAGTTCTAGTAAAAATGGAGCCAGGAGAACAGAAAGCGTTTTGAGTTCTACGTTTTGCGTATGCGGGTCAGTAATAACCGTTGAGCGTGACTTTGGTACTAATTATAGTGTGGATCCTCCTGCAGGACAGAGCATCAGGCGATGGCATGAACAATTCTGAGAAACAGGTTGTTTATGTAAAGGCATATCTCCAGGCCGTCCTCGAGTGTCTGACACAGACGTCGAACGCCTCCGCCATAGGTTCACAAGGAGTCCTCAGAAATATGTTCGCCATGCAGCTCGACAGCTCAGCATGCCCCCAATATCCTTCTGGCGTGTGTTGCGTTGACACATGAAACCATACAAAATTCAGCTACTGCTAGCTCTTCGTGAGGATGACAATCAAATAGCAACGTTTGAAGTTCTGTAATTTCATTCTTGGGAAGATGGATGTTGACAGTTTTCATCCACGCTTAGAGTTGAGCGACGTGGGCCACATTCCATTTAAATGGAAAGGTTAACCGTCGTAATGGGACATTATGGGGTACGGAACAACCACATTAAGTTGTACAACATGAGAGATTCTCAAAAATTTAATTTTTTTGTGCAGTCTCATGCGAAAAGGCGTATGGTCCATTTTTCGTCGCCGAGATGACTGTTACAGTAATCACATATCTCGATATCCTTGAGAACTTTCTTTTCCCGTAGTTAGAGACTAATTCGAAGGACGTAATTTACCAACAGGATGGCGCACCGCCAAACTGGCATCTGGAAGTGCGGGAATGCTTAAACCAAAGGATTGCTGAACGACGGATTGTTCGTACTGGACCAACTGATTCAGCCTCACATTACCGGCCTCCAAGGTCAACGGACCTGAATGTATGTGATTATTTCTTGCGGGGGTTTGTAAAAGACTCTCTTTATGTGCCTCCGTTACCAACAAGTGAATGAACTGACACATCGCACAGCAGCAGCTGTGGAAGCTGTAAATCAAGAAAAACTCGCTGCCGCGTTCTGACAATTTGAATACCACATTGACATATGCCGTGCATCTCAAAGGGGCATACTGAACACTTACGAAAAGAAATGGAAGAAACTTTTTGAGTTTAGTGTTCATCAAAAAACTAAATACATAGTATATTTTTATTGGTTTCAGAAATATAAACGTATTAAATCGGATGATTCTTTTTGATACACGCCGTATATATCCACTTATTTAGGCCAGGTTGGAGATACCGGTACCCGTTTGGTGAAACACTATGTCCTGCTACATGCAAAAGTACGTAACTGCCCTCAGCACATCCTCGTCCTACAGGATTCGTTGACCTTTCAAGCTCATTTGTAAGAGACCAGAGGCGTGTTTCCGCATGCAGAGACATCAGAACACTATGGCGTGCGCTCGAATGTCTCCTACTTGTGTTTGTGTGACGGCTGCTCAAATGCCGTTCAGATTCCTCTGAGCACTATCGGACTTAACATCTGAGGTCATCAGTCCCCTAGAACTGGTTGTTGTTGTTGTGGTCTTCAGTCCTGAGACTGGTTTGTTGTAGCTCTCCATGCAACTCTATCCTGTGCAAGCTTCTTCATCTCCCAGTACCTACAGCAGCCTACATCCTTCTGAATCTGCTTAGTGTATTCATCTCATGGTCTCCCTGTACGATTTTTACCCTCCACGCTGCCCCCCAATACTAAATTGGTGATCCCTCCATGTCTCAGAACATGTCGTACCATCCAATCCCATCTTCTAGTCAAGTTGTGCCGCAAAACTTCTCTTCTCCCCAATCCTATTCAGTACTTCTTCCATCTGATCTTCAGCATTCGTCTGTTGCACCACATTTCGAAAGCTTCTATTCTCTTCTTGAATAAACTATTTATCGTCCACACTTCACTTTCATACATGGCTAAACTCCATACAAATACTGTCAGAAACGACTTCCTATCATTTATATCTATACTTGATGTTAACAAATTTTTCTTCTTCAGAGACGCTTTCCTTGCCATAGACAGTCTACATTTTATATCCTCTCTACTTCGATCATCGTCAGTTATTTTTCTCCCCA
The DNA here is from genome assembly GCF_023897955.1 of Schistocerca gregaria. Taxonomy (NCBI): domain Eukaryota; kingdom Metazoa; phylum Arthropoda; class Insecta; order Orthoptera; family Acrididae; genus Schistocerca; species Schistocerca gregaria. The sequence continues at coordinate 141,168,347 of NC_064923.1, read as the reverse complement.
AATAGCAAAAACTCCTTTACTACTTCAAGTGTCTCATTTCCTAATCTAATTCCCTCAGCATCACCCGACTTAATTCGTCTACATTCCATTATCCCAGTTTTGCTTTTGTTGATGTTCATCTTGTACCCTCCTTTCAAGACACTGTCCATTCCGTTCATTTGCTCTTCCAAAGCCTTTGCTGTCTCTGACAGAATTAAAATGTCGTCGGCGAACCTCAAAGTTTTTATGTCTTCACCAAGGATTTCAATACCTACTCCGAATTTTTCTTTTGTTTCCTTTATTGCTTGCTCAATGTACAGATTGAACAATATTGGGGATAGGCTACAACTCTGTCTCACTCCCTTCCCAACCACTGCTTACCTTTCATAGCTCTCGACTCTTATAACCGCTATCTGCTTTCTGTACAAATTGTAAATAGCCTTTCGCTTCCTGTATTTTACCCCATCCACCTTCAAATTTTAAAGAGAGAATTCCAATCAACATGGTCCAAAGCTTTCTCTAAGTCTACAAATGCTAGGAACGTTGGTTTGCCTTTCCTTAATCTTTCTTCTAAGATGAGTAGTAGGGTCAGTACTGCCTCACGTGTTCCAACATTTCTACGGAATCGAAACTAATGTTTCCCGAGATCAGTTTTTCCATTCGTCTGTAAAGAATTCGCGTTAGTAGTTTTCAGCCGTGGCTTATTAAACTGATAGTTCGGTAATTTTCACATCTGTCAACACCTGCTTTCTTTGAGATTGGAATTATTACATTCTTCTTGAAGTCTGAGGATATTTCGCCTGTCTCATACATCTTGCTCAGCAGATGGTAGAGTTTTGTCAGGACTGGCTCTCCCAAGGCCGTCAGTAGTTCTAATGGAATGTTGTCTACTCCTGGGGCCTTGTTTCGACTTAGGTCTTTCAGTGCTCTGTCAAACTCTTTGCGCAGTATCATATCTCCCATTTCATCTTCATCTACATCCTCTTCCATTTCCACAAATTGTCCTCAAGTACGTCGCCCTTGTATAGACTCTCTATACACTCCTTCCACCTTCCTGGTTTCCCTTCTTTGCTAAGAACTGGGTTTCCATCTGAGCTCTTGATATTCATGCAAGTGGTACTCTTTTCTCCGAATGTCTCTTTAATTTTCCTGTAGGCAGTATCTATCTTACCCCTAGTGAGATAAGCCTCTACATCCTTACATTTGTCTTCTAGTCATCCCTGCTTAACCATTTTGCACTTCCTGTCGATCTCATTTTTGAGACGTTTGTATTCCTTTTTGCCTGATTCTTTTACTGCATTTTTATATTTTCTCCTTTCATGAATTAAATTCAATATTTCTTCTGTTACCAAAGGATTTCTACTAGCCCTCGTCTTTTTACTACTTGATCCTCTGCTGCCTTCACTATTTCATCCCTCACAGCTACCCATTCTTCTTCTACTGTATTCCTTTCTCCCATTCCTGTCAATTCTTCCTTTATACTCTTCCTGAAACTCTGTGCAACCTCTGGTTCTTTCAATTTATCCAGGTCCCATCACCTTAAATTTCAACCTTTTTGCAGTTTCTTCAGTTTCAGTCTACAGTTCATAACCAATAGATTGTGGTCAGAGTCCATATCTGCCCCTGGAAATGTCTTACAATTTAAAACCTGGTTCTTAAATCTCTGTCTCACCGTTATATAATCTATCTGATACCTTTTAGTGTCTCCATAGTTCTTCATGTATACAACCTTCTTTCATGATTCTTGAACCAAGTGTTGGCTATGATTAAGTTATGCTCTTCGCAAAATTCAACCAGGCGGCTTCCTCTCTGATTCTTATCCCCAATCCATATTCACCTACTACGTTTCCTTCTCTCCCTTTTCCCATGACTATTAAATTTTCGTCTCCCTTCACTACCTGAATAATTTATTTTATCTCATCATACATTTCATCAATTTCTTCGTCATTTGCAGAGCTAGGTGGCATATAAATTTGTACTACTGTAGTAGGCGAGGGCTTCGTATCTATCTTGGCCACAATAATGCGTTCACTATGCAGTTTGTAGTAACTTACCCGTACTCCTATTTTTTTATTCATTATTAAACCTACTCCTGCATTACCCTTACTTGATTTTGTATTTATAACCCTGTATTCCCCTGACCAAAAGTCTTGTTCATCCTTCCACCGAACTTCGCTAATTCCCACTATATCTAACTTTAACCTATCCATTTCCCTTTTTTTTAATTTTCTAACCTACCTGCTCGATTAAGGGATCTGACATTGCACTCTCCTATCCGTAGAACGCCAGTTTTCTTTCTCCTGATAATGACATCCTCTTGAGTAGTCCCCGTCCGGAGATCCGAATGGGGGACTATTTTACCTCCGGAATATTTTACCCAAGAGGACGCCATCATCATTTAACCGTACAGTAAAGCTGCATGCCATCGGGAAAAATTACGGCTTTAGTTTTCCCTTGCTTTCAGCCGTTCGCAGTACCAGAACAACAAGGCCATTTTGGTTAGTGTTACAAGGCCAGGTCAATCATCCTGACTGTTGCCCCTGCAGCTACTGAAAAGGCTGCTGCCCCTCTCCAGGAACCACGTTTGTCTGGCCTCCCAACAGATACCCCTCCGTTGTAGCTGCACCTACGGTACGGCTATCTGTATCTTTGAGGCACGCAAGCCTCCCCACCAACGGCAAGGTCCATGGTTCATGGGATGGGGGGTGGGGGGCGGACTAGAACTACTTAAATCTAACTAACCTAAGGACGTGACAAACATCCATGCCCGAGGCAGGACTGTAACCTGCGACCGTAGCAGTCTCGCGGTTCCAAATTGAAGTGCATAGCTTGGCCACAGCGGGGTAGTTAGGTGGTTATTTAATTTCGTACGATTTTTACTGCAGACAGATGGGCAGCTGAAATGAAAATGTGGTTATTTTTCTGCGTTCAAAATTTCCCATGCGCCATACAGCTGAATATAAAAACCTTCCGGTCCAAATAACCTCAGCTGGGATTGGTTGCCTGTTATTCTGGCTTATGTATATTTATACTATATCAGTTGTCTTGATACTGTGACATTGTGATCTCGAAATTTTGATTAGGTAAAAACAATTGGCTGTTGCTGTAAAAGCTGAAAAATTGAAAATCTAGTCGTTGCAGAGAATTTTGTTTCCTTCTGTAGTAATTGTTTAAAGTACTATTGTTCATTAAGCTGTTCTTTCAAGATCAATCCGCTACATCTTCTCAAATCATTCTAGTTTATTTTGGTCTACCCTGAATATATAATTGATTTCTTCGTTTTCGAGAGGACTCTGCTGAAGTCAGTTCGATACTGCTTCCAGAATAATGCAGGTAGGAACACATATTTGATTTACAGGGTAGGGTAGCGCTGCGTTAGTGATTTTTAAGACTACTATAATGTAATCCGTTGAGTCAGAATCTGCTAATTTGCTCTTTCATTCTGTCTAACGTGTTTTCGGTTTTAAGATGTTTCGTAAAGGGAATTAGTTGGGAAGTCAGCAGATACAATTATGTTCGTTAGGTTGGATAACATATCCGTGTTTAAAATCCAAATTCAAGAAAGGGACAGACAAAAATTTTGTACGTAAGTAGGGTAGCTTGTTGATCCACTCCAGGAGTTCTGTACTCCATGAGACGCACTAAGTCGGCTTTCAGCTCATTTAATCTCTTCGGATGTGTTTTCCTGCCAGCCAGTTTTAGCGTTCATGTGTATCAGGCCCGGCCAAACAACGCTCTACAAGCGAGAGCGACAACTGCGCTCCTGCCTTGCGCTGAAAGCGCGATGGGGATGGGACTGAGGGGCGAAAAGGAAGAGGAAAAGCCAAGCTGCAGCCGGACTCCGCTACAGAAAAGTATCCGCCTCGTCAGACATGAAGAGGTTCGCTGACAATACTACCTGCGCTGCATTAGATTTTCGTTCTGCTTTAATATGGCGTCCACGCCTTTGTCAGAAACGAAAAAGTGGAGAAGCCATGTCGTTCAATGCCCAAAGGGAATTATCTCATTTTTCGTAATAGTTGAAGGCCATGTAAAGTGCTTAATAACCCATGGCACTATTATGAGCTGGGAAACATTCAGTGGATCGTCATTACAACACCAGCCAGAAGACAGTATGATGCACTTGTCTTCTGATGAACGACAGTGTACGCTGGCAGATCTGAAAACGGCCTAAAAACTGAGTTAATGGTAAGCACAATTGTGATAAAAACTTGTATGGCTAACATCTCGTATTAACAGAATTTATTAACTCTATTAATGGAAAGGGAGAACCATTTGATAACCAATATGGCACACAAGATTGAAGCTATCAAACAACAAGTAACTCCATGGAAAAATTAACTTCAAGTTCATTACGTGGGACGTTTCCCGTAGCTCGTGGCAGTCATTTGTGAACCATACATGACTGAACATCTTTTAGTAATTGAAACATTTCATCATAAGTTCTCAAATACGTACAAAAAATATGCTGAAATGTGTGTGTACTTCTAAAGAATGAAATTGCTGAGGTCATCGGTCTCTAGAGTCGCACACTACATAAACTAGCTTACGATAAGAACGACACACACACCCATGTCCGAGGGAGTACTCGAACCTCCAGCGGGACGGGCAGCGCATTCCGTTACATGGCACCTTAAACCACGCGGCCACTCTACGCGGCAGTTCCAATACATTGCACGAATGAAGACTAATGTCGGTTTACCTGTGGCACGACTTTTCTCGCTTTTGGCTGCCACTGAACCTCATTACTTCCAACTTTAGCTGAATAAATGTACCCAGCTCAACGGCACGTTTGTCTAGTGCAAGAACGTAAAAGACTTTTATAAAATGTTACCTCAACATCAATATCGTCGACTGCACAGACAAAAAAATGAATAGACTTACCCAGCTCAACTGCATGTTTGTCTAGTGCTAGGAGGTTTATAAAATGTTACCTCAACCTCAATATCGTCGACTGCATAGACAAAAAAATGTTCAAATGTGTGTAAAATCTTATGGGACTTAACTGCTAAGGTCATCAGTAGAATATCATGAATTGCACAAGAATGTAGAAAAATGTTGGTGCAATCGGAAGCTGTAAGAAACACAGTTACCTTATTATTTTGTACCACGTAATATTAAATTCATTTGAAAATTCAGAAGAGAATAAACTAAAAATTATGCCCACTATGACAGGAACTAAAGTGGAGATTCGGGCACTGAGCATATCTGCTCTTTCTCATCTTCAGATCTATCTATACAAATAATGTATACTTACCAGGATATTCATTGCTTTCGTAATGTTTCCCCCATGTTTAGTCTTCTAGTGATGAACTGGATCCACAACCATGAATCTGTTTGTTTCTTTGTATCCTTCCTTCTACTATCTTTGTGTGTTATTGTTCGGTGTTCAAAAAGCAAAATATTATGCCTGCTCCCACGAGGTGTTAAAACGAAGACCCAAGAAGGCTAACGAATTATAAACAATTTGTCTGTCGTCATGGTGTTAAGTCGACAGAAATAGTTGGGTGTTATTGCCTGCATCACCGGCATCCCGTTGTATCTTCTCTTATTGAGATTTTCATATTACCCAGAACACGAGACACCGAGATTAATGTGTATATTCTCCGTGACGAAACATCCCACATTCCATTCATCCCGATCCATTCGTTGCATCCATCGGCAGCAATGAGTGATAGGGAAGCCGTTGTGAGCCGAAAATAACAACAAAAATGGTAGTAATAACGAATAAGTAATGAAGGATGCTACTGCATTACAGACGATTAACAAAATAACCAAGAAAATTCAAGTAATTAATTGGCACAATGCATAGGTGTTCTTACCATTTTGTTGTTACTGAATTCTGTTCTGGCTGTTTGCAGAGAGAAAAGAAAGAGACCTGTAGCCATGCATATCGCTAATACAGTCACAAAATTTCGTATCCTTATTTTAGATTCAAATACCTAGCAGCTGGTAAGAAAAATCGATACGTAACATTCGATTTTATTTAGTAAACAATCCGATTACGTGTTGGGTTCGTACCTATGTTACAGAACTTCCCATCATGCACTTCATCTTTACATGCATACACACTTTGTTACTTCTGAATGGAGGCATATCAGACATCTTTCGTGGTTAGTTAACAGGGATGAAAGGGTCTTGATAGGAGTCCCGGTTTATTTAAAAAAAAAAACTGTCGTCTTTTATTTTCAAGATTAGATTTCGTTATTGATATTGGCAAAAATTTCGGTAATACATGACTCTTCGCAGCTAGTCAGCAATATGATTGATTAGATTAGAACGGATTAATACTTATTCCATAGATCATGACTACCACACTTCGTAATCAGGTGGGACGTGTTATTTTAATGGAAGATTTCTTTACACGCTGGTATTCAATTTCTTTACAACAACTTTTAACCCTCTCTCTCACTCTCTCTCTCTCTCTCTCTCTCTCTCTCTCTCTCTCTCACACACACACACACACACACACACACACACACATTCTCTTTTGGTGTTTATTTGTTTGGTGTGCTCGACTATAGGTGAGCCACAAAAATGTCCGTGAATGAGTTTGTTAGGTTTGAGAACAGTTACGAAAGAAGTATAAAAACAACTATGAGAGTTACTGATTTATGATGCTTAGTTTGCAGTCAGTTCTGAGTATTATTAGCAACTAAGCTCCAGTTCCTAAACCTAGTTACAGAAATGCGAATCAGACGCATTGCGTATTCCGGACCGTCGCAGCTGCTTCTTTGAAAGGCCAGATGTGGTCACTTCCTAGCCCGCTGTAGGATCACATCGGTTCTTCTTCTTCCTGCTGGTATTGTAACTGATATTTGGCAACAAGGCAAGGTATATTTGGCAACTCTGTGATCGACGAGTTACTTCGTGGTGTGCATTGAATTATGCCTCAAAGTTCACTTGACTTTTCCTATCATTTCCATTGAGGTATAAAAAAAAGATTGTAATTTTAAGGTTTTCAGCTCAGGAAAGTCGTTGCATGTGTCAATCTCGACTAAAATCGTCCTTTAAATAGCGGTTTACGAGTTCTAGACACTATTGGCCTCGTAAAAGAAATGGGCGACACATACCTCTTCGCTAGCTCTGTGCTGTCGTGCTGACTTCTGAAAAAGGGTCTGTTATTGTTCTCGGTTCCAGTCTCGTTGAACTTAACGTTTTTATACCTTCTGTGACAGAGCTACAAGCAGTCAGATAAAACATCTATAAGGAAATCGGAAGAAAATACTTTCAGCTCATACTTTGCAATGGTTAAAAACTTACAATGCAGCACAACAAGTAACGCCTCTTTCCGCTGCTGACAAGCAAATTTTGGGTATCTAGGAATACATAACTTTATTTATGAAATGCCACATTTGAATACCTGTTGAATATGTCACAGCGCATCAATTACACACAGACCCAATCGAAATCTAAGTGAGTACTATTTTACTAATTCGTGCCGATAGAGGCACGATTGCGTACAGATACTCAGTTTTATCAAAACAGACTTTCATCGTAAGGTTACAGTGGGTAGTTTTATTTCATTTCTTTTAATGCAGTGCACAATTTTCGTAATGATTCTTTTAGTGTTGTTAAAACAATACTAAACATGAGTGAGAAATTAATCATCAACGATACATGCGAATTCCTGATGTGATGTATAACAGTCTGACATTGCACATGCAGTTTATTGATTACATGCATGTAGAAAACTTGTTCTGAGTTAAAGCTGTCAAACAAGGTTTGAAGAAGAATAAAATGCTACTACCAGAGGACAGCTAATGTACAAAATACATTTCTGACTATTTTGGCACGATGCGCTCTCCTCTTACATAGTACAGAAGCTTCGAGATGCAACTGCTGCATGGCTGTCTATTAAAACTGAAAAGAACAAAATGTCGCAGAAGTTAGCCCTTGTGTTGATAAGTGAAGGTAATTATGTTCAAGGTTCCATGAAATTGGTAACTTCAGCAGACAGCAGCATTGCGTTGTAAAAAATGAAATGCAACTCGTGACATCTGACCTACGGTACGCAACACTTACCGGGACGCTGCCAGCTGTCATCTACCTACAGCGCCTCCAGAAGTCAACAATCGCTCCTCCAGAACTTCCTTATACAACAGTGCTGTGAGACAGTGCATGTGGCTGGATGTAGACTTCTGAGAGACAGACAGTTACGGCTTTTCTTTTGCACTGCACGACTTTTTCAACAAACCGATAGCGCAATAGGGTAGCTCAATTCGAAAGGAACACTTCCTGTTTAAATTTCTGCATCCTACACTGTTGGCAGTTCTGTGTAGGTGGCAGTTACATGATTTTATTTCAGTGATTACAAAATAGGGTCGAATGTGTGCACTGGGTAGCCGAGGCAGCTAGTTCATGGCGATTCAGTCAACCAAGAAAATGAATGTACTGAACATGCTACAAAATACTATAGGGAGCCTGGGGGTCAGAATTCTCATCGAGTGTGCCGCAACGGTTTTATGAAAGAAACATGAGTCAAACAAAAGATGATTTGATGGTCTGTTTGATTGGTGATGTGTTCCTATGATGATGGTATGGGTTCGATTTTAGCTTCTGACCATGATTTTTAATAGGTTTTTAATAGGGAAAGACTGAGTCTATTCTCTTCTGCCTACGCCAAGTGAAGAAGGTATAATGGCATTGTGGTCTGAAATTCACATTAAATATGATATTCCTTCTCTACCAAGTAGTCGTTAGGTTGCACCACAATAAAGTCAGGAGTGGCGAATTGTAAGTACTCTGTCACCAGTAACCTTTCTTATACTAGTTATTTATTTATAGTGACGAAACAAACGCTATGTAGGGTCCCAGGACTCTTATTCCATCTTTTATTTGAGCTTCTGTATGTCGATAAAATTGGTTCTGAACTTGGAATGCAACTCAGACCGCGCTTCACGCAGAATTTGATCCCTTCGTGACAATACGGCTCGACTACAATTTGTTCAAAACTCCAGATTCCTCAACATCTCCACATACTGCGCGTGAATGGGTTCGAATTCTGGCTCGGCACTTCAGTTTTCATTATTTATTATCAAGCTCTAGCATGAGGACACCTATCGGCTGATGGATAGTAATTTTGATTTTTGATGCATTTTTAATCCGTTGTCAACATTAACGATATCTGACGTTGTTGACTCCTAGTAAAACACAGAACTATTTGCGAGATCACTCTAAGTTCAAGGATGTTATTCCGAGCTGCTGGTGGAGAAAAATTCTGTAGCTGACGTCTCTCTGTGTGTAGTCAACAACGGTATGTGTGGGGTTCGAGTCTCAGTCAGCATTGAACTCTTCGTCATATCATTTCTAGTTCAAACATGCTCACATGTCACTGCTGATGTTACAAACCCATATTTAACGTTCGTTTTCTCTAGTAAATAACAGCGATAGGTTCCGGGTTGGAGTCCCGCGGTGGAAAAAATTAATGTTTCGTCTCGTCATTTCAGTTAAAACATCTAGCTACTGCCGAGAAAATCCGATATGTCGCAGTTGATTGTGCTTCGATAACAATCCGATTAGGTTCTGAGTTCGAATCCCTGTCCAACACAAAGTTTTACATCAGGTCATTTCAAGTAAGTTACTTGTGAAGAAGCAATATTTAACATCTCTCGTAGTTCGTTAGCAGGGACAATAGATGCTGGGTAGAAATTCACATCCGTTAAAAATGTTTAAATTATGTAATTTAAAGTTGATATTTGCTAACTGATACTGTCAAAGTCGAGGTGTATCACTCTCTCTATGCCTAGTTAGGAATCACTGTTAGTTTCTGTCAGTCACGAAATCTTGGTGTGCGTGACCTGAATTTGAATCCAAATGCAGGACGAGGCGGTTCTTCGTGTCATTAGAAGTTCATACATATTCTCAACTAGCTGCTTGTGAATAACTTAAATTTTTAATGTCATTTTGTGTTAAATAACAAGTATGGTATGTTACTTTGAAGAGGAAATCATGAATACGACGAACTTACTAGGTGTATCACCTCTTTGACGTAATAATGAGAGTTGTAACATTTCAGGTATGTCATACGTTCCAATAAATGTGAGCTTACAAGCCTTAACGACAGTCTTATCTGTGATAAGTTTTTCCCTGATATTTGTAGTATCACGGTATTACTTTACATCTTGAGTTATTGCGATACAGAGCCGAGTTTTCTTGTAGTGACTTATTGGAGCCATTTTCAATAGTCAAACGGCTGTACCAAGGAGCGATTAGAGGACCTGCTAGACAGCTGCGGTATGTGGGTTGCATGCGAATCAGGCGAAATGCAATTCAGGTCGTTTGGATACTCCTGAGCACGACTGTACCTTTGTGAACTTATCATATGTGAGAACGCATGCTGTTACAGCGTGATTACCTGTAAATACTAGAGGTCTGCATTATCTCCGATTTTTATCGGGGAGTCCCGCTCGCCCCTCTGGCTCTCGGGAGTATGCGGCCGAGCGTCCTCTACCCACGGCTGTGGGCAGCCGATCGCAGCGCTCGGCTGAGTGCTCCAAACGCTCGGGACCGAGCGAGGTGGCGCAGTGGTTAGCACTCTGGACTCGCATTCGGGAGGAAGACGGTTCAATCCCGTCTCCAGCCATCCTGATTTAGGTTTTCCGTGATTTCCCTAAATCGTTTCAGGCAAATGTCGGGATGGTTCCTTTGAAAGGGCACGGCCGATTTCCTTCCCAATCCTTCCCTAACCCGAGCTTGCGCTCCGTCTCTAATGACCTCGTTGTCGACGGGACGTTAAACACTAACCACCACCACCAAACGCTTGGATGGTCGCCAGTAACCGGTGGACTCAGAGCCAGGGAGCGGCACTTCGTCACACTTCTTGAGATCAGAGACCACCGCTTCACATTACCCACTCACTTATTTCATTTTCAAATGACTTTCGTTGTTTACTACCAGTTCTATGACCTAAATAATACACTTGTATATGTTACATTTGGCGTTTGTTAATATGTTGCAGACTACTGCAGTTTCGCCTTTGAGGTTATCATGTATTCCAGTAATTGTAACGTTACAAACTGTAAAGTCTGTATTTAGCATTTTGTTCCGTTCGGTAGACAAACGGGAACACAGCAGCCTAATCATGGACTATGTGTAGCCTTTCTCCAAACTCGGCCACGTTTACGTTGTACTAATATTGAATGCAGGATCGGGGAGGAATGACGGAGTTAAAAGTAATACTCACAAAATTTTGTTGCACAAACGTTAATTTCTGAACAAATTATGACCTGTAAATAACGTTACCAGTGAATCATGACTATACAATTCGTTTTTCGTCATTGGTGCTCCCTGGTACACAGGCGTCATTTGTGTTCCTGGAGCTACTACTACAGCTGGCGGTTTGAACGTCTTCCTGTGAAGTCAATGAAAGTGGAATCATACATTTCTAGAGTTTGAGGAGTGTTTCCATCCTTGTGATTACGTGGTATGTTGTGAATACTGACGTAATTGTGATGCATCAATAAGAGATCATCCACTTTGTCTGAGTCCAGGCATGATCTTTTGCTGGACAGCGGGTGACCGGCCTGGCTAAAATTTCTCTAGCTGGCAGCACTAGTGGCAGGAATACAGAGAACTCTTCTGGCTACTACCGACAGCCTTGGAAATAACCCCGCGTCTGTTTTCCACCACTGCAAAATTTGTCCTTCGCCACAGCTACAGTCGTATTTGGAGAGCGAAACGTACCTATTGAGTTCATTGGTAGTAGCTGTGTGTCCATCGTCGTCGTCCTCATCCGAACTCCAGTCCATCCTGGACTTTTTCATGTGAAGAACTTGGTCACTGGTTCCTTGAATGGACTCTAAACATGAATCAAAACATCCGTAAGATATTCCTGTCACCTTCAAATATGTATTCACCGTAGTTAGAATTACTGGTTACTAAACGACTATATTCACGGTGATATTTTATATATATCGCACAATATACATCAAAACGCATTGTGGAATGTTTAAGCAGAGAATCCTTTTCCAAATATCACATTGTAGGCGTAATAAATGTTGATCTAACGAAAGACGGCAGATTAGACAAACAAACATTCGTTTACTAATTGGTTTCAGTGAATAAACCTTACAATTTACGGACAGTTCCGAGTACAATCGTCGAACTACAGCATACGCGGCTTGCTTTTCGTCTGCTGTGAGTTTCTTCAAATGACGCAGTGATGGCCATAGAAACGGGGCTGCTCCCGTTTTTATTATCGCCATGAGCTGAATAGGAAACCTTATATACATAAGTGCACTCTGATAATTCAACAGTTGTATAAAGTATCGTCACCTATAGAAAGTGTTCTTACCTAGTTGTCACGGTCTATTGGTTCACAATGATGTAACAGACTCTAGTACCACGGCAGCACACGTTCCAGCGTTGTTATCTTTGCAGTTTCCAAATGCAAACTCGCTTCTTTAAAGGGGGTTAGAAAAGGGATAACGTCTCGTACGCACCCATCTTGCAAGGTTTCTAAGAGTGTCGATTGCCCCCGGGATTCTAGTAGACCTCGAATATCGTCGATTTGACTTACGAAGGAATTGAGCATTAACAGTATACTGTTCCACCGAGTTACAGCTTCTTGCTTCACAGAGTGCCGCAGACGCCCCGAGTGACCGATCTCTTCAAATAGCCTACTATAGCTCTTGCTGATAGTAGACAAGACAAGATTTCAGGGGCTTCGTCTTCTAAAAACGTCTCTTGAAATGTCTGACGATGCGCAGTCATCAAGCAGTGATTGAAGGAAGGCATACGGTCGTAAGATTCAAGTGACTTCTTCATATTAGCTCCTTGGTAGTTGACAAAGTAACATTTAGTAAGATTATTCTTGTTAATTCCTAACTCAAGCATCCGCTCTTCGATTTCGTGCAGTATGTTCTCTCCTGTCTTACGTACGTCCGGAAACACTCGGTTGTTATCAAAACAAGCGTTTCTATCTGCCACTCATCATTCACATAATGCGACGTCACAGTCAAAAAATTTCTCTTCTTGTAGTTATCAGACCACAGATCAGCGTCTAAAGCGCTCATTTTGTTCTTTAAGGCACATATTAGCGTGGGCACCATTGTTACCAGTATTTTGTCTGATTTTTCTGTAATATGCCGCGATTCAGTGGTAGGTTGCGGAAGAACATCTTCTATACTGACTTTGCTGTAAGTGGCACCAACATTGATGAGCTCTTGGGAATAACTCTTGAAGCCAATCTTACTACAAGTATTTAACGGTAGAAAATCTATTCAACTCATATCGACCAACCTATCAACAACAACTTCCTTAATGCTACTTGGTACTGCAAGTGGCCGGTGGATGTCTGCTCCGCATTTACTTCTGCAGTGCCGAAGCATACCTGTTGTGCTTGAGTGGTAAGAAAGTATGGTATCACATGTGGTATATTGCACGAAACCAGCAGAAGCCTGCGTGACAGAATCCACTCCAAATGCAAACGATTTCCAAGCTTCACTTTTCGCACCTTCTTCCGACATGTCTTTCTTCTTCAGGACTAATGTGCCGCTCCTAGTTCTCTCCATAATACTTCGTTCCATGAATTGAACATTTACGACCTATACTTGGTTTATCCATAACGCTGTCTGCGCTGCTCAAAGCCAGGCCCTCAACTGCGATAACACACGGTTTCGAATGCGATTAGGCACTGTAGAGCAGTTGTGCTGTCACCGGCCGAGATTGTGAGTACCCTCGAGCGCCCGGCACTGCTCGACAGTCCAACCGATAACCGAGAGGTGGAGGACAACCGGCCACGTGGTGCATTAGAGCGTGGGCCTTTCCCAGCATGGGAAATTCTTAAGCGGTTGTTTTCATCGAAATGCAGAGCACCAGTAAATACCACATTAATTCAAAAAATGCTCAATATGTCCGTCAACCTCAATGCATTTGGCAATAAGTGTGACGATATTCCTCTCAACAGAGAGTAATATGCCTTCCGTAATGTTCGCACATGCATTGACAATGTACTGACGCATGTTGTCAGGCGTTGTCGGTGGATCGCGATAGCAAATATCCTTTAACTTTCCCCACAGAAAGAAATCCGGGGACGGCAGAACCGGTGAACGTGCGGGCCTGGGATGGTGCTTCGACGACCAATCCACCTATCATGAAAATATGCTATTCAGTACCGCTTTTACCGCAAGCGAGCTATGTACATTCATCATGTTGGAAGTACATCGCCATTCTGTCATGCAGTGAAACATCTTGAAGTAACATCGGTAGAACATTACGCAGGAAATCAGCAGGCACTGTTCCATATAGATTGTCATCGATAAAATACGGACCAATTATCCATCTTCCCTTAATGCCGTACAGTACATTAACCCACCAAGGTCGCTGATGTTCCACTTGTCGCAGCCATCGTGGATTTTCTGTTACCCAATAATGCATATTACGGCGGTTTGCGTTATTGCTGTTGGTGAATGACGCTTCGTCGCTAAATAGAACGCGTGCAAAAATCTGTCATCGTCCCGCACTTTCTCTTGTGCCCAGTGGCAGAACTGTACACGAAGTTCAAAGTCGTCGCCATGGAACTCCTGGTGCATAGAAGTATGGTACGGGTGCAATTGATGTTGATGTAGCATTCTCAACACCGACGTTCTTGAGATTCCCGAGCAGTTTGTCTGCTACTGATGAGCTGATTAGCCGCGACAGCAGCTAAAACACCTACTTGAGCATCATCATTTGTTGCAGGTGGTGGTTGACGTTTCACATTTGGCTAAACACTTCCTGCTTCCTTAAATAACGCCAGCAGCTCTGTCCAAGCGGTTCTAGGCGCTACGGTCTGGAAACGCGCGACCGCTACGGACCAGGTCCGAATCCTGCCTCGTGCATGCACGTGTGTGATGTCCTTAGGTTAGTTAGATTTAAGTAGTTCTAAGTTGTAGGGAACTGATGAGCTCAGAAGTTAAGTCCCATAGTGCTCAGAGCCATTTGAACCATTTCAACCTTAAAGAACGTAACTATCTGCGCGAACGGTCATGATACTTGGATGATGTCGTCCAGAATACCGAGCAGCATATATAGCACACAGCCGTTGGGAATTTTGATCACAATAGCCATACATCAACACGATATCGACCTTTTCAGGATTTGGCAAACGGTCCATTTTAACACGGGTAATGTATCACGAAGCAAATACCGTCCGAACAGGCGGAATGTTACCTGATACCCCGTACTTATACGTATGTGACTATTAAAGTGCCATCTATCACAAAGCCAAAAAAGTGGTCAAACAATAGCATTCATATTTCTTTACGTACTACACGAATATGTGATTAAAAATAGGGGTTCCTATTAAAAAAAACAAAAAAACGCTGTTGATATCCATTTGTAAGTAGGCTGTTTAGGTTTTCTTATTGGTAACACCACATAGTGCTCTGTATAAAAAATCACTGGCTGTGCTGTGCGCAGTCTGTGGCTAGTTTGCATTGTTGTCTGCCATTGTAGTGTTGGGCAGCGGCAGCTGGATGCTAACAGCGCGTAGCGTTGCGCAGTTGGAGGTGAGCCGCCAGCAGTGGTGGACGTGGGGACAGAGATGACGAAGTTTTGAAATTTGTAAGAATTGGTGTCATGAACTGCTATATATATTATGACTATTAAGGTAAATACATTGTTTGTTCTCTATTAAAATCATTCATTTGCTAACTGTACCTATCAGTAGGTAGTGCTTCCGTAGTTTGAATCTTTTATTTAGCTGGCAGTAGTGGCGCTCGCTGTATTGCAGTAGCTTGAGTAACGAAGATTTTTGTGAGGTAAGTGATTTGTGAAACGTATAGGTTAATGTTAGTCAGGGCCATTCTTTCGTAGGGATTTTTGGAAGTCAGATTGCGTTGCGCTAAAAATATTGTGTCAGTTTAAGCACAGTCTTGTAATAATTTTTCAAAGGGGACGTTTCACATTTGACCTATGGCAGCGCCATCTAGCTGGCCAACAATAGCGCCATCTGGTTTCCCACTTCAAGCTAGAGGAGTTTCGTTCTTTGTAGTTTTTTCGTTTGACGGTTACTTCGCGTGATATTTGGCCCGGTCACATTCAGTGGACCACCCTGTATATAAAAGGGGGCATTTTATAGTAGACTGGGGCGGCAGTTACACTTCGGATAGACGAGAGAGGCTTTCTATGGTAATCCGCACCGCGTCTTCGGACTTCCGTCTCTGTGACTACCCACTATCACAGAAGTAAACAGCCAGCCACGTAACACAAATAACTACCGGAAAACAACGGAAACGGCACAGTCACAATATAAAATTTACTTCCGACCAGTACTACCAGCCCGCGATGTTATTGCACTTGGACGACCGTGGCTGTTATTGGAAACTATGGATCTATCGAATCATTTCACACGACACATCCTCACAGCTTTACTTCCACCAGTATCTCATCTTCTACTTTCCAAAGTTCAAGGAATTTCCCCTGCATACCTTACGGCATTAGCACTTCTAGAAGAAACATACTGCCGTGACATGACTCAGTCACAGCCTGTGGGGTCTCAGGTACGATACCCTATCACCACGGTCATGACTATATCACAAAATAGCCGGCTCAAAAACTCACCGCTTCTAACGCCATTGTAAACTTCTATAGAGCAAGTTTACCTGGAAACGCGTTTCGTCTGTATTTTGCTTTTGAAATAAATACCTTCCATTGTTTTTATTAATTTGCAAGGAATCCCCCAATTGTAGAACTGGTTAAATACACCTGTTGTTTGAATTCTACTGAAAGCCTTCTATAAATCAATAAAACAAAGATAAGCTGGTCTGTTCTATCGAATGAAGTTCTCTACAACCTGAGGATGAATACTGATTCTATGCATGATCATCGGGATTTAAAACTATACTGCACTATTGCAAAGTTTGTAGTTTTATGGTTTACTTACTGATATTTTGGTATGAGTGAAGGTCCGGACTCAGAATTTTATCATTGTGTAATTGGTCGGGTCTTTCCTATCTGATTTCTTCTACATGAGAACAGTGATACTAAAAATCCATTCATTTGCAATTTTGTTACCAGTTATAACATTGTTAACTAACTTCGATAACCTATCAGTTAGTGAATATCCTCCACACTTCAGTAATTCGATGGGGATCTTATCTTTTGCTGGAGACTTCCCATATTGAAACAGACTTACAGCATCTTCTATCTCTGCATGTGAATCAGTTACATTATCGTGTACTTGTAAACTGATCTCTCATCTCGTTTTCTGATAGTTTTTTGCCATTATGCAACTGTGTTAAATATTTAACCCATGTTTCCTCATTTATGTATTCACTATTAAAATTTCATTATTCAAATTTATTTCTGCAGTTCATAGAAGTAATGTTCAAAATATTTAAAAAAGATTCCCATTTAAAGGGACTCAATACTGAGAGTGTCTCAACACAAGTATTTTTGTAATCTTCAAAATAATCGAGTGTTTTATATTTCAAATGACCACACATCTTCTTTTTACACATTTCTTTAACGTCTTTGAGAAGCCATGATGTCCTTTTCGTTTTCGTCTCTTGCTTTATAACTTGTGTACCGAAAGCTTCTTGAGCTGCTGCTTCACTACGTTGTTTATTTTCACCCAACCGTGTTCCATGTCAGCCTCTGCATTAACGGGTTTCTGTTACATTTTCTCTGCTAATCATTCTTAATGTAAACTTCATTCTATAATGGCTCTATATTAAATGTTTCTTCTTTTAAGATTGGCTCTTTGTCAATCTTGTTCCTTTCCACATGCAATCTGGAGGGGCAATGAAGATCCTTCTACAGCGTTTTCAGTAGGAAGTGTTTGATCACCCACAATGCAGACCACAATTGACCCACTAAGTTTCATCTCTGCTCGCACCAATCGCTGACTATGAATACATTTTGTCACAGACAACGAGCTATTGACATGTGTAGAGAATTAGTGGAAAGCACTGGTGGCTGCCTCCTAGAGGTTGTGATCACTTCGTACATTGGACGAGTTTAAAGTCCTATCATCTTACACTGACTGAGGATGGATATTCCTGTGTGTTGCCATGTAATCTATTGTAGATATTTACTACTGAAGGCTAAAATGTAGTTTTTCAACCTAAAAAAGTAGGAAATACATACCACGGTCGAGAAGCCTACACCGCCGAGACAATTGGGTTGTCATTCTGAAACGGGATATTCAATGGTATAAACGACTCCGACATGGGGCAGATCGTTTCTGGTAAATATCCCTTTGATTGACAACAGGAAGTGTGTGTCCCAGGACAGGTTACCAGACAATCAAATGGAATCTATTGCAAGTTAGTGCTGTACATCAGTGTCCCACATGTAAAGGGAAGCCCAATGGCTAGCCGAATTATTATAATTATACAGGCTGCACACGTAGCTTATGCTGTCCTCAGGCTAATTGTTAAACCTCGTCACAGTTTCGTCGTATCGTATTAGTTCGCCCCTGCAGATAGACAACCCAACTCGTAAAACGCGTTGCCTTAGCGCCCTCCCGCACACATCGCACCAACGATTTGTAGCCGTGAACTGATGTTTGCCATGTCACAAACGAATCACGTATTTAGCACTTGAAGTACGAATGTCAAGTTTGGAGAAATTCTCCGCCCACTGATCTACATCTCTTTTCAGAATGTCTTCTAGGTCTTGTGCAGTCGTCTTCTGAAACCCTGGAGGTACTTATCAATAAATCGGTATGTCCTACTCCCTAATCCCTCACCTCCTTGGAATACGAAACGGCGTGTAATTTTCTTATCATTCTGTTACTTTTGTCTAAAACATTGGTAATCTACTGGGATAGCTCACAAGCAGAGTTCACGACAGTTGATATTAGAAGTACCGTGGACGTCCGTCCACAGCAGGAACATCGCTGGGCGCAAACCAGCCACGCTGCCCGCGACAATCACACTCACACGCTACCAGGAAGACAGACGCGCCGTTAGGTAGCCGTGCATTACCAGGAGTGGTCAGTTGCAAGTTGTACTTCAGTTCGAGTCTTCCTAGAGAGTTCGTGCAGAACGGTCGTCTTATCATCTACTATTCAAGACGTCTACTGAGATAGAAACCGTGGCCGACAAATAGTGGTTACTCTTCAGCAGACTGGCAGAAAACCTGTACACAACCTTGTGAGTGGGGCAACCAAACCTACGAGTAATGATCTTGTGTACTAGTATACACCTTTAGCTGTATTTAGTCTTTTGTTACTGGATCACTACCTGTGCCGTGGCACTAGAAGTTACATCTTCAGGTAAAAATCTGTACAGCTTTAAAAGCTTCTTCAGTGAACATTTCTGGCAGATACGTTTCGTTGCCGTAATACCTGCGTATGATGTTCCTCTTTCACCTCAAAACATGCTTAGGCTTTAGCACAACTTTCGGGCGTTACTAACGAAAAGATATGTCAACTATCATTGTCATATTCTACAGATTGCAACTCTACAGACTGTTTTTCATAAAGGTTTCTTTACTTTTAACTCGGTATTCATTGTCCTCATTTACCATTCGTGTATGCCCCAAAGTAGATGCGCGAGCCGTCTACAGGCTAGCTGCTCACTTTCCTGGCGTCAGTATGACAGAGCACGTGACCGCGCCAAATGTCAGCGATTGC
This sequence comes from Schistocerca gregaria, assembly GCF_023897955.1. Lineage (NCBI taxonomy): Eukaryota > Metazoa > Arthropoda > Insecta > Orthoptera > Acrididae > Schistocerca > Schistocerca gregaria. Next base: position 141,148,804 of record NC_064923.1, on the reverse strand, counting down.
GTATAGACCGGAGAAGCGGTAAGTGCGGTTTCCATGTTCTGCTTTTCTTTCAACAGCTACTTACTTTCCGGTTTTGGTCCTCTCCATTTAGTAGTAACCACTTCTTGGTTTTTCACTCTCGCACAGAATTGGATCTCAATAGTTTTTCGTTTATTTTTACGTTACCAATGGATCACTGTGGTATGTTTTGTTTAGGACCTGTCTACTATATTGGAATCAGGCTATTTTATTCTATGACCTTTAAGCGGTGTTTTGTTCTGACGGGTAACGAATGTTTGCTTCAAAGTTCCGAGCTTTTCCGCCCTAATGTTGTACTTATGTGAGTATTAAATTTTTTCTCCCATCGAGTTGTGCCTCTATGGACTGCATGGTAACAATCAATTTCATTTTAGTGTCGAGGTCTTGTTCTTGTTCCAGCTTCGACTTCCTGCCAGTATCTTCTGTGTCCACCAAAAAGTTCATTTTTATGCTCTTCCGACATAGGTCCTCTCCGTCTTCTGGACGCTGATGCCACTTTAAAACCTTGGTAGTTGTTCACCAATCTTCTAAATTTGTTCTTGTCAGGAATTTCTCTCTTTGAGATAACAATCTATCTGAGATCTTTTTCACATTCTTCGAACCATCTCGGCCATATTGCCTTTGATACTCGGTCACCGTCTATCCGCATGATATGACCGTAAAGTAACAATCGCCTCTTCTTAATGGATGCTGTGGGAGGTTCTGTTTTGCTATACAAGTCCTCATTTGATCTCATTCACCATTGTCAATCAACCAATCTATCACCTAGGATTTTCCTCAATGTGCTACGCTCTCGCCTTTCCAGCCGCTCATCCTGACGTTGTCTATTCATGGTTAAAGTTTCGGACGCATATAACCCCTCAGGTTTAAAACCTGTATTATACTGTCGGAACTTGGCCCCGATACTCATAGACTTTTTATTATAGGTATTCTTCGTTAGCTGATATGCTTGGTCTACCTTACTCAGCGTGACACTATTTACTTCTTCTTCTATTCCAGTCTCCTTGATGACTTTACCGAGGTACATGAAATTCTTACCTCGTCCGATTTTTCCCAGATTGGTGATCATTCATTCAGGTCCATCACAGAAGTTCGTCATACGTTTTGTCTTTTGAATAGACATCTGGATTCCCACTTTTTCAGCAATTTCTGACAGCCTATCGATTTTGTTGATTGCTGACTTCACGTTGTTAGCAAAAATGGACAGGTCATTCACCAGGGCCAAGTAGTCAATGTACAATACTTGTTCTTAGGACCAAGTCTGAATCGTTTCCTCTTGGGCTAACAACTTTCTCTTCTCTCGAATGATCTTTTGCAAGACGCAGTTGAAAAGGAGAGGGGATAGTCCATCTCCTTGACTTACGACCGTTCTGATTGTAAAGGTTTCTGAGACCTCACCCACAAATTTTACTTTTGACATAGGGTTAGTGAGAGCTTGTTTGATCAGCTTTCTTAATGTATCATCCACCTCAAACTCTTCGCAAATATTCATTAATGCCTCGCGGTCGATGGATTCATATGCCGTCTGAAAATCAACGAAGATGACCAGGCTAATATTTCCTGCAGTTTTTTTTTGTACCTGATGATGTTCTTCAGGTTAAAGATCTGTTATGGGCAAGAATGGCCCTTTCGGAAACCAGCTTGATATTCCCCAGTCAAGATGACCTTCTATTCTGTTCTGTATTGCTTCGGAGAGAATCGTACACGGAACAAATACTAATGTGATGCCCCCTATAGTTATTGACATTGCTTTTATCGCCTTTTGTGTGTAGAAGATGGATTATAGCTGACTGCCATTCACTTGCTATCATCCCGCTCCTCCAGATCTCCTCCGAAAGTTGGGCTAGTGCATCTACAGTTTCATTATTTGCCAGCTTCAGTAGTTCCGCCACTATTGCATCCCGTCCTGTTGCCTTATCATTCATAAGGTTGTTGATCTCTCTTTACATTTTGACATTGTGATCAATAATTCTTGTCTCATGATGTTATTTCCTCTGGATTTATTGTTACACAGACGTCAACGTGGAAATGTGTCTTTTAGTGCCACGAAACCGCAGTGATTCGTTAATGAAGGAGTAAATACAGCTGAAGCTGTTTACTAATACCGAAGATGATGAAATGGCCTGTCTAGAGATGTAAATGAGTACTGGTAGCTTCGAACTTTCGCGGGCAAATGCTCTACCAAGTAGAGACGATGTACTGCCAGAAGTAAAGCTGTGAGGTCGGAGCGTGACTCGTGCTTAGGTAGCTCAGTTTGTACAGCACTTGGCTTTGAAAGGCAAAGGTTCCGAGTTCAAGTCTCGGTCCGGCAGATAGTTTTAATCTGTTAGGCAGTTTCATATCAGCGCACACTCCGCTGCAATGTGAATATCTCATTCTGTATAACTGCTTTAACCAGGATTACCAAAAGTTGATTAATATACTTTGCTATTCAGAATTGTGTGTCTTTCATAGTTCTGTGCTGATCCAGAATCCACCCATCCATCCTACCAGGATGTCTTATTAATCTTTTCCAGCGGCAGACAGATTTTCATCAACGTGGACGCACCCAGTCCTCAACAATATTAATTAAGGTAATAAGAAATTACTGTTGACGAACTAAAATTGGTAATTAAAAAGGTTCACATTTGCCTGCGGAATTGGAATTCCCAGCCATTACCCTCATTCGTCCATTTGCGGAATTCAGATACATTAAGTGTACCCGGAGCTTGGGAAGATTCCTCCGCAGCACGCCGTCCTTTCGAGACGCCCGTGAACGGCGACGGCGGCGAGAATTCGAGGCACAATCTTTGCCCGAAATCGCGCCTGGAGAAGCACGAAAGCGAACATTAGGCGCAAGATTGCGCGATATGGAAAGAAAGGGGGAGTGGCCGGGAAATCGCAGCCACTGTGCCGAGACGAGGTCGTTGGCGCGCGCCGCACCACAGCCGCCGCCGGGCCGCTGCCGCCCGTTCCGGCGCGCAGCAGAAGACTGGCCCGGGCTAATGGACGGCCGGCGCCTGCATAATGCATTGGCCCGCTGTATAATGCAGGCCGGCGCGAGAGCAAGTGCTACTTAGGGCGGCGGCCGCAGCTTAGTAGCCTCGCCGGCCGCATTCGTCTTCAGAGCGGCGAGCGCCGCCGGAGGAGCGCCACGTAGTGGCGTGCCGCGAGCAGCAGGTGTTGCTCCCTTCCAGGTGCGGGCCCCGCAGGCGTTTGCTGGGGACACTGGAGACTGCCGCTCGAGCGAACCGCGGGTTACTGCTAGGGGCACACAGGGAAGGAAGAAAGGAGGAGAGGAAGGCTAAGTCACTCCACTGACGTAGCTGGAGGTGGCGACGGAAAATGGTGGTGAAGTAGAAGGCGGATAAAATGAGAATTGCCATGCTGAGCGTAGACTTTCACAAGTGACATAATTAACTTAGCATATGCAGGGTGGTCCATTGATAGTGACCGGGCCAAATATCTCACTAAATGTGGTGTGCGTACGGTAAGACCTTCGGTACACACACCATCAGATTATTTGACTTGTCGCTCTAATGATGTAGGCGAGTGTCAGAAATATGTCTCGTGATCTTATTGTGGCGTGTTTGTCTTCTGCCCTTATGTCAGACGATAGAGTAGGAGATTGACGGTGACCAACTTTAAACAGAACTTGATTAATTTTCACACATTTTTATTAAAATAATAACAAGCATAAACATTACATAACTTGATTCTGGATGCTATTTACAATTGACAATCTGAAGTTCCTTTGGTGTTGGTACGTTAATCTTATTCTCAAATATCTCTGATACTTGACAAAGTGTCAGTACATTTATCTTCATGGCTATGTACAGGAATATGATAATCTTCTTACGTGCAGACTGAAACTTGACTATAGACTGGTAAAGGCTAATGTAGACTGGTACAGATTGGTGTAGACAAATGCAGACTGACTATTCGGAGGTCTGTATATTCGTTATAATACCACGCTCGTGCAGGTATCACTGCGCGAGTGTGATCCGCGAGGAGAAAAGGTTCTACATTAGCAGCAATCTCATTGGCTGCGTTTCATATTAATACGCGGATCGGCGGAAGCAGAATTTGTTCCGTCTCTAAGGCAGCGCCATCTCATAGTGCGGATACAGACGAGTGCTGCGCCTGCGCTGTTGTGCTTAGCGGGGCGCGATCTAGTGGGAAAGTTGTGTACGCGCTGACTACGCGGAACTATGCACACAACACGAAATAAGCATCAAACAAAAAAATGACAGACAACGAAACTCGTTTAGCTTGAAGGGGGAAACCAGATGGCGCTATGACTGGCCCGCTAGATGGCGCTGCCATATGTGAAACGGATATCAACTGTGGTTTTTTAAATAGGAACCCCCACATTTTATTACATATTCGTGTAGTACGTAAAGAATTATGATTGTTTTAATTGGACCACTATTTTCGCTTTGTGATAGACGGCGCTGTAATACTCACAAACGTATCATGTAACATTCCGCCAGTGCGGACGGTGTTTGCTTCGTGATACATTACCCGTGTTAAAATGGACAGTTTACCAATTGCTGTAAAGGTGGATATAGTGTTGATGTATGGCTATTGTGATCAAAATGCCCAACGGGCTTGTGCTATATGCTGCTCGGTATGCTGGACAACATCTTTCAAGTGTCCGGAAGTTTCGCCGGATAGTTACGTCATTTACGGAAACAGGAAGTGTTCAGCCACATGTGAAACGTCAGCCACGACCTAAAATAAATGATGATGCTCAAGTAGGTGTTTCAGCTGCTGTCGCGGCTAATCCGCATACGAGTAGCAGGCAAATTGCGCGAGAATCGGGAATCTCAAAAACGTCGGTGCTGAGAATGCTACATAAACATCAATACCACTTTTCTATGCACCAGGAATTGCATGGCGACGACTTTGAATGTCGTATACAGTTCTGCCACTGGGCACAAGAGAAATTACGGGAAGATGACAGATATTTGGCACGCGTTCTATTTAGCGACGAAGCGTCATTCACCAACAGCGGTAACGTATACCGGCATAATATGCACTCTTGGGAAACGGAAAATTCTTGATGTCTGCTAAAGGTGGAACACCAGCGACCTTTGCGTGTTAATTGATGATGCGGCATTACGGTAGGAAGGATAATTGGTCTCCCTTTTATCGATGGCATTCTAAATGGTGCAATGTATGCGAATTTCCTTCGTAATGTTCTACCGATGTTACTACTAGATGTTTCACAGCGTGACAGAATGGAGATGTGCTTCCAACATGATAGATGTCCGGCACATAGCTCGCGTGCGTTTGAATCGGTTTTGAATTGCATATTTCATGACAGGTTGATTGGCCGTCTAAGTACCATACCATGGCCCTCACGTTCACCGGGTTTGACGTCCCCGGATATCTTTCTGTGGGGAAAGTAGAAGGATATTATCGTGATCCACTGACAGCCTGACAACATGCGTCAGCGCACTGTCAATAGATGTCAGAACATTACGGAAGGCGAACTACTCGCTGTTGAGAGGAATGTCATTGAGGTTGACAGACATCACTCTGAGCATGTTTTGCATTAATGTGGTATTTACAGGTAATCAAGCCGGAACAGAACGTGTTGTCAGAAATGACAAGTTCACAAAGGTACATGTATCACATTGGAACAACGGAAATAAAATGTTCAAATGTACCTACGTTCTGTGTTTTAATTTAAAAAAACCATCTGTTACCAACTGTCCGTCTAATATTGTGTGCCATATGTTTGTGACTATTACACCGCCATCTATTAGAAAACGAAAAAAGTGGTCAAAATGAAACATTCATATTACCTTACGTACTACACGAATATGTAATAAAAAATGGTGGTTCCTATTTTAAATAAAACGCAGTTGATATCCGTTTGACCTATGGCAGCGCCATCTAGCAGGTAACGATAGCGCCATCTGATTTTCCCCTTCAAGCTAGACAAGTTTCGTTCTTTGTAGTTTTTTTCGTTTGACGCTTATTTCGTGAGATATTTGGGGTCACGATCAATGGGCCGTCCTGTATGTATCAGGTTATGTAATCAATATTTCTTGTAATGGGTCTGTAGAGTATATTCAGTAGTAGAAACAAAGGACAAATGTGGACTGCGAATTTAAGATCGGGCAAAAAAAAAGCTGAGGCTTGCTGATAACAGTGAATATCTGTAAGAGGAAAAGACTTGAAAGAAGAATTGAACGGAGCAGATAGCGTAACGGAAAGAAGATGTAAGATGAACAGCAACAAACGTCAAACAATGTTAATGGAATGTAGCAGCATTAAATTTGATCCTGAAGAACTAAAAAACGGCAGTCGATACAAATTTCCTGTTATTTTATAGTATTAAAATTTCTTTACAGTGTCTCTTCCCTGCCTATTTTCTCATATTTTTATCCTTTGGGGGAGAGAGGGTGATCATGTTGGAAACAGAACTGACTGATTTTTATCTTAATTTTTCTCACGTTTGCGTTTCAGCACCCATTTCCTTTTTGAGCAAAGGAGCAAGGATTTGTTCCTCTTGTGTTCTTATTAGAGGAGATGCTTTGTACCATTGAAAAATTCCTCTTGTCGATTGTTGTGCTTGTCCCCTCCAAGTTTCTTTCTGTCTCTGTCCACGGAGGCGAGGGAGGTTGGATTTGGTGCAGGGTTGAACTGTCGTTATTGTAGGATTTGGTGAGTATGACGTGCCGCTTGTGTGAGCATTTCAAAGATGATTTTGGATCGATTTATTTTAATTTGTCGTGCTACAAGGTTTTAAGCCATTAGTCAGTACCAGTGTAGAGTTCTCACGAGTGGCGATTTTGCTATTATCTAACTAGGTTCATATAGGGCCGGCTTGTTTTTCCGGTCACGATTCACCTCAGACATAGTGACCACGGTTAAGCTTCATCCTGTTTTTTCGCTGTGAATGAGTCACAACGTAGTTTTGACGAGTCAGCCTTTACTAGAAAATGGTGAATTTTTCTTTCGATAAATATTCTGAGTCTTCGTGTCTGAGACTAAGCGACCATGTTGCATTCTTTAATTAATCTAATATACGCTGTGTACTGATGCTTCATATCGTGACAAACAGTCAATGACGGAACCATATTGTTATGATTTTATACACGTTAAATGGTTCAAATGGCTCCAAGCACTATGGGACTTAACATATGAGGTCATCAGTCCCCTACACTTATAACTACTTAAACTTAACTAGCACAAGGGCATCACACACATCCATGCCCGACGCAGGATTCGAACCTGCTACCGTAGCAGCCGCATTATTCAGGACTGAAGCGCCTTGAACCGCTCGGCCACCACGACCGGTCAAACACGTTAAATGTTTCCTGAAATTGAGGTGCATTTCCCAATTTGCGAATAAATGTCAGTTTGGTTCTAAGTTGGTTCATCTATGTGCATACCAGCACGCTATTACACCTGATGTATCCTGAAAGAGAAATATATTACCCAGCTTTCAATAAATTTCATTACCTGAGGGGTCGATATGAAGTCGAGTGCGTCAATTTATGTTGTGTGGTTCCTTTGTGATATGTATCATAAGGCAGTCGAATTAATATTTATTTAAATTCAGGAATGAACCGTTGTGCAGTCTATAGGTCGCACCACGCTGTTCAGCAGAACATTTTTGCCTTATAAGAGCGCGTGGTTCGTTCGAAGATCGGACGTGTGAGGGCATTGACAGTGAGCCAGAATGAAATTTTCACTGTACAGCGAAGTGTGCGCTGATACGAAACTTCCTGGCAGGTTAAAACTGTGTGCCGGACCGAGAACCGAACTCGGGACCTGTGCATTTCTCAGGCAAGTGTTCTACCAACTGAGCTACCCAAGCACGGCCCACGACCCGTCCTCACAGCTTTAATTCCACCAGTACCTCGTTTCTTACCTTCCAAACTTCTCAGAAGCTCTCCTTCTTACCTTTCCGAACTAGCACTCCTGGAAGAAAGGATATTGCGGAGACATGGCTTAGCCACAGCCTGGGGGATGTTATCAAACGGTCCCGAGTTCGAGTCTCGTTCCGGCACACAGTTTTAATCCGCCAGGAAGTTTTAGTGACAGTGAGGCCAGGAATCTCAAAAATTTCATTCGAGGTGAGGAGACCGAGATGAAATCTGGCAGGGAGGGGAATAGTGTGCAGTCCGCTGGTGGCTAGTATAAGTTCTGTAGTTAATAGTCACCGGCTCTGAGCGTAGCACCGATACCAGGAAGAGACATTCAGACGGGATCCTGGATTGCGAACCCTTATTGCCTCGATAGCGGCCGGCTGAAAGCCATTGGACGTGTGGGGCGCGTATCGAGGTGTCCGGAAATCGTCGCTGAGGGGGTACGTACCATAGATCTATGAAAGAAGTGGGTATGAAGAAGCAATAAAGCTCAGGACTAGCGGATATCCATACATAAGTCCTGCAGTATTTGGGAATAAGAACACTTAGTGACGTGCAACAAAACTACATATAATTTCAAATTTTTCATTTTTATTGCTATAAACCAACAAAATGATGAATGGAGAGAATTTTTCCCTTGCTAATTTCCTCCTTTCATGCAGTAAAGCAGCACATCCTGCAAGACGATTAAACGTATTACTTCGTTGCTGCAAACTCTATCCACAACGCTTTTCGCAGATAGTATCCATTTATGGCTCTGAATATATCTAAAAACATATATAATTGAACAACATACAGTTCACGAGATAAGACGTCATAAACATTCACCTGCATGAAAATGAAACTGCAGGACGAAATTCACTAGAGGCCCAAGTGAGATATGTGAATAATATGTGGGAAATATGTTAAGGTGTGTGGAATATATCTGAAATCTGCGTGCAGTAGCTAAGCCACATGCAAAAGGCTCATCCTATGTCCCTGGAAACCTTTCAACAAAATTTTCTAAACATGTTAGTTAAATTTGGAAGGAAATACTGTGGGGTTAAAAACCTTCACCGTCCTAGTGGGGTGAGCACGACAACGTGGAGAGAGAAAGGGTGAGGAGGACTTACCCGGATTTGGTATTATTTCACCCATTGTATGTCAAGAAAGAGGAAAAATTGTATGAATTAAATGAAACGGAAAGGGGAAGGAGAAGATGAAAGTGGGAGTAGAGGGGGAAGAGGAGATGGGAAGAGAGGGGTGTCTAGATGGAATTGAAAGGAAAAGGAAAGGATGGACAGAAGGGAAAGGATCAGATTTGGAAGAAACCAGTTGGATAGAGAGAAGGTGGCGGAGGAGATAGACAGAAATGAATGCAACCGGGCAATGCCGGATAATCAGCTTGCCTTATCTATATTTAAATTTTAGGGTATCTTTATGAAAGCTCCTGGAGTTAGGCTTGTACAGAAGTGAAACGTGAATGCTAATCAGTTCAGGCAAGATGAGAACAGAGCGTCCTGAAATTTGATGCTGGAGAATAGTTCTGACGATTAGATGGATAGTGACTAGTGATGAGGTTCTTAATCAAATTTGAGAGACAATTAGTTTAGTACAACTAGTCTACAAGAAGGGATCGGTTGGTAGCATACAGCCTGCGGCGTGAAAAACTTGTCAGTTTGTTGATGTATGGTATGGGACAATATACAGTTATAGTGAGAGAGGAACGGGTGAATACAGTATGCATCTTCAAATGCTTTACGTACGTTCTAGTAGTTATACCGAGATGAGTAAGTGACACAGAACATACGTAGTAGCCTGGAGATCTGCAGCATACTGAAGATACAATAGAAACAACGACAACAAAAACAACAACAACAGGGAATGTTACGATCAGTAGCGGAGTGTACGATGTTATGAAATGTTCTGGCTGGTAAAAACCGTGTACCGTAGGGTAAAGACGTGAGGTCTCATAAGTTAGTTGGTAGGAGCATTGGCCGTGATAGGATACATTCCAGCTTCGAGTTCCAGTCTAACACCCAGGTTTACTCTAGAAAGAATACATTCCACTGCCGGATGACATATTCAGTCCGCTAATAATCACCTGCTGTTCGATTAAGCCTTTTGTCCCGCAACATCTGTACTTCCTGGAGCTCAAAATCCAGAAACTTATACAAACTAGCTTCTGCGACCTTTGGAAGGTAGGTGTGAAGTACTGGCATAAGTAGACCTCAGTGGGCAGTTTGTGAGACATGCCTCAATAGCTGAAATGGTAGTACATTGAGCTACCTGCAATAGTTAAGGTTCCGAGTTCGCACCCCAGTTTCGCCAAAGGCAGCTGCATCACTTTCATACCTTTGACAATGATACAAACTATCAGTTTAATAAGTCGCAGCTGCAAAATACTAACGCGAATTATTTACAGACGAGTGATAAAATTGGTAGAAGCCGACCTCGGGAAAGAACAGTTTGGATTCCGTAGAAATATTGGAACACGTGAGGCAATACTGACCTTACGACTTATCTTAGATGAAAGATTAAGGAAAGGCCAACCTACGTTTCTAGCGTTTGTAGACTTAGAGAAAGCTTCTGACAATACTGACTGGAATACTCTCTTTCAAATTCTGAAGGTGGCAGGGGTAAAATACAGGGAGCGAAAGGATATTTACAACTTGAACAGAAAGCAGATGGCAGTTATGAGTCGAGGGGTATGAAAGAAAAGCAATCGTTGGGAAGGGAGTGAGACAGGGTTGCAGCCTCTCCCTGAAGTTATTCAATCTGTATACTGAGCAAGCAGTAAACGAAACAAAAGAAAAATTTTGGAGTAGGAATTAAAATCCATGGAGAAGAAATAAAAACTTTGAGGTTCGCCGATGACATTGTAATTCTGTCAGAGACACCAAAGGACTTGGAAGAGCAGTTGAACGGAATGGATAGTGTCTTGAAAGGAGGATATGAGGAGAACATCAACAAAAGCAAAACGAGGATAATGGAATGTAGTCGAATAAAGTCGGATGATGCTGAGGGAATTAGATTAGGAAATGAGACGCTTAAAGTAGTAAATGAGTTTTACTATTTGGGGAGCAAAGTAACTGATGACGGTCGAAGTAGAGAGGATATAAGATGTAGACTGGCGATGGCAAGGAAAGCGTTTCTGAAGAAGAAAAATTTGTTAACATCGAGTATAGATTTAAGTGTCAGGAAGTCGTTTCTGAAAGTATTTGTATGGAGTGTGGCCATGTATGGAAGCGAAACACGGACAATAAATAGTTTGGACAAGAAGAGAATAGAAGCTTTAGACATGTAGTGCTACAGAAGAATGTTGAAGATTAGGTGGGTAGATCACATTATTAATGAGGGGGTATTGAATAGGATTGGGGAGAATACAAGTTTGTGGCACAACGTGACTAGAAGAAGGGATCGGTTGGTAGGACGTGTCCTGAGTCATCATGGGATCACAAATTTAGCATTGGGGGCCAGCGTGGAGGGTAAAAGTCGTAGAGGGAGACCAAGAGATGAATACACTAAGCAGATTCAAAAGGATGTAGGTTGCAGTAGGTACTGGGAGATGAAGTAGCTTGACAGGATAGAGTAGCATGGAGAGCTGCATCAAACCAGTCTCAGGACTGAAGACCACAACAACAAAACAACAACAATAGAAAAGTTGGTATGCGTTGGGCACATCCAAAAAAGGCTTGGTAGTAGGTTCCTTTTCTTGCTGACAGAGAAGAAAGGTGAAGTATTTGAGGATGGAAAATCACAACGAGGAAAAGGAAGGCTTACTGTGAAAGAAATTTATTCTCTTCAGTTATTTACTGGGGAAACTATCAGGGAAAAAAATATGATTTAGAGACAATAAGGAGTGCTGTGTAGGCAATTTTTTTCCACAAACTATCCGCTGACGAAACACCAATGGTCAGTCTGTGTCCGAAAGACGATTAGTGTAAGTTCAACAACAGAAATGAGACGTATTCACATAAACACTCATTAACAGAACCTGTTATAAATACAATAAAGCCCACGTTCAGGTTTCTTGCAAAACCTGATTTATTGAGGATCTGTCTTCACGGAAAGACAAAAATTCAAATGAAAGCCACAATATTGTAATTTGGATTTGGTGCTCAAAAAGGACATTCTGTGGTCTTGAAATACTCAAAATAGGTGTCTAGAATGCAGGTTTATGTTACACAAAGGAAATAATGGCAGAATGGAAGTGCTGAAGAGAGTTGATATAGATCCTGATGAACTTAAAACAAAACCATTTCACGTTAATGACGAGAGCAGGTTCAATAAAGCTAACAGATCAGTGTTCGGTCTACAAATACAGGCCAGTCAGATTCGAAGAAGAGAGAAGAGAAATCTGTAAGATGAGTGGTATCAGTATGGAGGAATTTAAAATTGAGGTATGCTTATTACAAGCAGAAGTATGAGAAGAAAACCTTTCAACCTCAATTTCCTTGTATTAGATGGATTTTCTCAAAAATTATATGCTCTAATGATATGAATTTTTGAGGAACTGTTAACAACCAGTTTCTGTCTCCCTGGACCTAAAAAAATACGAGATCCTGCAATTACATTCTGATTTTTAGATGATTGTATGTAGAAAAAAAGTTAATTTTGTATATGCAAAATTAAAAACTTTGTTAATAATGCAATTTGTACCGTAAATTAATGACTGTAGTTCAGTGGTCTTATAACCTTCTCAGGACACTACAATAAATTTTTGAGATTAATTACATGATAAGAACTTGAGTTATGGCTTTTTATATAAAGCACAATTAAAAAATTAAAAATTAAAGTTTCTAGCAAAATATTCATCCTGCAGATTTTATTATATTTTTCCGTTAAAACATAGCTCTTTTGCTTTACACATGAAAAATTTCAGAATTGTACACTGATAAAAATGGCTGTAATGATTTTTTTAAGTAAATGTTTACATTTTCCGTTACAGCCCGCCCTTAAATACATCGTATTATCAAGTGCAACGGCGTCTAACATGTCTCATCATCGTTCGGTGCCCTGCACCCTTAAACATGTTACTTTAGAAAGTCTGAATGCACACTACATCTCCGTCCGAGATATCGCACCACTATTCGCTGCCTTGGTAAGACAAAAAGCCCTTACACACAATGTCTTAGACAGATGCAGTGCGCACTACACAGCCCTCTAACATGTCCTTATCTGTTTGAGACAGCCAGTTATCCTTCGGATATCGGATACTCGCTATTGAAATTCATCACTTTTCACTAATAACTCCATCGCCGTGTTGAAAGTCTTCATTCTCAGCTTCTGTTCACACTCGGTAACGTATACAACGGAAGGAAACACGACGCAAGTACAGCTTCGTGGCCTTCTCGGTCCACAGACTTTACATCAGTGAGGTCAAACTTGGACAGTTTCCGCAAGCCAAGCACACTCGCAGCTAATCTGGCTCAACGCTGCACCGTGTTGGTTATTTCACCTCACTTCAGCAGCTACTTCTTTCTACTCTAAAGACGCTTGCATTACCTCTGTTTCACCTGCTGCAGCCAACTCTAGTCGGAGTTGCTCAAGTTTTTTCTGGGTCAGAGAATCTCCTAATTGCCGCTAACGCTGCGCGCTGATCTCTCTGGGAATCGACATCCTCTGCGACGGCTCATGTATCTCCATCGTCAGTAGGAGGGCAGATTTCTCGTGATTGATTATACCTGTATCAGTACCCTCTTACGTAAATTCAGGTGGGATCAAATTCTGTGTTTAATGAGTCGTTAGGCACTTCATGTAACATGTGTCCAATGACTGTCAATTTCTTCTTCACTGTGAACCATAGCTGGCTTCGATGAGTCATTTATTAATAGAAAATGGTAAAGGTTGCTTTCCAGTCTTTTGCTGTGTGCATGGGAGTAGTATTTCTTTGTGTGTTTATGCAAAAGCAGTTCCATGAGTTCGTTCCATCAGTTAAAGAAATTGTTCATTATGCACTTTCTCAGTTCGTTGAACGTCTGTTGCTAATTTTTCTCTTTAGGAGAGAGGGTAGAGACTATATTAAATCAGTACTCATGGAACGTCAGATTATTTTGCACTCATGGTAGAGTAAATAGTGTGAAGCACAGTATTTGTGCACAATTAGCTCTTAGCTACCCAAGTCCTTGTAATAAGGAGAAGCTTTAGCAGGCAATAAGCGGCAGGATTATTTCAGGCACTGCGAGTCTTTTAGGAAGTGTTAGATAGGAAGTAATTAATAAGTAATTTTCTCTTACAGGAATCTTCAACTTTCGAGTTACAAAATTATTTCGTTGCCAGTTTTTTGACAAATGGCCTGTTGGTTTTTGTCTCGGGTTCTTCGACCGACATTTGATGATCTTTCAGACGTTTCGACAGCACGATCGGATGGCAATGTCAAAGGTTCGGCCTCCACCACCACCAATAGTAGGTAAAACTTGAACAATGCCAGCCACTCCTGCTGTCGATACGTCAGAAAAATCATCAGACAAATATCAGTCGAAGAACACGCGACAGAAGCCAATAGGCAGTTTGTCAACTTTCTGTTGCAAAGATTGTAAGAGTTGCTCTTTCCTCCTTTGATTATCTTAGTTTCTAAATTTTTGTGAATTTATTGGTTGTGCCAATGTTTATAGAGAAACGTGACGAGCTTTTTGTGGCTTGCAATAGAATTTGTGTCATATTCTGTAGAGAAACTTTTTTATCTGCGTAGTATAAGGCAGCAGAATAAATTTTTAATATTAACATCGGGATAAGTGATGCGCTTCGCTACTTTCATGAGGTTATAGAATATTTAACGTGAAGCCTGTATTGGGTGTTACGACGCCTGACTCAAGTGACTTCTGTGCCAACACTAAAGAAACGGACAAAATTTTATGTACAGTCTGGTGTGCAAATGGGACCTGATTCGATACCGAGCACCGTGTAATCGGATATTAGGCGTTACTTACGAAATTTTCAAGATGTCATGGCCATTTAAACAGTGTTTTCGAAGAATGTGCATGGTTATCCTTACTTCGTAGGAAGTGCTTGAGAAAGATACGGAAAATGCGTTTAGGAGAGTCACTGGTTAATCACGGTCAGAGCCATTGAATTTCGATTATCCTTGGTCAAAATTTCAAATGGTTCTGAGCACTATGGGACTTACGTTCTGAGGTCCCTAGAACGTAGAACTACTTAAACCTAACTAACCTAAGGACATCACACACATTCATGCCCGAGGCAGGATTCCAACCGTAGCGGTCGCGCGGTTCCAGACTGTAGCGCCTAGACCCGCTCGGCCACCCCGGCAGGCCATCCTTGGTCAAATGGAAACAGTGGCCATACTGAAAACTCTGCTTAGGCGATTTAGGAACGTGGCAGAATGCTTCTATTTAATGTATTTCGCATTACTGTATAGTGTTACTGAAGTAGATGGATACGTAGCATTGTCCGCGATCATCTATTCATGAATTTCGCCACACGGTTATGCGTCTCAGAAAATAATTGTCACGATGTCGGAATTTTATAATGATAATTGCTCGTACGCTGGTGTTCGAGAGTGGTATACGACCTCATTTACGAAAGTTTTGGTAAAGAATGGCATTGTGATTCTGTGTATACTGTCAACAAGGCGGAAATGTGACACCAAACGACCAACGTGGGAGCTGTGCAGGCCGTAATTGAAGGGATGAACGCTTGGAACAGAGAAAAATTACAGGAGATTAGCACAGAAAATCACGAGCATTAACAGAAAGTGACAGAGTTGAGTAAACAACAAATCTCGAATGCGGGTTTACAGTCTGCAGAAAAAAGAAAACTATTTAGAGAGCGGCTGAAAAATATGAGTTACAGCGATCACGAATGCTTGAAAAGGCAGATATATTGGTATGGGCAATTCGTGAAGCAGTCGTAAAACCGATGGATACCGGATTCAGAGAAAGGAGTGAAGATGAAAATGAGTAGCAAGCCTTGGATGTACAACTCGAACGGAGAATAGCAGCCAGAGAAGAACAATTACGTGAAAAGAAGGCTGAAACGAAAAAAATATGAAAGTCAAATTAGCCTCTGGACTTCATGTGGAACAGTCTACATAGTCTTACCGAACGGAATGTGAGCCGTCTGCATCGCTTGCCAGTAAAGTGAGTGAAGCGAAAGAAAGACGATAAATGCTACAGGGAATTCGTGACGTTGATTAAGTTTTCGGTGAATCCAGATCCAACAAGATATTCTCATTCATATATCTGGATACTTCAGTTCCACGAGAGGTTATCACACTCCTGGTCCGCCCCACTGAAAATCGGTTTGCTTGGGACGTGCATACTCGGCCGCGGCAGAAATGTATGCTTACACAAAGGAATGTACAACGACTGAGCAATTTATGGATGTCATTGTGAACGAGAATTTAGCGCAGGGTAAGCACGGAATGTTAAGTATGAGATGGTTAAAAAGATACAATATTTTCGCGAGTTTGTGAACAGAAATGAGTTTGAGATCAGCCATACTGTGAACATGATCTTATCACAATTTTTGTTACGAAGTTATCCGTTCATATAAGACGTGCCACATGGTGTAAATGACGCAATATTAAAAATAATGGTCAATGACTGTATGTAAGGACTAATTCAACATGCTTCTGAAATAATTGTAGGAGTACCTCCGGGGTGAAATGTACTACAATTGGCTAACGATAATTTCTGTGTTTCTGGATCAGTTGTTTGATAGCTAGTGAGTTATTATAATTATATTTCTTTCGTCCTAGATAACACTGTCATTTTCCTTGATAGGTCAGAGATTAGAATAAGTTTATTGATTAACTAATACTCAGAGCTCATAATGGTAATCTAATCAGTAAACTTAGCCTAATCTCTGACCTATCAAGAAAAATGACATTGATCTCTAACACGAAAGAAATATACTTCTAATGACTCACTAGCTATCATAAAAGTGATCCAGGAACACATATATTATTGTGAATCTCCGTGAGTCGTAACTTCTGAAGCATGCTGAATTATTGCTTGAAAGAAATGAATGTGGTGGCACTTGATTAGTCTATAGAGAGGTAGCTGTGTTGAACTGTTTAATTATAATCAACAAGTGTTCCGGTAGATTGCACATATCGATAGATGTTTCCTTTTCCTGCCTGTGTTTTGACCAGTTTTTAGAAAGAACAGAGTAAGAATTGAAAATTGCGTCAGGTTTAGTTTGAAAATTTTGTACGCTACTCTATGATGAACAATCATAGGCCAGAGAGTTTGCGAGTTTGATTGAACACCTTTTCGTACGTTTTGATGCGCCAGGTGGCTTGTTAGACAGATTTTCCATGTGCGATACGCTTCGCAATGTCTGAGCTTTCGTGGATAATTTCCCATGTGTCACAAATTTTTAAAGAGTGCGATTGAAAGAACGTCCCTGACTTTATGTACTACGTAGTTCGTTTAAAATATTTTCAGGTAGGTAACCGTTGGAATAGTTTAACTTTTGTTTTAGTGTTCTAGACAGTCTGTGTCTCCACGTCGCATAGGATTTTTAACGTAGTATTTTTTTACGATATATTAGGTTAGTGCATAAGTTTGTAGCATTTTCCTATAAGTTTAAGAAACACAACAGATACACGTAACAGATCTTACTCATCAATAATATATTCTCCTTCAATAATTACAACAGTGTGCTAACTCTGGCCGACCGGGGTGGCCTAGCGGTTCTTGGCGCTATAGTCTGGAACCGCGCGACCGCTACGGTCGCAGGTTCGAATCCTGTATCGGACATGAATGTGTGTGATATCCTTAGGTTAGTTAGGTTTAAGTAGTTGTAAGTTCTAGGGGACCGATGACCTCAGATGTTAAGTCCAATATTGCTCAGAGCCATTTGAACCATTTTTTGCTAACTCTGGCGTATCTTTTCGATTACGCAACTGTAAAAATCATGTGATCTTCAGCCGAAGAATACATCGACCCATGTTCGGAGCGTATTTTTACCCGAAAAGGAAGTTTCTTGCAGGTTGTTCGACACAGGGCGGAAAAGGTGTGCAAGGTCGGATGAATGAGATGGGTGCGAAATTACTTCCCATCCAATTTCTGTAAGGTGTTTTTTGTCAGTCTAGCAGTGTGCAAGCGTGTTTTGTCATAAAGTAGCATCACTTCAAGCAGTCTGCCTGGTCTTTGTTCTTGGACTGCGTCTGGCAGACGTCTCAGTTGTTGACAACAAATGTCAGGTATGATTGTTACACCTCGGGAAGCGATTCATGGTTCAGCATACTGTCACTGTTCCACCAGATGCGTAAAATTATCTTTTGTGAATGTGAGCAGGCGGGGAGTTGCCGCTTTGTTTGGGCTTGATCATTCCATTATTTTCCTTATGTTTGCATAAAGACACCATTTTTCGTCACCAGTAAAGGTGCAGTATAGAAATAGTCGGTGTTGTTCACGAGTCAATTGATGGTGAACAACCAGAGATGCATATACGGTAACCAGCAGATTTTTGTGATTTACGCTCTCAGCATGCGGCACTCGTATGCTTCAGTTTTGAACCGTTCCCTTTGCATAGAAATGTCGAGCGGTGGTGCATGTGCACAGCTCATCTCATAAGAAATCCGTCGAGAACACTGACACTGGATTAATACGTCTAAACCATTATCATCAAACTCTTAAGGTCTTCCTGAACGTGGAGAATCACTAAGGTCAAAACAATCATCCTTAACATGAGAAAACTTTCTTTCTGTGCTCTGTCCAACAGAATTATCCCCAGACGACGCACACGTTTCTGGCTGCCTTCACTGCTGTCACCCCTCTACTGAGCTGAAACAGAGGAATATGCAGAAAGTGTTAAGATATCGCCACATGGTACTACATTTTCTGGCGTCCACAGCTCTAGTCACTATTTCCAAATGATAAAATGACAGTATGTAAACACAAATAGCAACAGTGAAATGACAGTATGTAAACTGAACTAGCAACAGTGAACTACAAATGAAAAATATCTATAGCTACATAAGCCACAGCAACTGGAATGATGACATACAAAGCTAAAGTGCTACGAACTTATGTACCAACCTAACATTTTCGTGTTTCTCATGGTCGTCTGACTGTACGTGACGTGAAGGATGGTTTACATGAGATACCTTTTTGAGATGGGATGTTGCTGTCGTATAGTATCGTTCAAACACAATTTGCACTAGAACTAGTAGGTTGGTAAACGTGTTTATCTCTACCCGGAATCAAAGCAAACCGGTTGATCACGCAGAAGACTGCTAGAATTTGCCGCAGTTACGTGCATTGATTGCTAAGTGCCAGTAAGCATGGACTTCAGCCGTAGACAGTGTTCCAATGGGTTCATAAGTATTTTGTAGAACTGGAAGGCAGCAAAATACCTAACTTGATAAAACAAAACTATTCCTTATATTTTATTTACTTACTGTAATGCCTACAACTAAAGAATATCCAGTGGATTGAAGACATGCTGTCTTAACCGCAGTCTGTGAAGGCCAAACACAGTCCTTCGTTTATTAGGTCTTTGGCATCTCACAGTAGTTTGTAAGTGTCTGGACTTGGGGGACGACAGAGATGAATGCACCAAATGGTCGGCGCCGAAAAACCGCCCAAAAAGAAGTTACGATCATCTGGAGGCAACCGATGGTTCATCGCAAAAATATCAGACCGAGCAATAGATGATGATCTATACGTAGAACACAGCGTGAAGGTCCATGTTTCGACAGTAAACGTCGCTATAGATTTGCATGGTAGGCGACTTTCTCGAAAACCTATGATGTGCTAAAAATATGAAGGACAGACACAATTTGCTGAGCAGCATGCGCCATGGACTACAGAAGACTGATAAAAACTTCTATACAGTATTGAAAGGAAGTTTTATCTCTTCTCCTCAAATGTGACACAGTACGTTCGACTGCCGACAAGCAAGAGGAATGACAGGCGGTACCAAGTACTCATCATGAAGCAACCAAGGGCTAAATACCATGGTGCGATGCTGTTCCTCATGAAGTGGTGTAGATCCTCTCATCGAAATTCCTGGTGAATGGATAGTCTGAAAAATTAACAGACCTTATGGAACCTCACCGAAGGCGAAATATGCCCCATAATTTACTATCTCACCATGAAAACCATCCGAAGCACATTATGACCATATGAAGATAGTTCTGAAGCAGCAGAAAGTAAAGGTATTCGAATGGCCAAGCCGGAGTCCAGACTTAAACCCCATAGGAGTGAGCTGCATGGACATGTTCGCCAGCAAAATTGCACCAGCAAGGCGGCTATCTATAAAGAGTTTTGTGAGCAATGGAAGAAGATTCCTCAGGTGCAACTAACAGGACACATGGATTCTTTGCCATATAGGTGTATTGCAGTAATACACAAAAGAGCTTAGCAAACAAGTATTAAGACGTCGCCGCCCGGAGTAGCCGCGTCGGAGGTTCGAGTCCTCCCTCCGGCATGGGTGTGTGTGTTGTGTCCTTAGAATAAGTTAGTTTAAGTTAAATTAAGTAGAGTGTAAGCTTAGGGACCGATGACCTCAGCAGTTTGGTCCCTTAAGATGTAACCACAAATTTAAAATTTTTTTTGTTGAGACGTCATTGTTGTTTTTCTTCTGTTTAGTTTTAAAGTAATAATATTGAGACGAGCAATTTGTTTATTTGTATTTTAAAATGGATACCATATGATGTATAATATGTGCAAGAAAATAAGGTACACATTATAAAGATCTAGGAATTAAGTTCTTTTATTTCAATTTTCACCTAAAAGTTTTGTTTTCCAAGAAGACTAATACTTTTGAGCGACACTGTACTCCAAGAAGCGTATTTTGATTTTGTAACTGTTGTCTTCTGCTCTGTGGGTCTTGTTTGACATCTAAACGGGTGTTGTGTGGATTTGTAATGACGTTAGGGAAGGCGTGGTCGTTAAGATCTGGCGAAGTCAGACCACGACGAGAAAGAGACAGCCACGTAACAATAATCGTGGGAGTAGCAATTGTTGTGGTGCGTTTGGGTGCGCTGGGTCCTACACCGAAACCTAATCGACGTACAGAGTAACTCAGTTTGTGATAGATTGATGGACGAGGCTATAGACACTGTACCACGCAAGCAGCTTGTATTGAAATTCCATGCTTATAGAATATCATCTCAGTTATGTGACTGGATTCGTGATTTCCCGTCAGAGAGATCAAAGTTCGTACGTAGTAACTGACGGAAAATCATCATGCAAAACAGAAGTGATTTCTGGCGTTCCCCAAGCTAGCTTGCTGTTCCTTATCTATACAAACGATTTAGGCTATAATATTACCAGTCGTCTTAGGTTGCTGGCAGATGGTGCCGTCGCTTATCGTGTAGTAAAGTTATCAGAAGATCAAAACAAATAGCAAAACGAATTCGAAAAGACATTTGTATAGTGCAAAAATTGGCATTTAACCCTAAATAATGAAAAGTGTAAGCCCATTCACATGAGTACTAAAATGGTTATACGATAAATCAGTCAAACCTGAAAACTTAAATTCAACTGAATATCTAGAAATTACAATTACGAACAACTTAAAGTGGATAGAAAACGTTATGGGGAGTGCTAACCGAAGACAGCGTTTTATTGGCAGGGCACTTGAAAAATGTATCTGATCAACTAAGGAGACTACCTACACTTAGCTTGTTCGTCCTCTTTTAGAACGCTACTGCCGGGTGTGGGATCCTTACAGGATAGGATTGACGGAGTACATAGAGGAAGTTCAAAGAAGAGGAGAACGTTTTGTATTATCGCGGAATAGGGGAGGAAGTGTCACTGAAATGATACTAGATTTGGGGTGGACATCATTAAATCAAATACGTATGTCGTTGCAACGGTGTCTTCTCATGAAATTTAAATTACCTACTTACCCCTCCGAATGCGAAAATATTTTGTTGAACCCGAACTACATATGGAGAAACGATCATCATACTAATATAAGAGAAATCAGAGCTATCACGGAAAGGTGTTCGTATTTTCCGTACGCTGTAAGAGATTGGAATAATAGAGAATTATTGTCAAGATGGTTCGATAACTCCTCTGGCAGCCACTTAAATGAGATTTGCAGATTGTCAGTGTACATGTATGTGAGAATATGTTCGTGGCAAAATTTTATTATGTGTGCTTAAAGTGGTGGATTTTAATCTATTGTGGTGGATGAAGAATTCCTGTAGGTTACTTCATTGTATGAGCTACAAACTGAGCCCTGAAGGAAGAATCTTGGCGTAGTCACAGAAAAGTCAATTGATTCCGCCTTATGAATTATCGTTTTACAAAGCGAATGAATATTCTAGACGGAGGAGACCAACAGCCATTGAGTGCGCTTAAGCGAGTTGGAGTATCTGCGCAGTGGAATACAGAGGCATAGTCCTGCACAGTACATGCAATTACATTGCAGAGGTAATTGTTTTTCATTTTTATTTACATATGTCTGCGTAAGTGCAAGTTGTAAGGCAGAAGATGATCAATTAACTGTTGATAACGTTGTTGTGGATTTTGGTTGTAGCGTGTTGTTTTGAGGAGTGATAATGTCAGATAGAGTCTTAAAGATTATATTTGAGACCACATTAGGAATGGAGGAGTGAAGCAAACACTAAATTTTTGTAAATAATCAGAACTACAAAGCAGACAGGAGGAAAAGAGCGAACAATTATCTGGGAGTAACAACGAGTTATGTACCCATATTCAACCAGGTACGTGTTAAAATTGACAATCACACTGCGGTTTCGTGTTTTACATGATCATTTCGGTAAGTTTAAAGTGTGAGTCATAGGACCTGTTCTGAAGAGAAGTGAAATATGGATAGCAGGGAGAGAGACAGAGAGTCGGACAGGCAGAAAGAGTTTTGACAAAAGGTCAAACAGGCACTATGTATAGAGTCACTACCAGAATGGTTGTTGATGATACTTTGTGGCTGGCATAACTGCGTGTGTTTCTATCACAGATTTTCATAATATCCAAGAATTGAGCTTGGCGAGAAAAAGCATGCGACAATGCCACTATCTTGCTTGTTTTGCTGTATTGTGCATGGTGACAAATTTGACTGCAATTTTTCTTTTCGTAAGGTAGTTGACAGGGAGCGACAAACCTTTTTCTGTGTCGGCGTGAGTAATCAGTAGATTCACACGCTGTATCCCTGGTAATATATTTAGGAAAGAAGGACAACGGCAAAGTAATTCATGTAAGTACTGCATGTCCTACTCTTAGTAGAATGCATGATGGGCAATAGGGACTTGTAGTAAGAAGCTTCGACTTTCCATTCCTGCTTCTTAAGTCGGCTACCACTTTTAACTATGTATTATTGTTTCTTTAACTTACATATTTTGTGTAATTAATGTATTTTACGAATGTTACGTATCTAACAAAGAATGAAATCTCGCATGTGAGTACTTCTCAACAAAAGAGAATTCTGGAATTGATCCACGTAATCGCCATTGTATATCAGTATGTAATGTGGCGAGATTTTGCCACCAAACATTTAACATTCTGTAAATTCATTTCTATTTATGTTTATAACCGATCACAGTTTATTATGACGGTCAGAGTATTAATCACAGCGTTAGCTGATACCAGCTTCTTACCACGTACTAACATCTTCCGTAGTACTGTGTTTCTAGTAGTTAAGTAAATCTGAGAACTGACAAAAGGGGCAACATGGACAATACGTCCCTCAAAAGCTGCTATCGGCTAGAAAGAGGCTGCGAAGAAAGTTGTCATGTTCTGCAAGAGCGGAACTTTGCTTCCCCGAGAGAAGAGAGCAAGAAGGCGATGGTTTACAACTCTGGAAGCCCCAGAACCCTCTTAGTGTGGATACTGTGGGTGGAACGTTGGCTTCTTGTGGACTGAAAAAAAAATTGAGAATAGACTTCCCAGGCGCGGAGCACTGGGGGCGGAACAGGGCGGAAAGATATTCTATTAGTGCAAAGGAATACGTGGGGTTACGAACGATGGTTGCGAGTTGACCTCCGCGGCATCTTCTCAAGAGATGCACTGGGGCATGCTTCCCACTGAAAAGGAGAGACAAATTTTTGAGTGGCTGAGGGATGACGATGTAGGGGTGACTTTTCTGAAAGGAGAATGAGCTTCTGGCGATAGGGTGGCACTTCCACGACCCATATAGTGGGACCTAATGTTTTTGTAATCTTCGCTGGGATTCGTTACCTGAGCGCAGAAGTAGACGCCATGTGTCCACGAGGGAGAGTTCATGTAGCATGGAGATACATTCCTGCAGGAATCGACCTAGAGACTCTTCTGGCGAAGCAAAGAGTTGAGAATAATCAGGGGGTGTGATTTTTAGAAGTGTCGACTTCGCCACAAAGAGCACGTGAAGTCGTTATCTGTGGACAGGTTTGCTTCTCAGTTTAATCGAGTGACGAATCATTATCTTTCTGTGCAGTCTAACACACATTGATGTGCTTCTTTACGGAAGAATACTTGAGTGGAATTTCTGCTTCTGGCAAGTGATTCCTAGGAGCTGCGTCACTATGTAAGCGGAAAATTACATGTATGCTACGCACATCACCTGCACAGCGACCACCTCCTAAGCGAGTAGCTTATCGGTGCAGGATACCTGTTGTCTGTATTTCAATAGATGATACGCGTACTTCAATGAAGCAAATAAGGAAATACCAACTGTAAATTTGTCGAGTTCCATTTGTTTGAGCACTGAACATGTTTTGAAAGTGCCAATCAGGGTGTAGGTCTTCTGTTTCTCACCGCTATTCAGTCAATTGTCAACTCTGTGTGCGTCTAATAATGGGGTAGGGGGATGGGTGGGTGACGCCGATCAAAGGAAGTCACCCTATGTTCTGACAATCTCAAAGTTACGTTCAGGATACAATCTGACACTGAGTATTTCACAGGTATACAGTTTCAGCACATATACGTTTCTTAAGAATAATATTTTACGGTATCCGAGTTGTGATTCATTTTAATATAATCCCCATAGGTACGGCTGGTTTCATTTGCTAAAATAAAACCACAAGGCCCCCGGAGTAGACAACATTCCTTTAGTTCTACTGACGGCCTTGGGAGAGCCAGTCATGACCAAACTCTACCAGCTGGTGAGCAAGATGTATGAGACAGGCGAAATACCTTCAGACTTCAAGAAGAATATAATAATTCCAATCCCAAAGAAAGCAGGTGCTGACAGATGTGAAAATTAACGAACTATCAGTTTAATAAGTCACAGCTGCAAAATACTAACGCGAATTCTTCACAGACGAATGGAAAAACTGGTAGATGCGGACCTCGGAGAGGATCAGTTTGGGTTCAGTAGAAATGTTGGAAAACGTGAGGCAATACTGACCTTACGACTTATCTTGGAAGAAAGATTAAGAAAAGGCAAGCCTACGTTTCTAGCATTTGCAGACTTAGAGAAAGCTTTTGACAATGTTGACTAGTATACTCTCTTTCAAATTCGGAAGGTGGGACGGGTAAAATACAGGGAGCGAAAGGCTATTTACAATTTGTACAGAAACCAAATGTCAGTCATAAGAGTCGAGGGGCATGAAAGGGAAGTAGTGGTTCGAAAAGGAGTGAGACAGGGCTGTAGCCTCTCCCCGATGTTATTCAATCTGTATATTGAGCAAGCAGTAAAGGAAACAAAAGAAAAATTTGGAGTAGGTATTAAAATTCATGGCGAAGAAGTAAAAACTTTTAGGTTCGCCGATGACATTATAATTCTGTCAGAGACGGCAAAGGACTTGCAAGAGAAGTTGAACGGAATGGACAGTGTCTTGAAAGGAGGATATAAGACGAACATCAACATAAGCAAAACGAGGATAATGGAATGTAGTCAAATTAATTCGGGTAATGCTGAGGGAATTAGATTAGGAAATGAGACACTTAAAGTAGTAAAGGAATTTTGCTATTTGGGAAGCAAAATAACTAATGCTTGTCGAAGTAGAGAGGATATAAAATGTAGATGGCAATGGCAAGGAAAGCGTTTCTGAAGAAGAGAAGTTTGTTAACATCGAGTACAGATTTAAGTGTCAGGAAGTCGTTTCTGAAAGTATTTGTATGGAGTGTAGCCATGTATGGAAGTGAAACATGGACATAAATAGTTTGGACAAGAAGAGAATAGAAGCTTTCGAAATGTGGTGCTACAGAAGAATGCAGAAGATAAGGTGGATAGATCATGTAACTAATGAATAGGATTGGGGAGAAGAGAAGTTTGTGGCACAACTTGACTAGATGGGATCGGTTGGTAGGACATGTTTTGAGGCATCAAGGGATCACAAATTTAGCATTGGAGGGCAGCGTGGAGGGTAAAAATCGTACAGGGAGACCAAGAGATGAATACACTAAGCAGATTCAGAAGGATGTAGGTTGCAGTAGATACTGGGAGATGAAGAAGCTTGCACAGGATAGAGTAGCATGGAGAGCTGCATCAAACCAGTCTCAGGACTGAAGACAACAACAACAAAACCACAACATGGTACTTCATTTCACGTAAATCCATATGTGTAGCTGGTCAGTGGCAGAATCGTTTCAAACATTTGTAGGGATGAGAACTCCATTACAGAGACTGCAGTTGGTGACACGTGCACACTCTATGTGTTACAGACACCATGTGTGTTTAGAATTACTAACGTGAATGTGCGGTTTAATACTCTCGTATACAGAGGGTCTACGTGAATGTAAAATGGTTAGGATGTATGGTGCCATGCCGGAGAGAGGCCAACATTAGCAGTAATCTTGCGGATCTGACTTCCAACGCCAGAATAAAGATTTTGATCTGTGTGGGTAGGAGGTTCCAAATCTCCTCTCTGCCTCCCTACCTCCCCTGTGAGTACTTGCAGTTACGAGGGAGACTACACATGCGGCCAGCCTAAGGCCTGACTGTGGCGTGAGAGGAAGGTCGACAGCATGCTGCAGCTGGAGTCGCCGCCTCTTGCCTCTTCCCATCCCGCAGTCCAGCTGATCTCCAAACGGCATTGGGTTGGACCGGTCTCGCCTTCATACCAACTGCTGTCACAACCTGATCGTCCGTTTGCTGCCGTCAGCTGATCTACGAGCAGCGTTACATCGGGCCGAAACTAGGCCTCGCTTCGACAGCCGTGGCTCCACGCCTATCACCTACCGCCACTCCATGTGA
Organism: Schistocerca gregaria; assembly: GCF_023897955.1. NCBI lineage: Eukaryota > Metazoa > Arthropoda > Insecta > Orthoptera > Acrididae > Schistocerca > Schistocerca gregaria. Next base: position 141,121,880 of record NC_064923.1, on the reverse strand, counting down.
ATGGACATACCTCAGAATCGCTGCCGGCCCCCTATCCGTGGGGGCTTGCCCTTTCACTTTTGTCACCGGGTGTAGTTACGGACATGTTTGTACTCAGCATTAGCAGTTTGTAGCCCCTTCCTGGGACAATTACTTGATACAGGTAGGGCCTAGTCCATCACGTGTTTTTTAGGTACTGCTGAATTGCAATTAAGGGATTGTTTTTAAAGAGAAGCAAGGGTTTGAAACTCCTCTCCTCCAAGACATGCTGTTGAAAAACGTACTGATGAGCCCACAGCAGACTGCAGGTGTAAGGGGCTTGTGAACAACCAGTAACGAATCGGGAGTCGCTACGGTACAATGGTTTATGATTGACAATGCTGGCCCACAAGTTTTGCTTGGCTTGGTGTGACACTTTGTTGCAAATATAAGGAGAGACAGAAGAGACTGAGCTGTGTAGACGCCACCCCTCTCATCAACTTCTTGGTCACTGAACAGCGCCAGGAGAACAAGCAATCAGACTTACACGAACCGTGTCATGGCCCACCTAAATCTGAGCCATTCAGTTCTTTCTCTACAGAAAGAGCTGATGAGATAAAATTAGATTTTTGTCCTCCACCAAAGTGTCTGCTGATGCGAAACTCCCTGTCAGAATAAATCTCTGAGCGGGATCGAGACTCGAACTCGGGACCTTTGCCTTTCGCGCAAAATTCCCTGTTACTTCCGCAGGATAGCTCCTGTGAAGCTGGTAAAGTAGGAGACGAGTATTGGTGGAAGTAAAGCTGTGGGACCGGGTCGTGAGTCACGCTTGGGTAGCTATGTTCTATGCCGTGGAGCGTTAGCCCCTCCACTCTTTTATTTTTTATTTCTTTTAAAGAAAAGAAAGAGACGCAAAAGGCATAAGTGCCGAATCCGAGTCTTGGTAGAGCCCACAGTTTTAATCTGCCAGCAAGTTTCAACTGATGAGATGTTTAGACTATATATTGCGTCGTACATCACGAGTAAAACAGTACTTTTCTCTTGTGAATACCGGTGCAGACTTTCGTTCTTTTTCTCTACATCTGTCCGGAGGAGGACTTACGTAATGTTTTTATATTTTCATGAGGCTCCATTGTTGTGAAAACTACTATTCCTGCAACATATACAATGACACTCCATTACGTTTCTAGAATACTGTGATAGAATTTTTGTGCCAAATAAAAGACCTCAATGGTTCCCTCTTGTGGACCCGCACTCAGAATTTGAGGTGGTAATTAAGGCAATAAATATGTAAAACCCATTTAACTCTGTCATAATATTGTAATATCAGGTCCGGCGTGATTTTTTTTAACCTGCATGGGAATCAATGAAGTGCCTGGGTCAATCTGATACGATTTTGGTAGGTTAGCATCATCAAGTTCGGCCAAGTTTTATTTTTTGCCAGCCTTTACTAATATTTTTTGATGAAAGAGGACTATCACCCGGAGAAAGAAGAATATCACGCTATATATTTATCCTCATCTTAGTTAAAAATGATACTCAGCACAACGTGTACCTGCAACCCTCTGTCCTGAACATGGATGGTCGCTCATTTTGATTGAATGTGGGTGTAATTACAAAAACATGCAACTAGGCAGATGTGGATGGGATCTCTTGCGCCAATAATTAGAAAACCGTTCTGGAGCAGAGTGAACGGTTAAAATACTAAAAGTCAAATAGAATATCCTGACCACTTTTTTTGGTTAGTTTCGCAGCAGAAATCTGTAAAAGCATTTGAATGTTGTTTTCGAAGCCAGCTGTGGTGACGACAGATTTTCGTGAAAGTCTGACGCACACGCATCGGCATGCTTCCAGGAATTGGGACGCGCGATTGGCCGTTTCTAATCTGAGTGATGGGGTGCCGTGTTCAGAGCTGCATCCGTTCAGGGGAGTGTAATATTTTGGGCTGGAATGTCCAAGAATTTCCTCTTCTGCTTGTATTTGTAGGAAACGCCTACACTTTCTGATGGAAAGCAGCTTGGAGGCTTAATAGTAAGCCCCCACAAAATTTGGGCAGTCTCTGTAGGCACGGGACAGTCACTAGAGATTTGAAAAGAACTGTCCAGGTTGCGGACGAGACCAGTTGCAATGAACAGTCACTGCTACGTGCTGAAACAGGTGGTGATTTTTGGATGAGAGTTCGTTCGATTTCGTTCGATTTTGAGTTTGGATTCTTTTAAACGATGAAACTGAGTCGTTAGTAGCAGAGCGGAACTCTCGCGAATGATTTCAGAATCGTTTTACGTAAATTTGGATGGAATTGAATTTTGTTTTTAATAGACCACAATGCGCTTCATGTGGTTTGTGTCCGGCGATGACAAATACTGGCTTTGATGATTGATTTACGCACGGAAAGTAGTGAAATTTCCTTTCAAATGAAATTTTGCACTCTGCAGCTGTATGTGCGCTGATAAGAAACTTCCTGGAAGATTAAAACTGTATGCCTCACCGAGTCCCGGTGTGGCTTCAGTTTTAATCTGACATTAACTTTCCTTTTAAATATTCTGTGTGTTACTGTGCTTTCATGCAGCGTTTTCTTAATCCAACCTACCATTTACTAACAAATGATCAGCAAGTTATTATAATCTTCCCGCATGGAACCATGGGACTACTATTCCTATGTGTATTGCATATAAATGCCGTTTTCGGAATACGCTTCATCAGTTACATATATTGTTAATTATTCATCTACTCAGTTCGTCAAACACTGTTTTACGTCGTCCTGTTGTCTTTACTCTACAGTACCATGTGAGAGATATTTACACGATGTCTTTACCCGTTCTCGGTTCCACGAATTAAACTCTAGTTGTCCATTTTTCTCATTAGAATATAGTGTAAGGTAAATAATGAAACAATGCTTGTGGAACCTTAGACTACTTGCACTCAGGAGCGAGTAACTCATATTAAGCACACTATTTGTGTACAGTTGGCTCTCAAATACACAACGTCGATGCAATAAGGCGAACGTCTAAGCCTTTTGCCAGCGATCTTTTGCAACGTAACAGTTCCTGTCGTTGGAAATTTTTTCACTGATCTCCTCATGTTTGGAAGAAGGTAGACTGTGTCATTCTTGTTTGTTTATTATAGTTCTGCTATGCAATGGGACGAGTGAGGGATGAACCTACTTCCACGTGGACGAACAAGCACATTAAACTCTGAAATGTGAACTCAGATAAGTGTTATGGACCTGAAACCAAAAGGTGATCAGAACGAGTGACTCATCTCCTACGGCACTTAGTTTCCACTCCGAAATAAGTGTCGGGTAGCATGGTGGACGTACCGAAAAATTCAGCTGACGAGGAACTCTCATCATCCGAACACTGCGGGAGTTGCCAGAGTGACGTTTCCAAAACCGGTTCGCAGTGACAGGTGTCACTTGCTTGAGGTGTGTTTGTATCGATATGCTCCGTAAAAAGACCGGACCTTCGACAGTCACCTCAGATGTCTGTCATCACAAGTCACTGATCATTTTGAGTGTGATTTAGTGCATTGTCATCAAGTCTACTAGAGTAGTCAAATGCAAATGAGGCACACAAAGAAAAGTAAATAGACTGTTTATTATATCAGAAGCAATCACCATAACTGTTAATACGTTTAACCCGCTACTAGTAAAGATGGTCAGTGCCATGATGGAGAAATGTCTGTGATTGCCTACAGGACCATCACTGTATCCAACTGTGCCACGTTTCTTCCGAAGCTAATTGACGGCCATGAATGTCTTTCATCATGACTTCAAATATACAGAAATCCCATGGGCAGATATATATATATATATATATATATATATATATATATATATATATATATATATATATATATATATATAAGGGCTTCTGCAGAGTAGTCGAAACAATCTTGGCTACATGTGCGTATTCAGAACTTGTTATTCAAAAACTTAAGTAAAAAGCGTATTTTGCAGAATTCCAAGGTACATTACAGAGTACTGCAGAGTATCTCAATACCCTGAACCTTTTTATGCCATATTTAAAAACATAAATTAAAGATTTAATAGGAAGTTTATAACTTATAGAATTTCTGAATTTTTATGAATACTCTGATTTTAATTGTATCATATTCAATGGCAGCCAAAAAAATTACTTGAAGCATGTAACTTTAAAAGTTTAGAAGTACTTTACAAAGTACTATACAATATTCGAACATATGAATTTTTCTATTTGCTCCGTATTTATAAATTTCAATCTAAAAAAATTACATCAAGTGTGCAACTTTCATTTTTAAAGGTATTTTGCGGTATAACGAGTATTAAAACCCTTTTCCAGCATATTTATAAGTAGTGAACCAAAAGCTACGGAAAGCAACACTTGTGGGCATGCAATGTTCAACTCAGGTATGTAGATAGTGTGAAACACAAAGGAACCTCAAATTTATTATTTTACACAAGTGAATTGCCCTATGGTGTTTGTAAAATGTCGCAAAGAAGATAGGCGGGCATCGACAAGAAAGTAATAACAAAGGATTTTGCTTTTCCCGATAAGTCATATCTTTTTGATGTTCAGTGCATTTGACATGTGACTCAGAATAATATAATGTTAATGTGCACTTCAAAATACACTTGGCCATTTCTTCTGATATAACTTACAGCTGAAAGTGCGCTTATCGATAAGAGTTACCACGGTGAAAATAATATTCCTACATCTAAATTCGCCAAACACACATCTACGACTACTCATTCAATGATATTAACAGTATCTCTTCTCTTTTTAGTTGAACTTATCGTACGAAGGGTAAGGGAAAATTAACTACAGAGTTTTCGCTGAACAGTTTTCAGTTACATGTTAATTCAGGAGATTTTGAAGTATCGCTATTATATAAGGGCGTAATTAAAAGCGTGTGTTTGTGTGCGTGCGCATGTATATGTACGTGTGTGTGTGTGTTTGTGTGTGTGTGTGTGTGTGTGTGTGTGTGTGTGTGTGAGAGAGAGAGAGAGAGAGAGAGAGAGAGAGAGAGATAGAGAGGGAGAGAGAGAGAGAGAGAAAGCGTACGTATTTGTAGAATGAAAACATTTATACATACCTTGCATACATTAAATACATGGAAACAAACGCAGATGCAATTCTGTGTTAAAGAAGAGCTTCTTGAAAGACCGTTATGTATGAAACACATTTTCCAACGAAAGTAAATAAACTGTAAAGAAGAAGTGAGTGTGGATTGGTCAAGCACTTGATGGGTCAAGTTACTGAACTCTGATACCTCGATTTTGTGCCATATACTTCGGGAAAACAAGGATAGAGTAGAAGTAGTATTGAATTATCAGAGTAAATTAACTAATCTCTTTCTTCTTGAAGCATAATACTTCATGTCCAAAGTATTATTCAAAATGACAGGTAGAAGTAGAAATTATTTCTTGCTTGAAAAAGTATATGTTCTATGATGAATTTCTGTTCTCACCACAAGCATACAATTCAATTTGTTATATTTTTAACGCACTTGCATGAGAACTAATAAAATTCATGTTATAAAAAATGGTACAATGGCTCTGAGCACTGTGGGACTTAACATCTATGGTCATCAGTCAGCTAGAACTTAGAACTACTGAAACCTAACTAACCTAAGGACATCACACAACACCCAGTCATCACGAGACAGAGAAAATCTCTGACCCCACCGGGAATCGAACCCGGGAACCAGGGCGCGGGATGCGAGAACGCTACCACACGATCATGAGGTACGGACAATTCATGTTATACACCAATAGTAAAATATCATTGCTCAATTTGGCAATGCATTATTGAATTAGAAATACATAGTGCTGAAGGTGAATCTACTGCCAATCACTATAGTTCAATATGCAAAATAATGATGAACTTTCTGTTTCAATGGATAGACAGGGGCATAAGGTCCCCAAGCATTATGTAAGGGATAAATTGGTGGTATTTTAAGAAAGTAACATAAAACGACACATTGCAGCTGTACAACATCGCAGTCGTCATTCTATTTTGACGAATGATGCATTTGGTAAACAAAAAGAAATTGATATTTAAGACATACTGCACCCAGTGGTACTCTGTACAAAATCCACGATTACATTTCAATCTGTTGTAAGTATAAACATTGACAAAAATTCGTTGGATACAACAGACTCAGATGGAGAAAGTCATATATACTGAAAACAATAGCCCTGAAAAAAAGGAGATATTTATTCCCATTGTGCTCATCCAGTCATACAAACACTAGTGGTGCTAATAAGTGTAGAATTCTGGGGATGGGCATAGAAATAAGTGTAAAACAGTATTTCCATTGTTGAAAGTGTTTTTACCATAGTTGTAAGATGTAACAGACATCATTCTACACTCATAAATGTTACATTCAAGGGATAGACAAAGCCTTTCAGTTGTCGTCATACTGAACACAGTGGTGTTTTGTAAAAAAATTATCGGATACAATTCATGTATTAGGGAGACGGTCGTATGTACAGAAAATAATTTTTTTCAAAAAAGGAACTACTTATATTTCCACGGAAGCACCGGGGGGGGGGGGGGGGAATTAAATGAACTTATGCTTTATGGTCATGTTGCTTCATGCCACCAAAACATGGCACTACTTGTAAACGCTCATACTTCAGTCTATGAATCATACTTGGTGAAAGACAAAATAGACCCTCACAGTAACTTAATTTGTTTTATGGTGCTTGTCAAGAGCGATGTATTCTTTACAAATCTGTAAACTGTGTGCAAAACTATGTCAGCTCACATAACACACAATGTGGACCTATAATGCCACAACTGAGTTAATCACGTTTCGATGGCAGGCAATGAAAACCTAGTAACTCAATCTCTATGTGAAAACTACGTAGCTCTAGTAACCAGTAACACAATTGTCAAATACAGATTTGGAAAGTGCATCGATTTCCCTAATCTGTTAAAAAGGCCTTTAGTATTTGGTTACACATTTACAAACATTATCTGTATCAAATTTTCATATTTTTTAAGAAACCAACTTGCTTCTTTTGTAAAATTTAACAAAACGGAGTTACATGGCTTTCATTGCCTACCATCAATTTGTACCTCACTTTGGTGTAGGGATAAATGGGTAATGATGAAACGCAGAATGGGTAAATGAGTAATGGGCGGTGTGAACAGAAAGTATGTAAATGGGTAGTGAGCACTCTAACAAACAGGTAAATGGCAGACAGGTGATCCAGTAAATGAGGAGGTGAGTAGATTATTAGAGGGTAAGGAAGTCTACTGCTAAATGGGTAAGCTGGTAATGGTGAAGTAAGTGTGGTAGTGTGGTTAGAGGAGCAAAGCTGACATGTGAGAACAGGTCCTTGACTTCAACAAGACACCAAAGAAGTGACATACAATCTTTAAGAAACGTCAAAATTGCATGTTAACCTCTATGTTACTTCGTCGCCTGGGTCTAATCATCATCATCATCAATTAAGACTGATTATGCCTTTCAGCGTTCAGTCTGTAGCATAGTCCCCCTTATTAAATCCCTCCATGATCCTCTATTCAGTGCTAACATTGATGCCTCTTCTGGTGCTAAACCTATTACTTCAAAATCGTTCTTAACCGAATCCCGGTACCTTCTCCTTGGACTACCCCGACTCCTCCTACCCTCTACTGCTCTACGCATGAGTCTCTTGGGTAACCTTGCTTCTCCCATGCGTGTAACATGACCCCACCATCTAAGCCTGTTCACCCTGACTGCTATATCTATAGAGTTCATTCCCAGTTTTTCTTTGATTTCCTCATTGTGCACACCCTCCTGCCATTGTTCCCATCTACTAGTACCTACAATCATCCTAGCTACTTTCATATCCGTAACCTCAACCTTATTGATAAGGTAACCTGAACCCAGCTTTCGCTCCCATACAACAAAGTTGGTCGAAAGACAGTACGGTGCACAGATAACTTAGTCTTGGTACTGACTTCATTCTTGCAGAAGACAGTAGATCGTAGCTGAGCGCTCACTGCATTAGCTTTGCTACACCTCGCTTCCAGTTCCTTCACTATGTTGCCATTCTGTGAGAATATGCATCCTAAGTAATTGAAACAGTCCACCTGTTCTAACTTTGTTCCTCCTATTTGGCACTCAATCCATTTATATCTCTCTCCCACTGATATTACTTTTGTTTTGGAGATGCTAATCTTCATACCATAGTCCTTAGATTTCTGATCTAGCTCTGAAATATTACTTTGCAAACTTTCAATAGAATCTGCCATCACAACAAAGTCATCCGCATATGCAATTCTGCTTATTCTGTGTTCACCTATCTTAATCTCACCCAGCTAGTCTATTGTTTTCAACATATGATCCATAAATAATATGAACTACAGTGGAGACAGGTAGCAGCCTTGCCTTACCCCTGAAACTTCTCCGAACCATGAACTCAATTAACCGTCAACTCTAACTGCTGCCTGACTACCTATGTAAATTGCTTGCAAAAGTTAGCCTCCTATTCCATAATCACGTAGAACAGGTAATAACTTCCTCCTAGGAACCCGGTCATATGCCTTTTCTAGATCTATAAGACATAGATACAATGCCCTGTTCCACTCGTAATACTTCTCCATTATTTGCCATAACCTAAAGATCTGGTCCTGACAACCTCTAAGAGGCCTAAACCAACACTGATATTCATCCAATTTGTCCTGAACTAATACACTTTTGTTTCAACAATACCTGAGAAGACCTTACCCACAACGCTGATCAAAGAGATCTTTCCTGTTTACGTGTTTAAAGATTGGTGTGATATTGCTTTCGTCCAGTCTGCTGGAACCTGGACTCCCACGCCATTTCACTTATCCTGTGGAGCCATTTAAGACCTGACATTCCACTGTATTTGATGAGTTCCGACTTCATTTCATCCACCCCAGCTGCTTTATTGCACTGCAATCTACAGACAATTTTCTCCACTTCCTCAAATGTGATCCTATTTCCATAATCATTCCTATCCCATTCTACATCGAAATCTGAAACATTGCTGATCGTATTTTCACCCACTTTGAGCAACTCTTCAGAATATTCCCTCCATCTGCCCAATGCATCCACAGGATTCACCAGCAGTTTTCCTGACTTGTCCAAAATACTTATCATTTCCTTCTTACCTCCCTTTCGATGACTGCTAATTACACTCCAGAATGGTTTTCCAGCAGCTTGACTCAAGGTCTCCAACCCGTTTCCAAAGTCTTCCCAAGATTTCTTCTTGGATGCTGTATTTATCTGTTTGGCTTTGTTTCTTTCTTCAACATAACTTTTTCTGTCTGCCTGAGTTCAAGTATGTAGACATTTTTGATATGCCTTCTTTTTCCTTTTACAGGCTGCCTTGACTGTGTCATTTCACCAAGCTGTTTGCTTCATCCTACCTTTACACACTACTGTTCCAAGACATTCTTTGGCCACTTCTAGTACTGAGTCCCTGTACCTTGTCCATTCCTTTTCCAGTGACTGCAATTGACTACATTCAACTAACTGGTACCTTCCTGAAGTTTCTCCACTTTTATCCTCCTACACATGGACCTGGCCTCCTGCACTTTCGTCCTCACAATACCAATTTCACTGGAGATTAAATAGGGATCAGTGTCATCAAAGAATCCTCTGAATACACGTGTGTCCCTCACAGACTTCCTGAATTTCTGATCTGTTAATATATATATATAATGATCTTCCCTCTAATATTTTGAAATAAAAAATACTCATCGGCTTTGGAACACTTTTTATTAAAAGTCACGACTTAGTTCGCTCTATTGGAAGAGGCATCCTCACGTGAACTGCACAAATAATAAGGAAAAATTATTTTACAAAGAATCCTTAACAATGGTGTAAAGAACAAACATATAATAAAAATTAGTATAATAGAACTATGCTTAAAGAGTAGTAAAAAAATTCTTTATAATAGGTCATCGCCGAGGGGTAACTGTCCTTAGAGCAACTCCAGAACATTCACTTCATGTTGTAAACAAATAGCACCCTAAAAGCAGTGGTCCTTATTTAAAACGAAGTGGGTGGCATAGACAATAAAAATAAAATCTGCATGAAAGCTAAACGGACGAAATGAAGTTGTAAACTAGTATGAACGCAGTAAATGAGAAGAACATTACCACACAACAAATCGGGCGGTAATGGCCATAGCAGTTTCTCGCCCTAAAAAAACATAACAAACAAAAAACACACACACAACAAACAGGAATGTGGCTGCGTGTCTAATCTTCAACAAGAAGAGTTAGTTCTTATTTCAAATGGCACTAGTATTGTAATCATTTCAATCATATGTACAGAAACAGACAAAATGGTCAACATTGTTGTTGGAATTATAATTGACTGTTGTTCTGCCAATGGTTAAAAAGGAACAACATGTTCAGTTCGGCACATCTAGGGATTATACACCAACAATAAAAGTAACACAGGGTGAGGAAATAATAAATGGGGTGGAAGCTTAGAATTTCTAAGGTGTCTGTACTGATGAGAACTTGAACTAGAGAAAGCTCTTTCTCAAACTGGTAAAACAGCTTAGTTCAACTGCATATTTTCATTCAGTGACGTCGTATACAGTAATGTTCTTGGGTAAACTCATCTCTGAGGAAGAAAGTGTTCAAAGCTCAAAAACGTCTCGTTACATCCAAAACTATTTTTTAGCCATCTGCTTCACAGTATATTCATTCTCTTGAAGTTTATTGCTAACAGTCCACTGCAGTTCGAAAGGAACAACGATGATTATGAGTATAATGACAGAAGGTATAGTCACATTTGTTCCTCCAGATCAAAGTTGTCTTTAGCACAAAATGGGGTGATAACTCACCCAATGATCTGAAATGGCTGACTGATAGCGAAGTAAAATTTGAAGTTTCTCCTTGAGAGATCCTTATGTTCTGTAGAAGAATTTCTATTATTGTAGTAGTAGTAATAGTAGTAGTAGTATTAATAGTAGTAGCTTTATTCATCTGTAGATCTCTTTGTACAAGAATAGAGGACATGTCAAAGTTTTTACAAGTTTAGACCAATTAAAAATTAGCTAATTGGTATACACATATTTGTACAGGCTTCTAGTTAGAGACAATCATTAGATTTATTCCTGGTATACAATACTTTTTTTTACAAATAACTTATTTAGTAATGTAATGCCACATTGTTCACTCATATCCCACTATTAATCTCTGCACACACTATATGCACATTGTTTCATAACACTTTACTCGCTACACAAACAAATACACACACACACACACACACACACACACACACACACACACACACACACATACATACATACTGGTGATCTCTGGGCCATTTTTTGTACCGCAACTTCTCGTTTGCTAAACAGCATCCATCCATAAATAGTGAGATGTTGAGCACAGAAGGAGGAGGAGGTGTTATAATTGTTCAACCCATAGCTTGGGTAAGTATTTCTAGAAAGGAAAAAAGAAGGAGAAAAACAAAGTGAAGGTGTTATATGGAATGTTGTTCATTTTTAATCATTATTACTATTATTTATTTTTATAGCTATTTTTATCAAACCCCTACTCTGTTTTATCCAAGGAATCCTTCACTGCATAAAATGTATTGCATAACAAATACATTTTATCTGCCTTTTTAAATAAGTGTATTTTGGCAATTTCTTCAATCTATCTTGGTAATTTATTGTACAGCTTTATTCCGTGGTAGAGAATGCTGTTTTGAGTTTTATGTTTATTTTTCCTTGATAAATGTAAGTGGTGTCTATCTATTGTTGCATGGTAATGGACAGATCTGTTTGTGCACCAATTACCAATGTCATTTTTGATGTGTACAACTGACTGAGCAGTTAAAATCACCAGTGTTTTGAACAGATCTTCACAATGAGCTCGACTAGTATTTTATCCGCGCGACTGCAATGGCCGCAGGTTCGAATCCTGCCTCGGGCATGGATGTGTGTGATGTCCTTAGGTTAGTTAGGTTTAAGTAGTTCTAAGTTCTAGGGGACTGATGACCACAGCTGTGAAGCCCCATAGTGCTCAGAGCCATTTTGACTAGTATTTTTGGTTATTATTTGTATGGCTCTTTTCTGGAGTTCGAAAATTATGTTCATATTTTGTGCGTTTGTTCCCCCCAAAAAAATGTCATAGCTAAGAATTGAGTTTACATGTGAATAACATGTAACTAAAAGACACTACATTTTACACACTGACGACAGAATTCTATGTGCATAACATGCTGATGACACTCAATTTGCGAGTACCTTTCTGTGTTCAGATCACCGCAAATGAGAATCAATATTCATTCCCAGAATTTTGCATTTCTTACACAGTCTATAGAGGTGCCATCTACATTTAATTTAACATTGTCATATTTCCTCTTCAAACTGAAATTCATGGCATTAGTTTTCTTTATGTTCAATGTCACTTTATTGCTTACTGACCAATCATAAACTTCCTTGAGGGTTTTATTTGCTTTCTCAGCAAAGAGGTCTCTTGTTTTCTCCGTGACTATAATAATGATGTCATCGGCGAAGAGAATTTTTGACCATGAATAGCATTATGTGGAAAGTCATTGATGAATATCAGGCATAATATTGGTCCTAACATGCTACCTTGCGGAACCCCTATGTTAATGTATTTACGTTCTGATAAGTGTTTTACTAAATGTTTAGATCTATTTGAAGTATGTGTTATCTCTGCTCTTTTGTTCCCTGCTTGCTAAATATGATCGAAACCAGTCCAGATCTATTTGAAGTATATGTTATCTCTGCTCTTTGTACCCTGCTTGCTAGATATGATCGAAACCAATGATTTGCTACCCCTCTTAATCCTAATGCTTCTAGTTTATTTAATAGAATCTTGTAGTCGACTATATCAAATGCCTTAAAAAGATCCAAAAACATGGCTGTGTCACGCTTATCTTTATCAAGAGCATCAAGTACAACTTTTGTGAATTTTACTATGGCTGACTTCGTATTTCGGCTACTTCGGTAACCACACTGTGATTCGCTTAAAATATTGTATTTAATCAGTAATTCATGAATCTCTTTCATAATTCCTTCTATTATTTTTGAGAATGGTTACATTAGGGAAATGGGATGGTAATTTACTTTGTCTTCTGGAGTACCTTTCTTAAGCAAAAGGTACAACTCTTGCCTCTTTTAATTGCTCAGGAATTGTCCCTGATGTGGAGTCATTTATTATTTTTGTTAATGACCTTGTATAATATCTATCCATTGTTTCTGTACACACATTGGTACTTCATGTAAGCCTACCGACTCTTTATTTTTTAGTTTATGAACAGTTTTATTGACTTCATTCTCTATGGTTGGGAGTAACATCGTTGTATTTAGTGCAACATTATTTACAGGTGTTATATTTGTTTTGGGGAATTTTTGCTGTAACTTTTCTGCAATACTTGAAAAATGCTCGTTTACATAGTTTGCTAAGTGTTTTGGATCATTTATTACCTTATCCCCCTCCCTTAGCCGTATGTTATTCTGCATCTGTTTGCCTCTACTTGTTCCCTTTTTTATAACATTCCCAGACTGCTTTGCTTTTATTTTCTGCATTATATATTATTTTGTCATTAAATGACTTTTTCGCAGCAATGAGCACCTTCCTATACATCTTTTTGTATCTATGATAGAAATATATTGTACTGTGTGAAAGGAGGTGTGTAAGAGTTACAAACTCACATATGTATATTTAAACAAAACAAAAAAGTTCCGTGCATAGCTATGTTTAGAAACTGATTTGCGTTGGGAATGTAGAGTGACATGGAACAGTAAACTAACTAACTACTGCAAAACTTAGGGATTTATCCTGTGGAGTATATGGCCAGGGGTCAACAGTGTGACAGTTGCACAATTCAGCATACTAAATGATCTTTGTCAGTAATGGCAGAAAGTGTAAAATTAGATCCACAGACGTTGTAAACGAAATCTGAGGGATTTGCTGCAGGCATTTGAAGATGGAGAATGTGCACTGGGCAATTATTAATCGCCGGTAAGTGTTGAAAGTAATCTCACTTTCTTTACGAGAGATTCAGAATTTCCTTCTACAAATGCCCATTTCTCTCCGGAACTGTTCGAAATCTGTGAAGTCTTGTAAGCTTCTGCACTGATGAGCCGAAACATCGCTTAGTTGCACGTTAGTCCAACGTGGGAGGGCTGTATAGCAGAGATTATGAGTGGTACGGATTCGAAAAGTCCTTGGTAGGTTTCCGAAAGTATATAGCAACTAGTTCTGCACTCATGGATCTCTCAGTTCCTTTAAACTAAGGATACGTGGTTTATAGTTTCAGTGATGGAACCAGAGAAAGTTCCTCACGTATTCCATTGGCCTCTAATCGTACAAATTTTGTAACAAAGACGTCAACGTGAGGTTACTACGATATTCCTGAAGCCAGTTAAGGACGATTGTGGCTTTGTAACACGGAAAGACAACTATCTCTCTGGAAGACGTCATTGTCCTCGTGGAAATACGGAAAAACGATTACTGTGCCCGCCGCATATGCTGCATTACTGGGCGGGAAAATCGTGAACATTCGTATTCTGTGATGAGGTGGTATATCGATCCCGAAACGCCTCTGCTTATGTTATACATTTTCCTTACTGCATCACGTGCCCACAAGATCACAGGAAACACTGAATATGACTGGTAGAAGGGGTCTTAAATGTTTTGATTCACTGGTGTTAGTAAACAAGCATCTTCAACTACTCAACCACATGCAACTGACATTTCTTATAATTCTTTAGAAATAAAATTATAAATCTACGAAATTTTAGTAATTTTGTTTTCGACTTCCAAACCGAGCGAGGTGATGCAGTGGTTAGCACAATGTACTTGAATGCGGGAAGACGACGGAGCAAATCCGCCTCTGGCGATCCTGATTTAGGCTGTTTTGTTTTTTTTAATGATTTCCCTAAATAACTTCACGGAAATGCTGGAATTGTTCCTTTGAAAGTTGGCGGCCGATTTCCTTCCCCGACTTCCCTAATCCGGGTTTGTGCTCCTTGTCTAATGAACTCGTTCCCGGCGAGACGTCAAACATTAATCTTCTCCTCCTACGTCTAACATCATATCTGAGGTGGATTATGCTGCAAAACCGTTACTTTATGCCTTTTAGAAATCTGATTTCTGTACATGTATAGGTTCTCGAAAATAGGACCACAAAAAAAAACTACATACACATGGCTGGTAAGTTTTCTTGAACCACTCAGGGAGGTGAGGGTACCATAAACGAAATAAAGCGGGCTGCTCCCTCTAAGTGCGAATCGAGTTCCTTGACTACTGCGCCACTTCGCTTGGTCATCGTGTCTTGGTAACTTACTGGAGAGATGGTCTTTTCCAAAAGAAAACGGCGACATACAAAACTTTATTACTTTATCAGTAGGTTTGTTTACAGGATTTTCGCATTAGGAGCATAGTGGTTCAAAAATGGCTCTGAACACTATGGGACATAACATCTGAGGTCCCCTATAGCTCAGAACTACTTAAACCTAACTAAGGACATCACACACATCCATGCCCAAGGCAGGATTCGAACCAGCGACCGTAGCTGACGGGCGGTTCCAGACTGAAGCGCCTAGAACCGCTCGGCCACTACGGCCGGCTAGGAGCATAGTGTCTCGTCCACTTACCTCATGTATTGTTGTCCGAACACCTGGTGGGTCTGAGCACTGTTGTATTGATGAACTCAGATTATAAAAGGACTTCTCGCAGTTGTCCTGAACTTTATATGTACTCTGTGAAACAAATTAAAATGACAGAGAAAATGCAAAAGGCTTCACTTGTAATAATGGACGTTATAATTCCACTTGAAAGTGCACTAATTGAATATACCCTCTTTATGAGGTGAATAAAACTCCAAAGAACATTATTTTATGACGCGATTCGACTGTCCTCTGATATAATTCGTCACAGACATTCATGCGTCGCACAACGGAATATTTTCGCCATCAGATATTATTACTGTTCATCATTGATGAGCTGTCTTACTGTTAAACCTAACTTTGTATAGGGAGCGATTTATCTCTCTTTCAAAAGGGCATGATCATTAACTTTCAAACCAAGGGTAGAAGCATTTCAGAAACGGCTAAGTTTCCAAACAGTTTGCGAGCCACCGTTGTAGAAATATAGGTGTACAGTTCAGGACAAAGTGGTGGGTCATAGATGATACGAGTAAACGAATGCAGCGGAGCTGTGTAGTGCAAATAGACATGCAATCCTAGAGCATCTGAGCCGCCAGATGAACCAAGGACCTACGAATGGTCTCCACAACGACCGTTCGGTAAACGTTATTGCACCCGGGCCTCCGCAGAAGGCATCTGGTTTGTGTACCCATGCTGACAGCTGTTAATCGGTGATAAAAGCTGGAATTTGTATGCAAGATGTCCGCTGGCGTTTACGTTATGCAATATCTGAAAGCAAACACTTTGCAACACTCATTGGAGGGGTCTAGGACGGAGGAGGGAGTGTTATGGTATGCGGAAATTTTTCATAGCATTCCCTGGGTGACTGATGGGCGCAACGGAAGAACACAAGTAGCATCTCTCCTTGGGGACTAAACCCGCCCCTGTATGCAGTTTCTGTTTTTTGGTGTTTACCAGTAGGGCAGTGCAAAGTGTCACACAGCTTGCAGCGCTGTTCGACCACCACGAGGATGAGTCTTCAGTATTCTCCCGGCCAGCAAACTCGCAGGACATAAACGTAATACAGTATCTGTGGATCCACCTAGATCGTGATGTTCGCGCCATGGAGACTCAAGCGCAGGTACTGGAGTGGGTATGGCACCACATCCCTGTCGGTACCTTCCTACATCTACATCTACGTGGATACTCCGCACATCACACTTAAGTTCCCGGCAGGGGATTCATCGTACCACCTTCATATAATTCTCCATTGTTTCAATCTCAAACAGCGGCCGGAAAAATGAACACCTATATCATTCCGTGCGAGCTCTGATTTCCCTCATTTTATAATGAGGATCATTTCTCCAAATGTAGATCAGCGTCAACAAAATACTTTTTCGCATTCAGACGAGGAGAAGGTGATTGAAATTTTGTGAGAATATTCCACCGCTATGAAAAACGCCTTCATCTTAATGATGACCACCACAAATCCTGTATCATGTCAATGACACTCTTTCCCTTGTTTCGCGATAATACAAAACGTGCTGCCCTTCTTTGAACATTCTCGATTTACTCCGTGAATCATGTCTGGTTAGAATCACAGACCGCACAGCAGTAGTCCAGATGAGGACGACAAGCATGTTGTAGGCGGTCTCTTTGGTAGATCTGCACATTTTCTAAATGTTCTACGAATAAAACGCAGTCTTAGGTTTGCCTTTCCCACAACATTTTGTAGGTGTTCTTTCAAACTGAGGATGTTCGTCAATGCAATTCCTATGTATTTAGTCAATTTACGACTTTAGATTTGACCGATTTATCGGTAAGCTTAGTTTAACGGATTCCTAAACCTCGTTGGCTCTCTTTATGCGTGTCTCATAGTGGCCAGAGCTGCAGAAAGTGGTTACTGAGGCTTTTTATAGGTGGCCATGTTAATGTAAGTGGACAGCGTGTATACAAAATTGTGACTTCAGTTATGAATCTATTACATTTGGTTGTTGTGAACTAGTAATGTAACATTATAACAAAATATAATATTAAGAAGGCGAAGTAGCTGCTTTCCCAAAGAAGGCGAAGTAGCTGCTTTCCCCAAAGTAATAGAGTCAAACTTTCCTTTCGGCATCTGAGAATAATTTAATAAAATGGAAGGACTTCTTTTGCTGTCTGAATAATTCGTGGGTGATTAGAAATGGTTCTGACTGAACCACTGATCGAGTTAAAGTCAGGAGAAAATTTCTTTTGTTACTTACGTTCGAGCAATTAGTGACTGGCGTTGTGGTTCACTCAGTGCCACCATCACAACAACATAACATTTAACTAAACTAATGCTAGAATTAAATGCTGATAAAGGTATGAGATTCCCTTTATTGGATCCCAAGAATACAAAGGTTTAACACATCAAATAATAATAACGTTACATGACCCACGTGGTGCTCTCGGCAGTCACTCGAAGACCTGCCATGTATAATAAATTTCATAAACATATAAGATACGACAACCTTTTGTTGAATGAAATACCAGCTTGCTACACCTATCACTAATCTAAAACCGTACGTAAAAAACATGCCCCAAATTAATCATAGCTGAGAGTACCAATGTGCTATTCATTCGACATCAGTGCCTAAGAATTCTCACCCAATATGAACTATCAGGCACTTGGCTGTAGAAAAATATTGTCTTGCGCCTCCCCCATGGTGAAGAATTGTACTCATTCTTATCATGACTTGACCAATATCAAGCCAGAACAGCTTTGCTATAGAGCTCTTACTGTCTTACTCAACATAATTGAATGCACTCACATCCATTAGCATACCATATCACACACAAGTGAAGCATACCATCACTCAAGAACGACCTTGAACGGAATAGACATAAATGAAAGAACGCTCTGTTCCCCCTCGAAACTCGCAAACACTGTAGAGCATCTCGGAGCCCTCCGTTCTCAATGTCCAAGTCCACTGTCATCTCACAGATCTGATGCAGACGAAGTAGGGCAGCACACGGAGCGGTAAATTTACGGAAGTCAATCTGTGAACGGAGATATGGCAGCAAAGATAGTTCACCAGTAGTGAAGACATAACAAACGTAACACACAGAAACGGGCAAACAAAAAAATTATAAGTTCCTCCGGGTAAATAATGGTATCTTCCTTCATACATATTACAGTTTTCTTCAGTACCCTTTAACCCTTTTGGCATGTGGTACCGGTGAGGGATTTACGATACAAAATTCCTTTAGCTCCTAACATCCCTGTGCCATGTAGTTTATCACTTCGTAAAAAGTCTTTTTACTATGGTAAACTTCCTGTTGGGCAACCAAGAGGATATCTAGACACCTATAAATTGCAAATATTTCTTGCATGTTCGCTTCTGAACTACTTTTGAGTCTCGAACGTAAATTAGATTTCTGAGAGCCACGTGGACTATATTTACTTGTTTGGTGACAGCATACTAACTGTTCTTTTCGTTTCTTGTCGTCAGATATGTTCACGTAGTACAAGTAACATAATTGAGGGCTAGGAAATGCCGGCTTATTCATAAATAACAGTCAAGATCTTTGAGTTTTGTATCTATAGAGGTGTGCAGAAAATTTATGGGGAAGCGCAGGTGAATTTAGTCTTATATTATACAGGGTGTATAATAATTAATTTCGTAAACGAATACAGTCGAAAGTACATGATACTAGAAGCAAAAAAGTCTCAGTAAACATAGGGTCGGAACTGCATATCGTAAGGGCTACGAGCAATTTTTCGTCTTCGATACTATGAAGTAAATCTCCTCTGCTGAAAGCTCTTTGCTTCCCATATTTTGGGAAGTGGAAATTTGGATCAAAATCAGAAAAAAATTTCCAGTAAACATGTGCTCTAAAATTCATACTTAAAGAACTATGAGCACATACTCATCTTCACTACTTGGAAACACAATTCTTCTAATAAACAATGGCTCATAACTTTTAGGGTATACATTTTAGAGCAAATGTTTACTGGGCATTTTTTCTTGTTTTGGTTCGTACTACTACTTCCCAGAATGTGGAAGGCAAAGAACTTGCAGTAAAAGAGATTTGCCTCACACTATCGAAGATGAAAAATTGCTCGTAGCTCATAGGATATGCATTTTTGACCCTATATTTACACAGACCTTTTGCTTCTAGTATCGTGTACTTTCAACTGTATGCGTTTACGAAATTAATTAGTTACTATTCACCCTGTCTATTTCAACTTAGTCAGCCATTGGATCAAAATAGACAAATTGTAAGGAATTGTGGTCTTCTGACTTTCATTTCTTACATATTCCGTCCTACTAATCATACTCTGCACATCAAGACGCTTCGTTCAAACCAAAACTCGATAAGGTAGAGTCAAAAATTCATGAAGCGATTTGGAAATCGAACAAGTAAATCGGAAGTGCGCACCGAGGTTGAAAAACGTCGAGGGTGGAATACACAACATGACAGCCACAGGGATTTTCATTCTAAAGAGCCAACGAGACCACTGGTAAGACTGTCCCTTCAGAGGGCTGGGTGAACAGCATACCTACTTCGAACGAAGCGACCGAACAGGGGAGAAGACAACTTTTGCTGGAGCGAAGGGATAACGACCCCCGTGTTCGACTTAGAAGCAAATTCCGCTCCATTGTGTGGGAGGGCGTTTCTTCATGGACTTACTGCTTAGTTACGGAGTTCTCACAGGAGGACAGTATACACCTAACAGAGATGCTACACATTTCCGCATTGATCGACTTAAATGAAACGTCATTCTCCCGTTTAAAAGAGCAACGCTGACTGGCGGAATATTTCTGACGCAGAGAGCCAGATGAGTGAGGGAAGACAGCAAACGATATACTCTAGCAACTTTTCCCGAAAAAAAGGGGCCATTCTGTTGTCACTCTTGAAGCAGAAACACGTAACCAGAGCGAGTGCGTTCGTATGTGTTCGCAAACAGCGAGGAACAAAGTCTCTCCTCAGTACTAAACTGAGACAGCACCTCTGTCGTTAGCGAATCAGAGTGATACTCTTTAGTTAGCCGCTCGCGATTAAGCGTTGTTCACTGTATTCTCCTTCACACTTATTGTGCGGTGTGAACACGGACAGAGTACTAGTTAAACGCCTGCCATCGAGTATTGAGTGGCATCATGGTGGACTGGCTATCTGACCAGTGTACCACGCCAGTAGTTAAGTACTTAAACTAGGGGCAGATAGGAGTGCTCGATTTCATTAGGTCGTAGGGACAGTATGATTGGCGAAGGTCAATCCAGATAAAAAGCGATAGTTGTGTGATTTGTCAGCAGCGAGCATCGCAGGCAGCAGTCGTCGCAACTCCCGGTATTGTGCAATACAGTGTATGCGAGCCCCATATGTCCTTCATAACAGTACACTCCATTACATTTCTCACCCGACAGCCTTGACCATACCTGTAAAAGTTATTCAGGTTGTGTAGGCGCAGCTCTCAGCCATTCTGCGAATAAATAACATTCTTAAAGGAAAGGGAGAAAACAACCTTTCCATACTTTGTAAAATAATACCATTCCTATCCATAAGAGTCAATCTGTTTTGCCAAAAAGAACCAAGAAATTTATTATTTTTTTTAGAAACAGTTTCACTTGATTTCTCAGAATTTTTTTTAGTAAATAATATGTTTCGTTCGTTTAATGTTTTTCTTACACTATCTAGCAATACTCCCATACCCAAGTATCCCATTCGTTACGTAAGAATATATAGGATATTTTTGTGTCTTTTCCTTACAGTGGACGACTCCTGAAGATATTTGTTGCTGAATGGTTTTCATGCAGTTCTTGTCGGTACGTTAGGAGCGTCTGTCTGACTTCTGTAGTAGTGTGAGGCGGCAATTGTTTCTTGTAGGAGCCAAAGGTTACTTGTTGGATCAATCTATTGCGCAACTTGACAGAATAAAACCCACACACTGACAATATACATTAGTTAAGTTCTCAGGGTTTGGTGGGGTAAAGGAGTACTGTCTTGTTAAATCAATCTTGCAGATATTCAGATTAATTCTAATGATGTTTATTATAATCTTGAATCAGTTTTCCAGTAAAATAGAAATAAGACAGAGGGAAAAAAGCCAAACAAGCGATGAGTAAACCGAGCTCTGTTGTCTAGTTAGATTTCAAAGGCCAAATATATTGTTCAAAATCAACAGTGTAAGAATTTGATAATATGAAGCAGAGTCCTTGGAGCTGAGAAAACGAAATAAGAGACTTGAAGCCGTGCAAAAGAATTTTGAGAAGAGGTTATAGAGATCCAAAGTACGAGAAAACGAAATGTGTGTATATTTTTCTTTCTGACATATGTAAATGCAAATCTGGATAACACTGTTCAAGAGTAAGTCATGTATCCGAAGTTGTTTGTCAGCTCACTAAGAAATGAAGTAGATGCAATGTACGTGAAAAATATCGAAGTCAGCTGACAAAGTTTAATAATAATAAGGGTCCTGGTATATATAGAATCGAAGTGAAGTTGATTATATACTGCAGCATATAGACTAAACTTAGACTTATATATATTGCTGCAAAAGCTATAAAGATTTGATGAATGGGTCTCATAGAGAGTAAAACCACTTATGAGAGAAATAAGGAAGAAAAATACTTCATTGAACTGCTAAAGTACTAGTCTTTTCAAAACAGTTCAAAAATTATGAAGTAAAGAAGTAACTAGAGACACCGGAACCCGTTATTTCTGGATCAGATTGCCTCTTGGAACTATATTAGCAGCATGAAAGGGAGAAGAAATAGAAAAGAATTTAATTGTGAAGAAGTTCCAGCATAAGTAACAGATGAGACTCGTGGTATAAAACTTCTCGTCTCAGGGGGGAGCTTTGTATTCCGTGAAACGACTTCTGCGCGGTACTATAGAAAAGAAAGGGCCTCGCCAACGTGTTTTAATTAATTTGCAGTATTGTATGAAAACACAAACTTTACTACAGGTCCAGCAATAATAATGACACGTGTCATAAATATACCCCAGGTAGCTAATCAAAGGAAAAGCTTATTTTATACGGTAGATATAGCAACAAATTATTAACATTATGGTACGTATTGAACGCATTGATGAGAAAACTAGAAACCAAAAATATTTCATATTTCCTTGGCTGACGAAGTGGTTACAATTTAAAAAAATGAAAACATGATAACACGCCTCAAATGACGGATTTTATTGCCGGAAAATGCTCAAGAGCAGAAATGTCTATCGAAACATGAAATGTAGATAATCTCGTTCGTTTATACTCGTGTGCTTATAGCAGCCTACATCTGCATCAATGTCTCTGTTCCACAAGCAATTGAAACGTGGCAAAAACGACTATAAGCCTACGTAAGAGTTCTAATTTCTATAAACTTGAAATTTTCAGTCTACAGTGGACTGTACGCTGATATGAAATTTACTGGCTGCTTAAACTGTACACCGTACCGGTACTCATAGCCAAGATCTTCCGCTCGCGAGCAAGTTATCTTCCGACTGAGTTACCCAAACACGATTCACGACCCTTTCTCACGGCTTTACTTTCATCAGTACCTCATATCCTACCTTCCAACCTTCGTAGAAGCTTTCCTGCGAAACGTGCAAGTGTAGCCCTTCTGCAATAAAGTTTATGGTGGAGACATCGTTTAGCCGTAGCCTGCAGGATGATTACGAAATGAATTTTTAGCTCTGCAGCCGAGTGTGCACTGATATGAAACTTCATGGCATATTAAAACTGTATGCCAAAGTGGAACTCTTACCCTGCACCATCATCTTTCGTGGGCAAGGGCCCTACAGACTAGAATCCTTGTGAAGCGCATATAACAGTAGACATGGTACACATTCAGTACTTCAGCATCATACTTCTGCGATGCAGCAACTCACTAAAGATGGCAATGTAACGGGCACGTTCTCAAAATTAAACAACAGTCTCTGAAAAAAGATGATATTTTTGGGTTCCAAAGCATATTGGCTAAATATGTAAGGAATAAATTTCGAGAAATACTGTTGTATTGTTTCCATCATTTACTTTCTCCAAGGACTATGACATGAGGTAAGGGAAATTAGCGCTTAACAATACAAAGTGGTGTGCAAATGCTAAGGAGGAAAGTAGCTGTCGCATGATGTTTCACTGCTAAATAACGCAGCCCGAAGGGACCTCGACCACAACTAGAAACAACTACTATAGTATAGTGCAAAAGGTAACAGAAAGATATACGGAATGAGACGAGTAGCCAGGTACTTTAATATTTTCAATTAAATCACCGAGTTTTATAATGATGTCCTGGACGTTACGTAAGTCGGGATATGGTTCATAGTAGGATGTGTGATTACCACGGACGTCTTGGTATACTCTGCAGCATGCTGCCATGCCGACCACAGAGTTGGTAGATCGTTTCAATCTTCCACCAGCACGGTTCAAAACTGCTGGATGGTCTTTACTGCAGATGGGAGCGCAGAAATTCCTTTCCCCAACACGTACCATACGCAGTCTGTGGGACTTAAGTTGGATGCAACAAGGAGGCCACTCCATTCGGCGAATATCGTCTCTTTCGAAGAGCTGCTCAGCTGCGCAGTTCGATGTGGTCGCCTGCTCTCATCCATAGATGGGCAGTAGGTCCTAATGCAGTCCTGAAACGTTGCACATGGAGAATAACTACAGTACAATAGTGACGTCGACCGGTCAGTGAATCGTATTTAATGATTACAATGTCAGTATGTCCATGAAACAATATGCCTCCTCATCCCATAACATCCGAATTACAGAAACGATCGTGTTCTGCAGTGTTCCTGGGTGTGTTACGTGTTGTCATCTATTCCCATATGAGCGTGTGACCACAGTAACTAGTCTGGTTGAATCTGCCCCCATCCGAGAAGAGAAAGCGGCTCCCCTCCTCGTGGGTACTGGCTATGTTTCTGGCACCATCGCCAACGTTCGAATGTCTACAAAACAAGGTTTCCCACTCCCCCCTCTCCGTGCAGCCACCAATCCACTGTGGATTGTGATACTGCTTACCCTGCAATCCTATTAAATGTATTGTAGTGCCATCCGTTGATTGACGCGACTCAGTTCTTGCCTGCTGCACAATGTAGAAGTCATCAGATACAGTAATTAACCGTGGTCAAACGCCTCCTCACCTTCGGAAATCTCTGCATGCACGTGAAAAAATGCTGTGACTACACCTGTCACACTTCTTCCTTCTTCCAGTTTCCCTGTGATTTGTTCCCGTGTGAAGTTATCAATAACTTCTCTCCGGGCCGTGGTGTAGTGGAGAATACCACCACAGTGTATTGTAACTACTCGGTGTTTGGGACACACTAACTTCACCATTTCCTTCAATTGCTTCGTGTTGTGAGGTCAGACGCATTTGTTGCTCTAGTCACGCTTAAGTCACGCCAAGTGATATCCAGCTTTCTTTGTGAAACTGGGAGATCTCTGGCAACATGCCCTCTCCCCCCCCCCCCCCCCCCTCTATCCATACATAAATGAAGGAGTGAAAAGAGTCTCATAGAGCAGTTCTAATTGGGGTCGTGTCCGCTGTACAGATCACTGAATAACTCGGTAATTTTAAGCGGGAAACTCTTGGCTCACAAATTATTTTAAACTAGCCACCCCGTTCACGCATGACTAGCACTAAGTATCCACCGCCGGAAGAATTGCTTGATGTAGCAGTAATGTATTTTGAGGAACGAATCTCCCTCGCGAGTCTATGTGTTAGTGGAAACTGCACCAAAACCTCAACAGTTGTTCCTATGATTAACCTTCACTTACAGAGAGACAAACGTGGCGGACTTTAATTTAATAAAACGTGTAGACTGTGTCACAAAATAAGAGATATGCCTATTCCGGTGATACGATAAGAAGTTATGGAGTATAGGTTAATCTAACATATCTGTTTTACATTTTTCAGGGGTTAATGGTATGATGCACAGCTCGAAAATTAGTATTTCCTAGTGGTAAAGTACTTCGCTGTGATAGGTGATGGCTTATCCGTTGAGTATTGACATTTGCAATATTTAAAAGGTACACTGGAATGTACACTACTGGCCATTAAAATTGCTACACCTCGAAGATGACGTGCCACAGACGCGAAATCTAACCCATGGGAAGAAGATGCTGTGATATACAAATGATTAGCTTCACAGATCATTCACACAAGGTTGGCGCCGTAGGCGACACCTACCACGTGCTGACGTGAGGAAAGTTTCCAACCGATTTCTCTTACACAAACAGCAGTTAACCGGCGTTGCCTGGTGAAACGTTGTTGTGGTGCCTCGTATAAGGAGGAGAAGTGCGTACCATCACGTTTCCGACTTTGATAAAGGCCGGATTGGAGCCTATCGAGACTGCTTTTCATCGTATCTTGACATTGCTGCTCGCGTTGGTCGAGATGCAATGACTGTTAGCAGAATATAGAATCGGTGGGTTGAGGAGGGTAATATGGAACGCCGTCATGGATCCCAACGGCCTCGTATAACTAGCAGTCGAGATGACAGGAATCATATCTGGATGGCTCAAGAGGATCGTGCAGCCACGTCTCGATCTATGAGTCAACAGATGGGGACTTTTGAAAGACAACAACCATCTGCACGAACAGTTCGACGACGTTTGCAGGAGTATGGACTGTTAGCTCGGAGACCATGGCTGCATCACAGAAAAGAGCGCCTGCGATGGTGTACTCAACGACGAACTCGGATGCACGAATGACGATGAGTCCAGGTTCTGTTTATGGCATCATGATGGTCGCATCAGTGTTTGGCGACATCGCGGTGAACGCACATTGGAAGCGTGTATTCGTCATCGCCATACTGGCGTATCACCCGGCGTGATGGTGTGGGGTGCCATTGGTTACACGTCTCGGTCACCTTATGTTCACATTGACTACACTTTGAACAGTGGACGTTACATTTCAGATGTGTTACGACCCGTGGCTCTACCCTTAATTCGATCCCTGCGAAACCCTACATTTCAGCAGGATAATGTGTTGTGGTTGGCAGGAGAGCCAACCGTATGGTTAAAGGAGGCCGATATGCACGCGTTTTAGGTCACGTAGGCTGGCTTGAGGTCTGGAACATGACAAGGGAATTAGAAGTGGGAAAAACGGACGAAGCTGGTGGAATACTTAACTTTAATCCATTCATGGAGAACGCCGCTCTTTTTGGTACATCATTCACAATATCAATAGTACGGATACTGGCGCCTTGCTAGGTCGTAGCAAATAACGTAGCTGAAGGCTATGCTAACTATCGTCTCGGCAAATGAGGGCGTATTTTGTCAGTGAACTATCGCTAGCAAAGTCGGCTGTACAACTGGGGCGAGTGCTAGGAAGTCTCTCTAGACCTGCCGTGTGGCGGCGCTCGGGCTGCAAATCACTGATAGTGGCGACACGCGGGTCCGACGTATACTACAGGAGCGCGGCCGATTTAAAGGCTACCACCTAGCAAGTGTGCTGTCTGGCGGTGACACCACATTCCTCCCCCGCAAATCGGCGTTCGGTTGTGGCATAAGGCTTCCACCCGCCGTGGGGAGTACCCCATGTTGACGTATGCTACGAGGTGGGGAGGCTGTGCCAGAAGCACCGTGACAATCGGACCGCGGGGAGCTAGGAAATGCCTCAAAACCTGCTCCAGGCTGCAAGCCAACATTCGGTGTATGCGCCAGTAGAGAGACAGGAGGGGCCGAAGGGTCGACCTCCATCGGGCCGGGTCACCCGACGGGCTTAGACGACATGTGGTCCGGAGCGGGCAAGAGTTCCATGTCGGAGGACACCTGGTCACGGGAAGCGATCAGCGGCGCGTGACCCAGGGAGGCGCCGGGTGGTTGCAGCGACGCCTCCACTGCAGGTGTCACCGGCGGAAGAACAGGCGGCGGCGGTGACGGCGGCGGCGGTGACGACGGCGGCGGCGCATCGCCATGAGGCAAAATGGAAGTCAGCGTCGGTAATAGCTGGGCCTGAGGCGAGCCAGTAGATGGGTCCCCGGGGCGCTGACCGGACGGCACCGCCGCTGAAAGCAGATGGCGAGCGGCAGATCCCGTGCGACGACATAGGCGCAGCTGATTGAGTTGCCGACGCACCTCACCAGAGGCCCCCAAAACCAGATACATAGCGCGTCAGAGGCAGCGAAGAATGCGCCCTTCGAGCCAACGCCGTGAACCTCGGTAGTGGCGATAGTAGACAACGTCGCCTGGAGCAAAAGCAGGTGTCTCCCGCTGCACAGGAACCTGATGCGGCGGATGTAGCAAAGACATCAAGGCTCGATGAGGGCGACCGTGGAGCAACTCAGCCGGCGATCGACCATCTCGGGGCTGAGAGCAATTCGAGGCCAAAAAGAGCAATAACGCGTCCTCCCGAGAATGCGACTCTTTCAATTTCAATATCTGTGACTTGAAAGTCCTGACCAATAGTTCACCGGCACCGTTTGACTGTGGCGAAAACGGCGCGGACGTCAGATGTTGAATACCATTGGTCTTGCAGAATGACTGAAATTCTGCGGACATGAATTGTGGGCCATTGTCAGAATCAATAGTCTGTGGAAGACCTTCAATGCAATAGATAGCGGATAACGCTTGGATGGTGGCAGATGACGTCGTGGAAGACATCCGGAAGACAAGAGGAAAATTACTGAATGAGTCTACCACAACCAACCATCGAGCATTCCAGAATGGACCAGCAAAATCGATGTGTAAGCGTTGCCAAGGGGAAGTGGCTTTTGGCCATGCAAAGAATTTTCGCGGTGGTGCTGATTGTTGTTCGGCACACATCATGCAAGAAGAGCACGTATTCGTAATCGCGGCACGATTCCGAACCAAGTACAGTGCTGACGAGCAAGTTGTTTCGTTCTCACTATACCCCAATGTCCTTGGTGGAGAAGCTGTAAGACAGAGGACTGTGACGAACGTGGTACCACGACCCTGGACTCATCATTATCAGAACGCAACAGCGAAACAACACGTCGTACAAAAAGTCTCTCCTTGTGAGCAAAAAATCGGCGAACCAACGGGTCCCCGATCCGTGACTTGGACAAGGGCCATTGCGTAGCAACAAAACGCAAAACGGTAGCAAGGACAGGGTCGGCAGCTGTGGCTGTAGCTACACGACGAAAATCAATCGGAAACGAATCGACCACGTCATCGGTTTCCGCATCAATGAACATGCAAGCTAGTTCGGAGGAATCGAATGCCCTATCCTCAGCAACAGGCAAGCGGGACAACGCAACGGCGTTTCCGTGCTTAGCAGTGAACCGATACAAGATATCGTAGCGGTACTGCGAGAGGCAAATAGACCAGCGAAAGAATTTATGCGCCGTACGTGGAGGTACAGGCTTGGTCGGATGAAACAGCGATGTCAAAGGTTTGTGGTCTGTTGTTATGGTAAAGTGACGACCATACAAGAAATCATGAAACTTTGTAACACCAAATACGAGAGCCAACGCTTCTTTCTCGATCTGTGAATAATTTCTTTGCGCAGACGAGAGCAATTTGGACGGAAAGGCAATAGACCGATCGTGCGATCCATCTTTGTGCGCAAGCACAGCACCGATCCCGAAATCCGATGCATCCACCATCAACAAAAGGGGCTTCCGGGGATCGAATGGCGTAATGCAAGTATTGGAAAGCAACGCCGATTTCAACCAGCGAAAGGCGCGTTCGCATTCCGTCGTCCAGACGAACGGAACACCTTTACGGCGTAAGCTATGAAGCGGAGCTGAAATGGAAGAGGCATGCGGAATATATTTATTATAATAGTTGACATTTCCCAGCACACTCTGTAGCTGCTTCAAATTCTGCGGCGAAGGCAAGTCTTGAATATCACGAAGGTGCGTGGGACTGGGATGTATGCCTTGGGCATTGATTACATGTCCCAGGTATGGCAAGTACCGAGCAAAAAACACACGTTTGTCCTTCCGCAAGCGAAGACCATTTTGTCGCAAGACCTGAAATAATGTTCTGAGATTGGCCAAATGTTCTTCTTCCGTCTTTCCAGAGATCATAATATCGTCCAGATAATTTGCTGCAGTAGGGACCGACGCACAAACTGTTTGTAGATATTGCTGAAACAATGCAGGGGCGGATGCACACCCGAATGTCAGTCGTTTGAATCGATACAAAGCAAGATGCTTCGAAAAATATTTACCCGGACACAGTTTGTCAAAAAGATTTTCCGTGTGGGGTAAAGGAAAAGTTGCAATCACTAGTTGTGGATTCACTGTTGCCTTGATATCCACACAAAGTCTCAATTTGCCGGACGGTTTTGGCAAAATAACTAAGGGTGATGCCCATAGAGAAGCTTGCACACGTTCAATTACACCTTGAGATTCCACATCGTGTAATGTTTTTGCAACCTCATAACGCAATGCGTGGGGAACATTGCGCGCTCTGAAAAATTTCGGTTGCGCGTTTAGTTTCAGTTCCAAATGTGCTTTATAGTTCTTAGCGCAACTGAGGCCCGGTGCAAAAATGTCTGCAAATTCTTCACATAGACGAGAAACACTGTCTGAAGGCACAGTCTGGTTCACTGATAAGACCTAATTTACTATCGACAAATTAAACAACAGAAATAAATCGAAACCAAACAAGTTCACTGTAGAAGAAGAACGAAGGACGTAAAATTACACAAGTTTTGTTTGTCCTTTGTATGTTGCAAGAAGGCTTTACCATCCTAGCACAGGGATCTTTTGTGCTGAATAGGTGGTTAACCGAAAATTTGCGGCACGCAACGGAGGTTTGCCCAGCACTTCTTAAGTGTCGTGATTGATCAGTGAAACTGCAGCTGCAGTATCGAGCTGGAATGGTATCACTTTGCCGCTAATGTCCAAGTCTACAAAATGTTTACTGTGCTGATGACAAGAGCGACTGTCTCGTGCAGCGTGAACTGACACTGGTACATAATCACTTGCGACTTGACGGGACTTCCGGAGATGTCGACGCACACTATTTCTGGGACGAACACAGTCACTGTTAGAGATAGTGGCACTGGGCGGAGTGGAATGAACTACATGAATTTCCATGGGCGAAGTTTCGCAGGCCTGAGTATCCTTGGTTCGATTCCGATTCCGGCGCGAAGCCAAGGGCCTGGAACGGTTTTGAGCTTCGGATCCGAGCTTTTTCTGGCAAACATTCTGAACATGTCCTTTTTTATTACAATAAAAGCAAATAGCTTGGCGTGACGGGTAGTTCTCACGCGAATGTTTAGTAGCACACCGCGGGCATGATTTGATGACTGCATTTGCTTGCGCGTCACACGTGGCTGAGAGCCTGGCGTCAGCGGCGCGGCTGGGCGCGAGGGCTGTTTACTGCTCCGTGCAGCTCGCCCGGCGGGCCGGTTAACCTGACACACTGCTGGCGAAGTTTCAAATGATTCCTGAGCAAAGTCAAGTGTGTCCTGCCGATCCAATATGTCCATCATTTGTTGCAGGGAGGGAATGACTAGTTTCAAAATCCGTTCCCTTATACGAACATCAGAAACGTTCTGTGCAATTGCATCACGTACCATAGTATCTGAATAAGGGAGTGCACATTGACTCTCAAAAGCACAATCCCTAGTAAGACCTTGCAAGGTTGCTACCCACTCCTGATTAGTCTGACCTGTCGTACGTTTTGTACGAAAGAAGGTATACCGTTTCGCAACTACATTGACTGATTCTTTGAAATATGCATCAAATGCAGACAAAATTTCTTCGTAGGACAGAGTTGCTACGTCGCGGCGGGGAAATAATTTGACTATCATACCGTACGTCTGAACCCCGACGGAGGAAAGGGGAAAAGGCTGCCGTTAGTTACCTTGAATTCTGTAGGCATCGAGATGCAATCCAAATTGGCGTGACCACTCCGTCCAGCTTTCCAGTGCAGCATCAAAGGGTCGAAAAGTGGGTGCAACAGCGTGTTGTGGCTGCGTTAGCGGTGAAGCGGCTGCTGCCGCATCGTTTTGCATCGCACGTTGACCCTGGACGAGCTGTCCAAGGGCATCCAGTAAGGCCGGCGTCTGCTGATTCTGTAAGCGATAAAATTCGGACAGTACATCTGGAGATTGTGGCGAAGCCATTACACATGTAAATCAGGGCAATTTAGATAAGAACAATTGTACTCTCGTCGCCAATGTTGTGGTTGGCAGCAGAGCCAACCGTATGGTTAAAGGAGGCCGATATGCACGCGTTTTAGGTCACGCAGGCTGGCGTGAGGTCTGGGACATGACAAGGGAAGTGAGAAAAACGGACGTAGCTGGTGGAATAGTTAACTTTAATCCATTCATGGGGAACGCCGCTCTTTATGGTACATCATTCACAATATCAATACTACGGATACTGGCGCCTTGCTAGGTCGTAGCAAATAACGTAGCTGAAGGCTATGCTAACTATCTGGATACCGAAAATGTACGACTGCTGCCCTACCTGGCACATTCTCCAAATCTCTCCAACGGAAAACGTGTGGTCAATGGTGGCCGAGCAAGTGGCTCGTCACAATACGCCAGTCACTACTCCTGATGAACAGTGGTATAGTGTTGAAGCTGCATGGGCAGCTGTACCTATACACTTCATCCAAGCTCTGTTTGAATCAATGTCCAGGAGTATCAAGGCCGTTATTACGGCCAGCGGTGGTTATTCTGGGTAGTGATTTCTCAGGATCTTTGCACCCAAATTGCGTGAAAATGTAATCACGTCAGTTCTAGTATAATATATTTGTCCAATGAATACCCGTTTATCATTTGAATTTCATCTTGGTGTAGTAATTTCAATTGCCAGTAGTGTATATCTACGTAGATCGGTTTCATCGTGCAATGTCAGCAAAATTTTGGTGCTCCGACTTCATATATAGCAATGTAAATGGCTCTCTCTTAGCATCGTGTCTGCTACCTGTTGGTGAGTGGTCAGCGCGACAGACTGTCAATCCTAAGCGCCCGGGTTCGATTCCCGGCTGAGTCGGAGATTTTCTCCTCTCAGGGCCTGGGTGTTGTGTTGTCCTAATCATTATCATTTCATCCCCATCTACGCGCAAATCACCGAAGTGCCGTGAAATCGAAAGACTTTCACCCGGCGAACTGTCTACCCGACGGGAGGCCCTAGTCCCACCACGTTTACATACTTTCGTGCACATGATGAACATCGCATATAGCACGCTGGGTGAATGTTCATTGTGGAAATTTTCGGACTGAAGTTTCAGCTCAAATCCAGCACTGTTTAAACGAGTAAAGTACACAGCAGCGGTGGGCCAAGCTCAATGTAATTCTGACGAAGTACAAAATAAATCTGGTAAAACAAATGTAGCCTGAAATACAGTGTGTATCAAAAGGTCCATACCATTTTAAAAAAATCATAAGTCCTACGTTATTTGCGGTATGTACGTGAACAACGTTCTGTTGGAAGAAAAACCCTCGAGTGTTAAAAAAAACAGAAAGCGTCTTGGGCTCTACTTTTTGCGCACTGCGGGTATGTAATAACTTTTCAGCGTGACATTTTTACTAGGTATGGTGTGGATCCTCCTACAGCAGAGAGCATTAGTCGATGGGATGAATATTTCCGAGAAATAGTTTGTTTGTGTAAAGGCAAATCACCAGGCCGTCCTCCAGTGTGTCACACAGACGTCGAACGCATCCGCTTTAGCCTCACAAGGACTTCGACAGCTAAACATGCACCCGATGTCCGTCTGACTTGCATTGTGTTGACGTTTACATTTGAAACCACACAAAATTCAGCTACTCCAAGCTCTTCGTGAAGGTGAGAAACAATAACGTGTGGATTTCCGTAAATTCAAGCTTGACCAGATGAATGATGACAGTTTATTTCCACTCTTAGTGTCTTTTTTTTCATTCTTTTCCTTGGTCATCAGTCTACTGACTGGTTTGATGCGGTCCGCCACGAATTCTTTTCTGTGCCAACCTCTTCATCTCAAAGTAGCACTTGCAGCCTAAGTCCTCAATTATTTGCTTGACGTATTCCAATCTCTGTCTTCCTCTACAGCTTTGCCCTTTACAGCTCCCTCTAATATCATGGAAGTCATTCCCTCATGTCTTAGCAGATGTCCTATCATCCTGTCCCTTCTCCTTATCAGTGTTTTCCACACATTCCTTTCCTCTCCGATTCTGTGTAGAACCTCCTCATTCCTTACCTTATCAGTCCACCTAATTTTCAACATTCGTCTATAGCACCACATCTCAAATGCTTCGATTCTCTTCTGTTCCGGTTTTCCCACAGTCCATGTTTCTTAGTGCTTAGGGGTACAAAACAACCACATGAAGTTCTACAACGTAAGAGTGACTCTCCAAAATTCAATGTCTTTTGTGCAGTTTCAGGAAAAAGGTGTATGGTCCATTTTTCTTAGCCGAGCACACAGTTACAGGAAGCACGTATCTCGATGTGCTTGAGAACTTTCTTTTCCCACAGTTGGAGGCTGTTTCAAACGATTTCATTTCACAACAGGATGGGGCACCGCCACACTGGCATCTGGAAATGCGGGTATTTTTAAATCGATTGATTACCGAACAATGGGTCGGTCGCTATGGACCAAATGATGGTCTCCAATGGCATCGGTCATGAATGTGTGTAATAAATTCTTGTGGGGGCCTATAAAAGACTCTGTTTTTGTTCCTCCGTTACCAACAACAGTTTATGAACTGAGTTAATACTGAACAGCTATGAAAATAAAAATAAAACTTTTTGTGTTACCCGTTCATCAAGAAACAAAACTCATTGTATATGTTTATTAGTTTCAGAAATATAGATGTGTCAAATCAGATGATTCTTTTTGATACACCCTGTACATTAACTTCAAAAAGTTTCTTTCGTAAGCTACAGTATTCCATAACCTCGTATGGATATTTTAGTGGCTTCACGAACGAGTTCGACACAACTTATCGACTTAATCAATTACCATGTTCCAGGTCACGTTCCTGATAGCAGTAAATTACCAGTTACAGACTAAATTTTCTTTCTGCTACCGCACTGCATACTATCGGTAGAAATGCTTCAGAGGAAGTACCATTATTTTTAAACGGTCTTCCTGTAATTATCTTGATACCTTGAATAACGGATCATGTCTCACGTATAAGTGCAGGAAGGTATAATTAAAATTAGACAGAACATACGTCACGGCTGCACCATCTGTACCATCTGTTTCAGTGTCATGATATCACCAAGCAGAGTACGCGACGTGTTACAACTTTTATAGGATTTGAGATGATGAACGGTCATTAGTTTCGAATGCTGATCTGGATTGTTACTCAGCTTTGTCCATCATTCGGTTATGCGTATCTTCAACTAGCTCAAATATCATTGTCAACAAATGAGTACTGTCATTGTAACTTACTGTTTGTAGTATCGGTGCTCAAATGGCAATGGGACTTAACATATAAGGTCATCAGTCCTCTAAACTTTACATAAACCTAACTAACTTACGGACATCATACACGTCCGTGCCCGAGGCAGGTTTCGATCCTGCGACCGTAGCAGCCGCGCGGTTCCGGACTGAAGTGCCTAGAACCGAACGGCCACAACGGCCGGGGTATCGGTGCAATAATGTCACAAACATATACTAAAATGTTTCGCACAGTAAGAGTTGCGAAGACTCCGGTTGTCTCTTCGCTACACCGAAGACTGACAATGAAAA
Source organism: Schistocerca gregaria (assembly GCF_023897955.1). Taxonomy (NCBI): domain Eukaryota; kingdom Metazoa; phylum Arthropoda; class Insecta; order Orthoptera; family Acrididae; genus Schistocerca; species Schistocerca gregaria. The sequence goes on along the minus strand of NC_064923.1, from coordinate 141,086,760 downwards.
TGTTCCTGGTATAAGAATTCGATGTACATTTCTGAGCTTACAGTGCTATAAATTCGCTACGCGCTGGTTACAGTGCTCTTTATGCATTTGCTACGTGGACTTCCCTGCAACATATCGAACTGGGAGATATTATTTTATTCTTTGCGTATAAATACTCAAAGAAAACCACTTCATAAATTAATATTCGATTAGAAAGCAGCAGCTACAACTGATGAAACCATTGGCACTAGGACGTGTCGTACATTTGGCTTGTCACGAAAGGGGAGTGTTACTATTCTATTGAAGAAAGCTACGTATATATAATCAAAATATCCACGGGTGTACTGCCGGTCTATAGTGTCCAACGGGCACGATATTTCGGCGATCAAACATGTCGCCATCATCAGGTGAACTGACGGACTGAGCTCCTGTGAACGTGCCGGCACGGAGATCCGTACGCTATGGCTGCTCAGGGGGAACTGGGTTCGGCCGCGGCGGCGGCCGATTTAAATACCCTCCGCCAGCGGCGCCCTCCCTCCGCCGTCCGCGCCCCGCGCCACGGTCTCGCGGTGGAACAGATTGCGACGGCGTCTGAGATGACTTCGGTGTGATGGCTCTGTCCGCCGTGGTCGTCACAACTATGCGTTTGCTCGATTTACTCTTGATTAACCCAATCGCTGGTTCCCAAGCGTTGCTAAGATTATAGCCACAGTCACGGTTTATGAGGTCGTCATTGGTGCGAATTTCGATGGCCTCTCTAACAACGCTGTCCCAGTATCTCGACGTCTGTACCAGAATCCTCGTGCGGTCATACTCCATAGCGTGATTTTCCGACAAACAATGTTCAGCGACCGCCGACTTGCTCGGATACATCAGTCGAGTGTGCCTCTGATGTTCACGGCATCGATCCTCGACAGTACGCATCGTCTGACCAATATACGACTTGCCACATTGACACGGAATCTGGTACACGCCAGCCTTCCTCAAACCGAGGTCATCTTTGGCGCTCCCCACCGCTGAGAAATTATTACCCCAAGGTCCGGTACCGCGTAGACTATATGGACTCCCAAAGGTTCACAAAGAGGGGGTACCATTGCGCACCATTGTCAGCAACATCAGGGCACCTACATATTTGTTGGCCAAATACCTGACGGGAATATTAAGTCCTTATGTGGGTAAATGCCCTTATCACATCCGTAATTCCGTGGATTTTGTTAAACGCCTTGATAGCTTCAGGTTGGATGAGTCAGATGTCATGGTGAGTTTTGACGTCGTTTCCTTGTTTACGAGGGTACCCCTGCGAGAGTCGCTAGAGTTGATTGGTCAGGGATTTGACGAGAAGACCACTGAACTTTTTAGGCATGTCTTGACTTCCACGTATTTTCTTTTTAATGGAGAATACTACGAACAAACGGAGGGAGTCGCCATGGGTAGCCCACTCTCACCGGTGGTAGCGAATTTGTACATGGAGAACTTCGAGGAGGAAGCCCTGTCGTCATCCGAATGGAAACCTACTTTCTTTTTCCGTTATGTGGACGACACGTTCGTCATCTGGCCACATGGTATGGATAAACTGCTTGACTTCCTTACACATCTAAACTCCATACACCCCAACATCAAATTCACTATGGAGACTGAAAAGGAGGGTAAATTACTTTTCCTTGACGTCTTGGTCAGGAGAAGGGCTGACGGCACCCTAGGTCATGGGGTGTATCGAAAGACAACACACACTGATCTGTATTTGCACGCAGACAGCTGCCACCAGAGGAATGGGGTACTTAAAACTCTAGTACATAGGGCGCGCACTATCTATGACACAGAGAGTCTACCCCAGGAATTGGAACATCTGAGAACTGTGTTTCAAAAAAATGGGTACTCAGAGTGGCAGATCCAACGTGCTCTCCGCCCAACCACTGCAGCACAACCTGTTGATAAGGATGAAGTCACGAGGGAGGAGGTAGGCACTGCATTTATTCCATACACAGGCGCACTCTCGGGGAAAATCGCCCGCATTCTGAAGAAACATCGTGTCAGAACTGTGTTTTGTCCTCCGAATAAAACTCGTGCACTGGTGGGGAGCGCCAAAGATGACCTCGGTTTGAGGAAAGCTGGCGTGTACCAGATTCCGTGTCAATGTGGCAAGTCGTATATTGGTCAGACGATGCGTACTGTCGAGGATCGATGCCGTGAACATCAGAGGCACACTCGACTGATGTATCCGAGCAAGTCGGCGGTCGCTGAACATTGTTTGTCGGAAAATCACGCTATGGAGTATGACCGCACGAGGATTCTGGTACAGACGTCGAGATACTGGGACAGCGTTGTTAGAGAGGCCATCGAAATTCGCACCAATGACGACCTCATAAACCGTGACTGTGGCTATAATCTTAGCAACGTTTGGGAACCAGCGATTGGGTTAATCAAGAGTAAATCGAGCAAACGCATAGTTGTGACGACCACGGCGGACAGAGCCATCACACCGACGTCATCTCAGACGCCGTAGCAATCTGTCCCACCGCGAGACTGTGGCGCGGGGCGCGGACGGCGGAGGGAGCGCGCCGCGGGCGGAGGGTATTTAAATCGGCCGCCGCCGCGACCGAACCCAGTTGCCCCTGAGCAGCCATAGCGTACGGATCTCCGTGCCGGCACGTTCACAGGAGCTCAGTCCGTCATTTCACCTGATGATGGCCACATGTTTGATCGCCGAAATATTGTGCCCTTTGGACGCTATAGACCGGCAGTACACCCGTGGATATTTTGATTATCAAATACGCCGGGAGAAACTCAGGAATCATACATATATATAGTTTTATGAACATTACGCCAGTGTTAATTTGTAATTAATAGAATTATATGATTAAAATATTTGTGAGTAATTGTTTTAAAATTTACTGCAGAAACTCTTTTATGACTGTGAGGAGTATCCATGTTATTTCTGTTCTTACCTGTATTAAGAAGCTAGAGCGTGATGCCATAACGTTCCTGTTCACACAGTCTCAATCTTCTTTCGTTCTTTTTAAAAATAGTCGCGTGTCCTTGCCAGTATATCTGCCGCACTATTCAGTTTTCAACAAACATGAGTGATGCAGTTGTAGAAATAAAATATATTTCGGAGAAAGATCAACGCTAGTTAACAGTTCTGGTGCTCATTGCCCGACAAATGAAACACTTTCCGGGCTTAAAACTCGGCTGGCTTTTGTCTCGTTGGGATTTTATCAATGTAAACCAAAGTTGTATGTAAGTACGACATAACAGAAAACCCCAGCAATGCCATTGAAATGCATCAACGCAAGTTTTAATTTTTTATGAACTATAAGAAGGGAAGCATTAATGAGGCAACGTCCTCAATAACAAGTGAAGAGGCCAGAAAACACTTCGCAGTTTGCTCGTACAGGGTGGTCCGAAACGGTCTGAAAAGTTTTTGTAAGGGTGTAGCGGGTTAAGATGTGTTCAGAAATAACTGCTAGTAAAAAATATGTTACATTGTGTTGTTTCCAAGTTCTTTATCATTGAGGTTAAGCAACAAGACCGACGCCAGCGCAAATTCAAGCGGCCTGCCAGATGTAATTAGTGTCACTTTTTCTCGTACCGTATATAATAGCGCACGAGACTGCTGGGCTTTAGGCTAGGGTCCGATCCTTACTGCCGTCCAGTGTCAAATTTCTGTGTAGCTCCCTTGTTCGATTTTTGGAAACCAAACGAAGTACACGTTCGGTGACTCTGTCACTGGAGGGCGGCTTGAATTTGCTCGTGCAACTTCAGTGTTGATTATTTGGAAATGGCGAATTGTATCGAATTTATTTCTTAATAATTACCTCTCAAACCAGCCTACCCTGCAACACCCTTGCAAGCTTCTCAGACTATTTGAGGCCATCCTATATATAAACGTTACCTTACTGTTTCAATATGCTCCGTCGTCATTCTCAGGACATCACCGTCTGAACTAATGCTAAGGCAGCACTTTATACGCTGCAGACGACCGAAATATGTCGCCGTGACGTAAGGCAAACAACAAAGAATTGGCACACCCTGTTGGAGATTATACCGTTGTTTGTGATGGAGGAACTACAGCAAAACCACTGACCTCGTTGGTAAGATGTTTTGTTTCTTTTGAGGCCTGCTACAGACTGGCCTTTGCCGTCTTGTGATGGTATAAAATATATTCAGTTATAATTTGGCCAGCTAGAGGAATTACGCTATGTGCTTCGTAAATTGGTAACCCTTCTCGACTGTGGAGAACGCGGTCTGTCAGGTACCGATTTCCTACTGGAGCAGCTGTTAGGGAGATTCCATGACATCTGAATCACGGGAAGGTGTTGGGCCAGGTCTCATAGTCCCATTTAGTGACACTATCCTTCCCGTCCAACAAACATCCATTTCACCGTCTCCTTACGGACCTTCTCAGTAATCACATAAGGCCACGAAGAAGAGTAGAATACTCTACCACATTTGATTGTGTACATACCTTCCCGGCTGTAGTATAGCTTACTTCATTCCTAGGATATACCATATGACGTCGCACAAAGCGTAATGACACTTCCTGGCCTGTCGTAGGAGCTGGAGAAGTGCTTCCACGCATTCTGGAACATTTTGATGGGAATACGTGCTCGATGGTTTGCAGAACAGTCAGGGAATTGTAGAGGCTAAAGAATTTCATCTCAAGATCATTTGTCTTGTGATAGGATACGAACAAGTTACGTGTCACGCATAACGTTCAGAATGAAATCCATTAACCTTACCGGAGTTCTGAGGATGCAGCACGAAATAATGTTAACACTCTCAGAGTGGCACTTGCAACCTACTACCTCCATTACTTGTTGTTGTATTCCAATCTGTGTCTTCCTCAACGGCTTTTACCCTCCGCGTCTCCCTTTTGTACTATGGGAGTTATACCCTGATGACTTAACACACGCTCCATCATTCTGTCACTTTTTGTTAGTGTTTTCCAAATATTCCTTTACTTTCCTTTTCTCTGGAAAACATCCTCATTTCCTACCTTAACAGTCCACTTAATTTTCAACATGCTTCTGTATCGTCATATCTCAAATGCTTGGATTCTGCTCATTTCCAGTTTTTCCACAGTCCTTATTTCTCTACAACACAATGCTGGACTGCAAACGTACATTCTCTGAAAATTCTTCCTTAAATTAAGGCCTAAATCACTAATGATGCTCGAAGTAGGGATGGTATAAAATGTAGTCTGACAGTGGCAAGGAATGCGTCTCTAAGGAAATTGAATTTGTTAACTTCGTTTACAGATTTAAGTTTGAGGATGTCCTTTCTGACAGTATTTGTATGGAGCGTAGCCATGTATGGATGTGAAACATGGGCAGTAAACAGTTTAGACAAGAAGAGAATAGAAGCTTTTGAAATGTGGTGCTACAGAAGAATGATGAAGGTTAGATGGGTAGATCACGTAACGAGGAGGTACTGAGTAGAAGTGGGGAGAGGAGAAATTTGTGATACAACCTGACTAGAAGAAGGGATCAGTTGGTAGGACACATTCTGAGGCATCAAAGGATCACCAATTTCGCACTGGAGGGAAGCGACGATTGAAAAAATTGTAGAGGGAGACCAAGAGAGGAATAGAGTAAGCAGATTCAAAAGGATGACGGTTACACTAGTTACTCGGAAACGAAGAGGCTTCAACAGGATAGAGGAGCACGGAGAGCTGCATCAAACCAGTCTTTGGACTGAAGACCACAACAACAACAAAATTAAGGCATATTTTTGATCCTAACAAACTTATCTCTTGCAGGAAAGCCCTTTCGGCCTGTGATATTTTGGTTTTTATATCTTTCTTGCTCCGTCTGTTGTGGGGTATTTTGCTGTTTGTTGTTGTTGTTGTCTTCAGTCCTGAGACTGGTTTGATGCAGCTCTCCGTGCTACTCTATCCTGTGCAAACTGCTTCATCTCCCAGTACCTACTGCAACGTACATCCTTCTGAATCTGCTTAGTGTACTCATCTCTCGGTCTCCCTCTACGATTTTTACCTTACACGCTGCCCTCCAATGCTAAATTTGTGATCCCTTGATGCCTCAAAACATGTCCTACCAACCGATCCCTTCTTCTAGTCATGTTGTGCCACAAACTTCTCTTCTCCCCAATCCTATTCAATACCTCCTCATTAGTTACGTGATCTATCCACCTTATCTTCAGTATTCTTCTGTAGCACCACATTTCGAAAGCTTCTATTCTCTTCTTGTCCAAACTAGTTATCGTCCATGTTTCACTTCCATACATGGCTACACTCCAAACAAATACTTTCAGAAACGACTTCCTGATACATAAATCTATATTCGATGTTAACAAATTTCTCTTCTTCAGAAACGCTTTCCTTGCCATTGCCAGTCTACATTTTATATCCTCTCTACTTCGACCATCATCAGTTATTTTGCTCCCCAAATAGCAAAACCCCTTTACTACTTTAAGCATCTCATTTCCTAATCTAATTCCCTCAGCATCACCCGATTTAATTTGACTACATTCCATTATCCTCGTTTTGCTTTTGTTGATGTTCATCTTATATCCTCCTTTCAAGACACTGTCCATTCCGTTCAACTGCTCTTCCAAGTCCTTTGCCGTCTCTGACAGAATTACAATGTCATCGGAAAACCTCAAAGTTTTTACTTCTTCTCCATGAATTTTAATACCTACTCCAAATTTTTCTTTTGTTTCCTTACAGCTTGCTCAATATACAGATTGAATAACATCGGGGAGAGGCTACAACCCTGTCTCACTCCTTTCCCAACCACTGCTTCCCTTTCATGCCCCTCGACTCTTATGACTGCCATCTGGTTTCTGTAGAAATTGAAAATAGTCTTTCGCTCCCTGTATTTTACCCCTGCCACCTTTAGAATTTGAAAGAGAGTATTCCAGTCAACATTGTCAAAAGCTTTCTCTAAGTCTACAAATGCTAGAAACGTAGGTTTGCCTTTTCTTAATCTTTCTTCTAAGATAAGTCGTAAGATCAGTATTGCCTTACGTGTTCCAACATTTCTACGAAATCCAAACTGATCCTCCCCAAAGTCCGCATCTACCAGTTTTTCCATTCGTCTGTAAAGAATTCGCGTTAGTATTTTGCAGCTGTGACTTATTAAACTGATAGTTCGGTAATTTTCACATCTGTCAACACCTGCTTTCTTTGGGATGGGAATTATTATATTCTTCTTGAAGTCTGAGGGTATTTCGCCTGTCTCATACATCTTGCTCACCAGCTGGTAGAGTTTTGTCATGACTGGCTCTCCCAAGGCCGTCAGTAGTTCTAATGCAATGTTGTCTACTCCGGGGGCCTTGTTTCGACTCAGGTCTTTCAGTGCTCTGTCAAACTCTTCACGCAGTATCGTATCTCCCATTTCGTCTTCATCTACATCCTCTTCCATTTCCATAATATTGTCCTCAAGTACATCGCCCTTGTATAAACCTTCTATATACTCCTTCCACCTTTCTGCCTTCCCTTCTATGCTTAGAACTGGGTTGCCATCTGAGCTCTTGGTATTCATACACGTGGTTCTCTTCTCTCCAAAGGTCTCTTTAATTTTCTTGTAGGCAGTATCTATCTTACCCCTAGTGAGATAAGCTTCTACATCCTTACATTTGTCCTCTATCCATCCCTGTTTAGCCATTTTGCACTTCCTGTCGATCTCATTTTTGAGACGTTTGTATTCCTTTTTGCCTGCTTCATTTACTGCATTTTTTTATTTTCTCCTTTCATCAATTAAATTCAATATTTCTTCTGTTACGCAAGGATTTCTAGCAGCCCTCGTCTTTTTACCTACTTTATCCTCTGCTGCCTTCACTACTTCATCCCTCAGAGCTACCCATTCTTCTTCTACTGTATTTCTTTCCCCCATTCCTGTCAATTGTTCCCTTATGCTCTCCCTGAAACTCTGTACAACCTCTGGTTCTTTCAGTTTATCCAGGTCCCATCTCCTTAATTTCCCACATTTTTGCAGTTTCTTCAGTTTTAATCTACAGGTCATAACCAATAGATTGTGGTCAGAGTCCACATCTGCCCCTGGAAATGTCTTACAACTTAAAACCTGGTTCCTGAATCTCTGTCTTACCATTATATAATCTATCTGATACCTTTTAGTATCTCCAGGGTTCTTCCATGTATACAACCTTCTTTCATGATTCTTAAACCAAGTGTTAGCTATGATTAAGTTGTGCTCTGTGCAAAATTCTACTAGGTGGCTTCCTCTTTCATTTCTTAGCCCCAATCCATATTCACCTACTATGTTTCCTTCTCTCCCTTTTCCTACACTCGAATTCCAGTCACCCATTACTATTAAATTTTCGTCTCCCTTCACTATCTGAAAAATTTCTTTTATTTCATCGTACATTTCTTCAATTTCTTCGTCATCTGCACAGCTAGTTGGGATATAAACTTGTACTACTGTATTAGGTGTGGGCTTCGTATCTATCTTGTCCACAATAATGCGTTCACTATGCTGTTTGTAGAAGCTTACCCGCATTCCTGTTTTCCTATTCATTATTAAACCTACTCCTGCATTACCCCTATTTCATTTTGTATTTATAACCCTGTAGTCACCTGACCAGAAGTCTTGTTCCTCCTGCCACCGAACTTCACTAATTCTCACTATATCTAACTTTAACCTATCCATTTCCCTTTTTAAATTTTCTAACCTACCTGCCCGATTAAGGGATGTGACATTCCACGCTCCGACCCGTTGAATGCCAGTTTTCTTTCTCCTGATAACGACGTCCTCTTGAGTAGTCCCCACCAGGAGATCCGAATGGGAGACTATTTTACCTCCGAAATATCTTACTCAAGAGGACGCCATCACCATTAACCATACAGTAAAGCTGCATGCCCTCGGGAAAAAGTACAGCTTTAGTTTCCACTTGCTTTCAGCCGTTCGCAGTACCAGCACAGCAAGGCCGTTACAAGGCCAGACGAGTCAATCATCCAGACTGTTGCCCCTACAACTATTGAAAAGGCACAAGCCCCTCTGCAGGAATCACACGTTTGCCTGGCCTCTCAACAGATACCCCTCCGTTGTGGTTGCACCTACGGAACGGCCATCTGTATCGCTGAGGCACGCAAGCCTCCCCACCAACGGCAAGTTCCATGGTTCATGGGGGGGTTTGCTGTTTACGTAGCAAATCAAAATTGGTGATCACAAAGTAGATGAACTTCAGAAATTTTGCTACGTTGTTTTGCTGTTTACGTAGCAAAATTTCTGAAGTTCATCTACTTAGTGATCACCAATTTTGATTATAAGTTACTGTCTGTTGTTATTTTTGCTACTTCTCATTACTTTCGTTATGCATCGATTTACTCTCAGTCTGTATTCTTCACTCATTAGACTGATCATTACATTCAACAGGTCCTATAACTCATCACCACTTTCACTGAGGATAGCAATGTCATCAGCAAATCTTATCTCATCTTATCTTACCTTAAAAAAGTTGACGCTTAACAGTATATACCACGCTAAAGTCCAGAATCACACTGAAATGTGTTCTCTACGATGTAGTTTTGAGAAAACAGAGTTACTCTGCCATGTCTAAAATTATTCTGGACCTCATCAGAAACGAGGGTGTTTCATTGCTTCAACTGTGGCACTCTACTTTCTTATGACGCACCTGGACCCACAAAATGCTTTTTACCGCGTATACCGAACGGTTTTTTCGCTTGTGGTTTATTTCCGTAAATTCTCTCCAAGGCTGCTCAGATGTCAGTTGTTGCAGGAAAGGTCCGTGGTGTCGGAAACTACTGCAACTGGAATGCTTGTTTCACCACAAGGAGCCTTTGTCATTCGGCTCACACATATCCGCTAAAACGCTTGTCATAGGCCTTGTCTTATACGCTCCTGATACTTTCATAGAGTCCTTAGCACATATTGAGTAAATTGCTGGCCATCAAAATTACTACCCCGAGAAAGTCAGTGAAAAACGAAATTTTTCGTATTATGTGCGAACAGTACAGTAGTAATAACCCTCTATTAAACAAGTACAGTGATTTGAGGATATTCAGGGTGTGAAGCAAACTACACGGAACTGCCAGTTCCTGCACCAATAATGGCTTTGACCAGCCTGGTCATCGAGTCAGATTGGATGACACGTGCGTCATACCACGCTGATTCAACTCAAGGCCAGTTTTAGTCATTCTTATGGGTTGCACGTGGTTGCTAGGCCACCTCTCAGTAAACCTGCCCCACATGTTATCGAAGTGAATATGATAAGTGTTCAGAAATGAAATGATCTTATGAAATTATTAACCGGAGACACCATCTGCGTCTCTGTGTAGCGACAGGTAATGACAGAACGGACAAAATGTTGTGGAGCGATATCTTCTTGAAAGATGACGTCATGGAGTCATCGAAAATAGGGCAGAGACACTGGTCCTTATTCGTCAGAGATAATGCAACTGCTCCTGTCCAAACTATATGCTGTGCGAACTAGAGGTGATTCCCTAGTGTGTCCCATAGCACCCGTTACCATTGCGCCAGCTGCTGAGCCCATCAGATGATGACGAACGCATTCTGGAAACATACGTCCTCCGCGTAGTCTTCACACTCATAGTGATACCACACACGCAGAACTGGGACACGTCCCAGTGTCCAGTGGTGCTTTAAGGTGCGCCGCTGTCAGACATTCTCTTACTGCTGTCACTTCCGTGGAAGCCACAGCAAAGGCTGCCGTGCTGACAGTGTGTGGTGCTTCAAACGCCGTCGTACTGTCCTTGGTGGAAATTGTTGCAAACAGTCCTATTGCTTACTCGAGGCTCACAATATCGCAGTAGGATCCTGCACCACAATGCGAGCAATACACCTGTTGGTAATACTTTCTTCGTATGGTGGAGGGCGGGGGAAACGTAATTAGAATAGGAGTTTGGACCTGCTGTTGCTATCTGAGCCGTCCGCGGCTTGTGTTCATGCTGTTTCTTGCTTGACAGCTTCTCTTTACGGAACTGTCGCCTTGTTTCTTCTTCGATTTACTGCCGGTGAGTGGCAGCAGCAGCGCGTATCGGTAATTATCTCTCAAAACAACCTATCCTGCAACACCCTTACAAGGTTCTCATACTATTAGTGACCAACCTGTATGTAAACGTTACCTTAATAAATGGTTCAAATGGCTCAGACCACTTAACTTCTAAGGTCATCTGTCCCCTAGAACTTAGAACTACTTAAACTTAACTAATCTAAGGACATCACACACATCCACGCCAGAGGCAGGATTCGGTGGTGGTGGTGGTTGTTAGTGTTTAACGTCCCGTCGACAACGAGGTCATTAGAGACGGAGCACAAGCTCGGTTTAGGGAAAGATTGGGAAGGAAATTGGCCGTGCCCTTTTCAAAGGAACCATCCCGGCATTTGCCTGAAACGATTTAGGGAAATCACGGAAAACCTAAATCAGGATGGCCGGAGACGGGAATGAACCGTCGTCCTCCCGAATGCGAGTCCAGTGTGCTAACCACTGCGCCACCTCACTCGGTGCAGGATTCGGACCAGCGACCGTAGCAATGGCACGGTGCCGGACTGAAGAGTCTAGAACCACTCGGCCACCGCGGCCGTCTGGTCGGCTTGCTACTTTCTCGCTGCTGTCTATCCGGAGTACGGGGCCAAATGAGTCTTCTAAAAGTCGATAATGTTTGTGAACGACCTTGTTCTGCCGGTTATAATGCTGCATATGGCGTTGTGTCTGTTTTGGGGTTTTTCTTCCGTATTATGTTCGTGTTGTTAATGGAGTTGGGCTGGCTCTTATGCCACGTGAGTTAGTGTCTTGTTAAGCTGTACATGTCAGTTCTTTGGTCTCTTGTGTAAGTCAGGGAGCCTGTTATCATATGTCAGGTTTCGTTCTCGTACTCGTTTGTCTGTTGAAACTAGTGCCAAATTTGCGTTGTCATGTATTTATGCCTGTTATGATGTGGTTAAGTGCTGGAAGGTATTATGGTGCTTTAGAGAGACTTAAAGATGTCCATGTGCCTCACGTTAATTGGTGTATATGTCATGTGTATTCTTCTCTAGAGTTTTCTGTGTATATGTGAGGTCCTTTGCGCCATCTGCGCCAAAATTATTGATGCATTTCGGTATGTCTCAAGTGAACTGATGTACACACGATGTATGTTCTTGTGTAAAGTTCTGCGTGAGTATTTACTATTATGAATGTGCTGAGGCATTTGTCTCAATATTTGTCTTAATATTAGCCATTAGTGCTCAGTTACTCTCTTTCCTGTATCATTGTAATTTGATAATAACTTACGTGTGTGACTGCGTTGCTTATTTATTGTTTTAATACAAAGTGCAAAAATGTTCAAATGTGTGTGAAATCTTATGGGACTTAACTGCTACGGTCATCTGTCCCTAAGCTTACACACTACTTAACCTAAATTATCCTAAGGACAAACACACACACCCATGCCCGAGGGAGGACTCGAAACTCCGCCGGGACCAGCCGCACAGCACATGACTGCAGCGCCTGAGACCGCTCGGCTAATCCAGCGCGGCTAATACAATGAGCATGAGTGATTACAGCCATACGTTTTGATATGTTATGAGATTAAATACTTGCCGCATTTCTAACATATGAAATACATATATCTCAAGATCTAACTTTTGGGAAGAGCAGGCGCCAGTTCACCGTTTTATGATCTGTAACGTTCAGTATTGGTGTCTGTTAATAAAAGATGAATGTAAGTTAGCCACTGAAACGAAAAGGCTTCCCGCTCACCCACTCCCACGGTAACCGAAAGCAAGATTACACAGAAAGCAGAAGTAAAGAACGTGATGATAGCACGGTGTGCCAGCATTTAAGGCGTTATTCAATAGAAGAATAGTGATTATATCAAATATCAGCATGGAACTCGTTATACCCTACTTGTCACAGTTAGAACCCAGTTTGTAATCACTGGCACAGGCAGAGCAAACATGTGGTTCCTGTGGTCGGCCATGGTGGAGTCCACGAAGTGAACGGTTAGCCAGGAGAAAGGTACACTGGCACAGGCAGAACAAACAGGTGGTTCCTTTGGTCGGCCATGGTGGAGTCCACGAAGTGAACGGTTAGCCAGGAGAAAGGTAAGAGATTAGAGACAGTTGTCGAAAACGTGTGCAAACATCCCAAGTAACGGTGACAATGGAGAAAACGTAAACACGGGCAAGGCAACTCAGTCGACCATCAACCACGTGCATCACAGGTTTCAGAGAACAGCGGAAACTGCTGGAAAAGTGCAGGGTAGTGTTGTTCGTGGACATTGAAGCACTAGTGAACTGGATCAAGCGGCATGTCAGTGGCTCTACTGGGCTGTGGTATGGCGTCCGAGCCGGAGAGGAGGGGGGATGCTAAGGGATTCAGATCGCTGTCGGATACTAAAGATCTAAGGAAGAAGTTCCTCTTCAGGTATATCCATCTCCAAAGGCATTGAATATTTCATATACTGCTAAAAAGAGAGGTGGAGGGGAAACATAGTTACGACATACAATGAGCTGGAATAAAGAAAACACATTATAGAACACGTATGTAATTGTTACATAGAGATTGGCGTAGGATAGGAAAAATTGAATAAAAGCAGTGGAGAGAGAGGTTACTCAAAATAAGGTATGGATAACGGTTTTTAATTGACACGAGAACACCCACCTTCAAACTGTCGTCTAGAACTCAAAATAGAGGTCAACCGACCACTGATGTTTTTGTTGGATTTCACGCAGTCTCTTTTTCACAAAATGTAACTGTCTTTCGTATTTACTGTCTATAACACTGATTTTAATATTTTTTGTATATAATAAAATAATTATGTGGCCATATACTTATTGCACCTGATAAATATTTTTATGATACAATATACTAACTAAATGACACTGTATTCGGGTAAATAAAATAGCTCACACATTAGGTTTCTGTTTCACATCGTATAAAACAGGTGAAAAATTTTAGTGTGCCAGAATTGCAGAATCATTCTCTCATTGAACTTTTGTCTTGAAACAAACAAATAGTTTTTTCTAGAGAAGTCTGTATTGACGACTCTTTATATTCAGAGAATTTCGACTGCAATTTTTGCATATACTTCTGCTTTGACGTGAATCTCCTGCAATTTTTTGCGGGTAAAATAATCATCTCTATTTTTGTTGCTCTTGTACCGTCCAGCTTGGCAATTTTTTGATTAGCACCCCTAGATTATCCTGCTACTTAGTCGACAGTCAAGTCTCCAACTCTTGAGAGCGAGAATTCCTGATTGTCACCATCATTTTTTCCCGAGCTTTCATTATAGAAGACCGTCGAGAAATGGCACAGTCAGTCATCAGTTTACACAAAGTAAGAGAGAGGATCTTATAGAAAAGATGAACGTGCCATCGCCTCGTCAAAGGTCTGTGTTTGCGGGACATTTGATCTGCCATACTACGCGAAATTTAATCTCATTTCAAAAATTTATTCTTCCTGGAGTTGTCGTTTTTGCAGGCACATCGATTGTCACTCTGGATTGCTTAGAATAAACACATTTTTCATAGTCTTGCATTGTTAAGATTTTAGAGTAATGTCACCAGCCTAGTAAATAACGAATAAAGAAGGTCTTGTCCGTTTATCACCGATGACAGCACTTCCCTTTTACTCCTGTTCAAAGTGCCGACAACGCTTGTCTCTCTCCTTTTCATCTTCTTTGGCACAAGCTGTCTCACGCAACATTTCTTCTCTTTCATAAATACAGTTTCTTGAGACGTAGCTTAATATGTACTCAGAATCTAGTATCCGCAGATCATCGCTTTTCTTTTGCCAAATACGGAAAACCTCTCAGAATTTACCTAACTTCAGCGTCTGTGAAGAGTTAATATTCTACTCTCCGAAGGGCCACAACTTGGATAGCAATCCATTAATGTTGTTGATCAACTAACGGTGACAACGAAGGGAGACGATATATTATATGAAGTTCTTCATTACTGGTAAACAAAAGTACCAAAAACACTAGGTAAAATTCATTTCTGTGCAAAACTATCAGTTGATAGGGAACACATGGAAAATGAAAGTGCCGTGTGGCTAGGGCCTCCTGTCGGTTAGACCGTCCGCCTGGAGCAAGTCTTTCGTGTTGACGCCACTTTGGCGACTTGCAGGTCGATTGGGGGGTGAAATGATAATGATAAGGGCAACACAACACCCAGTCCCTGAGTGGAGAAAATCTCCGACCAAGCCGGGAATCAAACGTTGGCCATTAATTATGCCATTCCGTCCCCACTCAACTACCAGGGGCGGACACTGTGAACCATTGGCAAATGTGTAAATACAGTCCTGGAAATTGAAATAAGAACACCGTGAATTCATTGTCCCAGGAAGGGGAAACTTTATTGACACATTCCTGGGGTCAGATACATCACATGATCACACTGACAGAACCACAGGCACATAGACACAGGCAACAGAGCATGCACAATGTTGGCACTAGTACAGTGTATATCCACCTTTCGCAGCAATGCAGGCTGCTATTCTCCCATGGAGACGATCGTAGAGATGCTGGATGTAGTCCTGTGGAACGGCTTGACATGACATTTCCACCTGGCGCCTCAGTTGGACCAACGTTCGTGCTGGACGTGCAGACCGCGTGAGACGACGCTTCATCCAGTCCCAAACATGCTCAATGGGGGACAATCCGGATATCTTGCTGGCCAGGGTAGTTGACTTACACCTTCTAGAGCATGTTGGGTGGCACGGGATACATGCGGACGTTTATTGTCCTGTTGGAACAGCAAGTTCCCTTGCCGGTCTAGGAATGGTAGAACGATGGGTTCGATGACGGTTTGGATGTACCGTGCACTATTCAGTGTCCCCTCGACGATCACCAGAGGTGTACGGCCAGTGTAGGAGATCGCTCCCCACACCATGATGCCGGGTGTTGGCCCTGTGTGCCTCGGTCGTATGCAGTCCTGATTGTGGCGCTCACCTGCACGGCGCCAAACACGCATACGACCATCATTGGCACCAAGGCAGAAGCGACTCTCATCGCTGAAGACGACACGTCTCCATTCGTCCCTCCATTCACGCCTGTCGCGACACCACTGGAGGCGGGCTGTACGATGTTGGGGCGTGAGCGGAAGACGGCCTAACGGGGTGCGGGACCGTAGCCCAGCTTCATGGAGACGGTTGCGAATGGTCCTCGCCGATACCCCAGGAGCAACAGTGTCCCTAATTTGCTGGGAAGTGGCGGTGCGGTCCCCTACGGCACTGCGTAGGATCCTACGGTCTTGGCGTGCATCCGTGCGTCGCTGCGGTCCGGTCCCAGGTCGACGGGCACGTGTACCTTCCGCCGACCACTGGCGACGACATCGATGTACTGTGGAGACCTCACGCCCCACGTGTTGAGCAATTCGGCGGAACGTCCACCCGGCCTCCCGCATGCCCACTATACGCCCCCTCTCAAAGTCCGTCAACTGCACATACGGTTCACGTCCACGCTGTCGCGGCATGCTACCAGTGTTAAAGACTGCGATGGAGCTCCGTATGCCACGGCAAACTGGCTGACACTGACGGCGGCGGTGCACAAATGCTGCGCAGCTAGCGCCATTCGACGGCCAACACCGCGGTTCCTGGTGTGTCCGCTGTGCTGTGCGTGTGATCATTGCTTGTACAGCCCTCTCGCAGTGTCCGGAGCAAGTATGGTGGGTCTGACACACCGGTGTCAATGTGTTCTTTTCTCCATTTCCAGGAGTGTATCTTAAAATGTGCCATTATAAAGCAATACAAGTAAGGGAAATTATAACTCCTGTGAAGCAATTACAGTTCATAAAATCACAGGAACAGACTATTTTCAACACCGAAGAAATTTGCATCCTTGTATAAAAAACGAACGATCGATCTCCGCCGGAGTTTCTAGTGTTAAGCAAGCGTCCTGTTAGAATTAGTACCTGTACTGACACCGACTGTGCATTTCCTGTCCGTCACATTTACGACACTACAGCGACTACATCCGCCGGGCAGCTCTGCACTGAATGCGCAGTGACAAGCCTGGCATGTGGGAGGGGAAAAAAGTTATAAAAATAAAGGGACAAAAGGGGAAGCAAAAAACAGCGGATAACGCTAAAGTGGAGCAAAAGCGGGTGTGGGGACGCTGCAGTGCAGCCTGGGGCGCACAATGCGTGCGACAGAACAGGGTGGCGTCCCGGCGCGCCCGCCGTTTGTGTCTGGCGCACCTGGTTCTGCCTCTGCCTCTGCTGGCGCCTCCGCCTGCCCCAGCGCGCCGACAGTTTGCTTCGGCGTCCGCCGCCCCACTGTGGGCGGCGCTGCCGTCGCGCAGAACAATCCGGCGCTGACGAAGGCCCGCCGGGACTCTTCCGGCCCCGCCCTGAATGCGGCCATTATAGTCCTCGCACCTGCCTCGATTTGTGCGGATTCTGTTCAGGAGAGTGCACCTCGACATTCAATTCGTATTCAAAGTGCAGCGTCCGAGACGGATGACGTTTTCACGTCAGGTGACCGAAGAGCACCATGTCACAATGAAAGCGTGCTACTTCTCACGGTCGACGCGTTTGTAGATGAATCTCCAATACTATACACCTGTCGATCCACACTTGATAGTAATACTATATTCACGGTTGTGAGGTGAGGTCTGTACGCAACTGAAAAAACAGAGTTCATATTTTTTCAAAAATGGTTCAGATGGCTCTGAGCACTATGGGACTTAACATCTGAGTTCATCAGTCCCCTAGAACTTAGAACTACGTAAACCTAATTGAGGTTTATCTGTTTAGCAAGAGTAATAGGAGGCAGATTTCAGACTAACAGATCAAAACGAAAATTTCTGTTACGGCACTGACAATGTTGAGTGTTTATGGAAAAAGTCAAGGCAATCGTAAAATGCGTTTTAGACAGGTACGTGCCGAGCCCACTATGCTTCCACTACAAAGTTAGGAAAGTGCTGCTCCACTGCAAGTTTAAACGCAGCCAAAACCTCTCAGACAGACAGAAGCTAAACGATGTCAAAATTAGCGTAAGGAGGGCTCTGCGTGAAGCGTTCAGTGAATTCAAAAGTAAAATTCTATGTACCGACTTGATCCTAGGAAGTTCTGGTCTTACGTTAAATCAGTAAGTGGAAACAGCATATCGAGACACTCTGGTATGATGATGGCATTGAAACAGAGGATGACACGCGTAAGGCTGAAATACTAAACACCTTTTTCCAAAGCCGTTTCACAGAGGAAGACCGCACTGCAGTTCCTTCTCTAAATCTCAGCGCGAAAGGAAAAATGGCTGACATCGAAATATGTGTCCAAGGAAAAGAAAAGCAACTGAAATCACTCAACAGAGGAAAGTCCACTGACTTGACGGGATACCAGTTCGATTCCACACAGAGTACGCGAATGAACTTACCCCCCCCCCCCCCCCCCCTTCTAACAGCCTTGCATCGCAAATCTCTAGAGGAATGAAAGGTTCCAAGTGATTGGAAAAGAGCACAGGTAGTCCCAGTTTTCAAGAATGGTCGTCGAGCAGATGCGCAAATTTATAGACCTATATCTTTCACATCGATCTGTTGTAGAATTCTAGAACTTGTTTTTTGCTCGCGTATCATGTCATTTCTGGAAACCCAAAATCTACTCTGTAGAAATCAACATGGGTTCCGGAAACAGCGATCGTGTGAGACACAACTCACTTGATTTGTTCATGAGACCCAGAAAATATTAGATGCAGGTTCCCAGGTAGATGCCATTTTCCTTGACTTCCGGAAGGCGTTCGATACAGTTCCGCACTGTCGCCTGATAAACAAAGTAAGAGCCTACAGATTATCAGACCAGCTGTGTGGCTGGATTTAAGAGTTTTTAGCAAACAAAAAACAGCATGTAGTTCTCAATGGAGAGACGTCTACAGACGTTAAAGTAATCTCGGGTATGCCGCAGGGGAGTGTTACGCGACCATTGATTTTCACAATATATATAAATGTTCAAAATGGCTCTGAGCACTATGTGACTTAACATCTGAGGTAATCAGTCCCCTAGAACTTAGAACTACTTAAACCTAACTAACCTAAGGACATCACACACATCCATGTCCGAGGCAGGATTCGAATCTGCGACCGTAGCGGTCGCACGGTTCCAGACTGTAGCGCCTAGAACCGCTCGGCCACCCTGGCCGGCTATATAAATGACCTAGCAGATAGTGTCGGAAGTTCCATTTGCCTTTTCGCGGATGATGCTGTAGTATAGAGAGAAGTTGCAGCATTTGAAAATTACAGCGAAATGGAGGGAGATCTGCAGCGGATAGGCATTGGTGCAGGGAGTGGCAACTGACCCTTAACATAGACAAATGTAATGTATTGTGAAAACATAAAAAAAAGGATCATTTATTGTATGATTATCTGATAGCGAAACAAACACTGGTAGCTGTTACATCTGTAACATATCTGGTAGTTTGCGTACTGGATGATTTAAAGTGGAATGATCATATAACATTAATTGTTGGTAAGGCGGGTGCCAGGTTGAGATTCGTTGGGAGAGTCTTTAGAAAATGTAGTCAATCAACAAAGCAGGTGGCTTAGAAAACACTCGTTCGACCTATACTTGAGTATTGCTCATCAGTGTGGGATCCGTAACAGGTCCTGTTGACAGAGGAGATAGAGAACATCCAAAGAAGAGCGGAGCGTTTCGTCACAGGGTTATTTGGTAAGCGTGAGATGTTTAGCAAACTCAAGTGGCAGACTCTGCAAGAGAGGCGCTCTGTGTTGCGGTGTAACTTGTTGTCCAGGTTTCGAGAGGGTGCGTTTCTGGAGGAGGTATCATATGTATTGCTTCTCCCTACTTATACCTCCCGAGGTGATCATGAATGTAAAATTAGAGAGATTCTAGAGCGCACGGAGGCTTCCGGCAGTCGTTCTTCCCGCGAACCATACGCGATAGGAACAGGATAAGGAGGTAACGACAGTGGCACATAAAGTGCGCTGCACCACACACCGTTGGGTGGCTTGCGGAGTGTAAACGTAGATGTAGATATAGAACTTAAGGACATCACACACATCCATACCAGAGGCAGGATTGGAACCTGCGACCGTAGCGGTCGCGCGGTTCCAGACTGAAGCGCCTAGAACCGCTCAGTTCCATTTCCGTCACACAAACGGATCGCGCCTAGTCGCTATCATCAATTTCGTCCAGAATTGTAGTTTATGCGGGGAAATAAAAATGCCAGTAGTGGAAGCGACATATGGTCTAGGGTATAGAGAAATAAATCGCACGAGCAATTAATGACACACTGGTTTCTAGGCAGCGATTGGCGCAGCGGAAGGACTTCAGAACATTCACGTTACTTACATTGCAATACTGAAACAATGCTCAGTACATTGAATCTCCACTGAATTGACATAAGTCATGAGATAGCTCCTGATATACTGTCCGACCTCCTTTAGTCCGTTGTAGTGCAGAAACACAACGTGGCATGGCTCCTGTAGTTTGACGGAAGAACAGTGCAGAAATACTGACCCATGCTACTTCACTGGAACTGGAAGTTGAGGATTTTCTGAACTCTATCGTCACTGGAGATGAAATTTGGATGGCTCGTTACATAGCCGTCCATAACTGGGAAAGTGTTGCCGGTGCAGTATTCTGACCACGAACTGATCATTCCATTTTATCTCATTAATTTTCGATGGGATTCATGTCGAGAAATCTGTGAGACAAAATCATTCACTCAAATTGTCCAAAACGTCTTTCAAACGAATAGCGAGCAATTGCAGCCCGTTTACATGGCGCATTATCATTCATAACAATTCCATCATTGTTTGGCAACATGAAGTCCGTGAATCGTTGCAAATGGTCTACAAGTAAACGAACATAAACATTTCCAGCCAATTATCGATTGCGTTGGACCAGAGAACCCGGTCCATTCCAAGTAAACACAGTCAACAGCATTATGGAGCCACCTGCAGCATGCACAGACCTTGTTGACAACGTGGATCCACGACTTCGTGGGGTCTGCGTCACATTCGAACCCTGTTATTAGCTCTCATCTACTGAGATCGGGATTCTTGTAACCAGGTCATCTAGGGTCCGGTGATATGGTCACGAACCCTGGTGAGGCACTGTAGACGATGTCGTGCTATCAGAAAGACTCTCGAGTCGGTCGTCTGCTGCCATAGCGCACGAACGCCAAAAGTCGCTGGACTGTCGTAACAGATTCGCTTGTCGTACGTCCCATATTAATTTCTGTTGTTATTTCACGAGGTGTTCCTTTTCTATTAACAATGAAAACTCTACGAAAACGCCGCTTCTCTCAGTGGAGACCGTCGGCGATGGCGTCCTCCTTGGTGACAGGCATTGCCTGAAATTTGAATACAAATGACAGCTCAGTCGCTGCGCAGGATTAGGCGGGCGGTCTTAGGCGCTGCAGTCATGGACTGTGCGGCTGGTCCCGACGGAGGTTCGAACCGAACGAGGTGGCGCAGTGGTTAGCACACTGGACTCGCATTCGGGAGGACGACGGTTCAATCCTGTCTCCGGCCATCCTGATTTAGGTTTTCCGTGATTTCTCTAAATCGCTTCAGGCAAATGGCGGGATGGTTCCTTTGAAAGGGCACGGCCGATTTCCTTCACCATCCTTCCCTCACCCGAGCTTGCGCTCCGTCTCTAATGACCTCGTTGTCGACGGGACGTTAAAACATTAATCTCCTCCTCCTCCGGAGGTTCAAGTCCTCACTCGGACATGGGTGTGTGTGTTTGTCCTTAGGATAATTTAGGTTAAGTAGTGTGTAAGCTTAGGGACTGATGACCTTAGCAGTTAAGTCCCATAAGATTTCACACACATTTTTTTGACAACTTCGTCAATGCACTGCCCGTTTATTCCTTCCGCCCGTGACACTGTGTACATGCGTATAATTGAAGGCATGAGTTTTGGCGCCTAAGTGTATTAGTACTTTCTTTGAAATTATGACAAGCAAGAAACAGAAAATTTGGGATCGCTATTATATTTCCAGGAAGTAACTTTGTATATAAACTTAGATTCTTTTGTTATTTGACTGTTCATGATTTACACGTTAAGATTATATTGTCATGTAGAAGAAGGTGTAATTAGATGAATGACGAACACAACATCACCTAACAAAAGTTTATTTAGTACTTGCACATACAAAGCGCGGAGCAAACTGCTTCCAACCAGAACACATATGGTGTATATACTGATACAGAACGTTTCAGTACAATGATTCTTGACATTTGTGTATACTTCTAGACTGTACTCAAACGGAATATAGAAATTAAAATTCAGGTGAGTTTTGAACTCACGACTCTCCATGCAACAGTCTTGTTTCATAACCACTACACCACGGTGACTGTGCTACTCAGTTTCTTCTGCGACATTGCTCCTTCCTTAAGAGAACAGCGTCTCGGTGTTACGTCCTCCCAGTCCGGGAATGATTCATCGGTCTGCATACTCCGACTCCCGATGACTGGCGGTGACTTTCTTAGAACTTCCTCTGCCGCTA
Source organism: Schistocerca gregaria (assembly GCF_023897955.1). Lineage (NCBI taxonomy): Eukaryota > Metazoa > Arthropoda > Insecta > Orthoptera > Acrididae > Schistocerca > Schistocerca gregaria. The sequence goes on along the minus strand of NC_064923.1, from coordinate 141,064,373 downwards.
CCCTCTTCTTCACCTTTCCACTTGTTGCCTGTCGCTGCAGCTTCGAATTTACCCTGGGTTGCAAGATCCTTATAGAGCTTCATTAGAAGGACGTGGACCGTATCTCTGACCTTTCGTCGTCTTGTGTCAGGGTCGAAATCTTCAACTTCATAAGTAACATCAGACAACTGTTTTTCAACCTTATAAGGTCCAAAGTAGCGCCTGAGCAGCTTCTCAGAGAGAGCAACCTTCCGAACAGGAGCGAACATCCAGACGAGATCAGCAGGCTGATAGACAACAGGTCGGTGGCTCGCCTCATACGTTCGGTGATCGTTTTCTTGAGCCTGCAGCGTGCGAAGTCGAGCTAACTGCCGAGCTAGAAGATATTGTCTCGTAGTGGTAGCGACAAATTCACCTACAGATTCGGCACTGGAGGTTTCTACGACGCTCAGCTTTTCGGCAATTAAAGGCTCAGCGTTTGCAACGCACATGCCTCTTGGTAGGATCTTCGTTTCTCGGCGACAGTTAACTATCCACAATTCACCGAATCCGTTCTTAAACGAGACAGCAGAAGCTGGGATGACCAAGTCATTCTTCAGTGGTATGCTTCTCTTACATTCCACTACAAGATCCATGGGTCGTTGCCATGGATGACACACGACAGTTACCTTTCTAGCGCTGACTGCAGGAATGATTACATCATCCAGCACACTCGAATGCTCATCTTCCTGTCCATAGTACCTCATCTCGTATAGCGTAATCTTCGAGCGCCCACAATGTATAATTGCCTCGGAAGCTTTCAAAAAGCAACATTAGTAATATTTTGGTATTTTGGTACTTGCCGCCTCCAACCGACCTCGTGGTGAAGACATGCCGAGGCCGGACTACAGTTAAGTAGTTTTCATTCGACATGACACCACGGTACTATAGGTTTTAATTTTGACGTTGACTGTGTCTTACACAGGAATGGTATAGTAATTTTATACTTCTGAAGAAAGCTAGATTAATTTAGCCGAAACCTGGTAAAGACCAGAAAATTTGTGCAACTGAGGCTGATGCTTCAAAACATTAGTCTATCACAGTTGCTGACGGGGCTTCAATATGCTAAAAATTCTTTCAAAAAGTCCTATCCGAGAATAACGGCATGACTTCACTCTTGTAAGATGAAGAATTCTAAGGGCTGTGTACGCCACTGATACACGAATGACACATCTTCCTGTACATTTTACATATTTCTAATTCGTCACTTCCAGCAGAGTTGTTTTGCTGCCGACTAGCAAGGTTTCTGCAACTGGCGATGGTACGTCTCCGAAATGACTGAATATGATGCTCCTGAGTTCACAAGAGCTTGGGCTGGTCGGCCATCCATGAGGATATCGACGTAGTTTACCATCATTTTTGTTGTGATCGACAGCGGATGATTTTGCTCTTCGGTGGCCTCAACTCCAAGGAAGGTCGCACCCTTTATTTTTCCATGTTGCGGCGGCTAGATGATCGGCTGGAGTTTCTAAACGGCGATGGAGACCTCTCCAGAGGCTACCTTGCGGCGATGGTGACCTACGTCGTCCTGCACCCATATCTTCTCGTTCATCTTCGTCCTACCGGACTTGGCATCGACTAAGGTCGGTCAACTGTCTTCTGGCGCGGGCGTCATTAAATATCCGCCGTCGTTCTCGACAATAGCGCACCACATGTCCCGCTCGTCCGCTGTGGAAACATACTGGCTGGTGTTCTTGGGTCCTCCAGACGTCAGTCTTCCTTGGTGCCCAAACAGGTTCGTCATGCGGCATTGTAGGAACGTAATTTTCCCTGGGTATCGACATTTTCACTGTTTTAAGGGGAAATTAAGGACGACAGGTTGGGTTCAATGTCTGCTCCACTTCCTCCCTTACGAGCTCTTGAAGCGTCCAAGTCTTATGCTCGCCGTGCAATCCAAGTGCATTCTGAACTTCCTCTCCCACTATATGAAGAAGAACACTCGTAAAACCAGTTCCTTCCTCCATCAAAAACGTCGATATGACGTTTGGAAGCCGTTCAAACTTCTTGCGTGCAATTCTTTTTGATGCATTGTATCGATATACTGGCACCATTTTATGAAGTCGCCTGCTGTCGAAACCTCGTTCAGGAGTAGGACTTGGTGTATGTCCTCACCAACATGCTGCATGAGACTTGCAACTTTATCTTCCTTCTTCATTCTAGGATCCACCATTTTATACAGCTCCAAGACGTCTTGAATGTACGAAGCTGTCGTTTCTCCTGAACGCTGTGCCCTGCACTTTAATTTATCTTCAGCCTTGCACTTCTGTCGTTGTGTGTCGCCGAAATAGTTGCGCAGTTCCACCTGGAACTTCCCAGCTTGTGAACTTCCCCTTGCTGTTCTCATATCATTTCTTGGTAATGCCCTCCAAGTAGAAAAATACGTTAGCCAAACACACGGTGTCATCCCATTTGTTAAATTTGGCTATACGCTCATATACATTCAGCCACTTGTTTCGATCTTGGCCATCGTCACCAGAGAACCCGGAAGGAAGTCTCATGTGGTGGCACACAGTTGCTGTCATCGTAATGTCCTCTTCTTCTGTCTCCGATAGACTGCGATGTGATGAATATGGCTAGAACATGGGTTTCTCGCCTCGTAAACGGTGGCTCTATCGTCGATAATGTGCGCTATCACAAGTTCCAACACCCAGCGTCTCCACCAGAAAAATATCACGTAGAAGAAAGTGTAATTAGATGAATGGCGAACACTAACTTCACTTAACGATGGTTTATTCAGCATTTGCACATACATGACTGCCGCACATGATCTGCGACAAAAATGGTATTTGTTTTAAACGATTAGCCATCTGATTTTGCTACTTCTGTCGCTTCCATTTCTTGCCATGTCCTGCATACGCCATCAGCTTGGAGGAAATCGGTGATGAAAACTAGGCGCTATCCGCTTGTACGTTGGTTACAAAGCAACTTACCTTACCTGAACTACATAGCTTTAAATTTTGATGAATACAGACACGTCGCTTCCAGAAGGAATACATAATCTGCGACTGGACATAGGAATGCCATCATTTTAGAATAATTGCATCGTGTTTTCTACCTAGGACCAACCTTCAGAAAACCCCTTTATTCTGAAGAAGTAGTCACGCAGCAGACTTCCTTATTGATGTTGACAATACTCGGCGACGAACTACGAGTAAAAGGGGCCGTATTGGCTGGAAGCAGTTGACGAGCAGTGCTGTTGGCCGGTTCTAGACGACGTATTGTGTTTCCGAAGTTATGACTTAATTTTTCTTTTCTTGACACTGAAACATTTAATCTATATTGCAGGCGATGTGCTATGTTTAGACGGGGAAGCTGTGATGGTTTTACGACTACATTGGTTATTTTGTGTTCTTCTAATTTTACATTTGTTATCTACTGAAATGTTGCAAAGGTTTCGTAAATAGTGGTTTTTACGAAGAACGAGGAGCGATTTTTAAGCCAGTAAGCACCTTCTACCTCCAATGACGCACAATGATACAAATATCTCTCATCCATTTTAGCACTATCTGTTCATTGCTTGGTACTCAGTACGAATGCAAATGTCATATTTTTTCTCGTCTGCAGATAACACACATTTTTAGATATTTTAGATTTTACAGTATAAGAGCTCATCGCTACTCTTTTAAAATATTCAGTGTAATTTTCGTACATTGGACAGTAAAAATATCTTCTGAATGGAAACGGAAGGCTTGCTCGAAGTACTGGACGACAAAAGATACGCACAAGAAGTGTGCACAGCAAGTTGCACTGTGTAGGCCTGCTATGTTCTTCCGTTTGCAAGAAGCTCTTACGGAGCATGCTGATGATCTTAGGAGTACTCGCTGATGTGTTAGATTCCGACTGATGAAGAGGCAACTATACAAAGAACGACTGACGTTACAGTGAAGTTTCCTCACCCGTTCAGCAGCGCACTATCTTGTCTGTCAGGATGTTGAGATAAACCCGGACTGATTGAGAGCGGCGGATAAGCGACCGCGTGCTGGTGCGTCACTCAGCATGCGTTTGGTTTTTTGTGGTTTCTTCAGTTCACTTAGGAATATCCTTGGCTGGTTCCCGTATTCCGTCGTAGAGGATACTATACAATACGGTAACATAGGTAGAGTGCTAGCACTTCTATGACATTTTCATAAAAGAAGGCTTCAGGCTTTGATTTTAAAGCGTTTGTAAGCATACAATTTGGGATTCGGGTTATCTATGGTTACAGTAAGGACCTTTACTGTAAAGCGAAATTGTAAGAACCTGTCATCACACTTACGATTTATTATTGTTTCACGCTTTTTTAACTGAATCCTTGGTGCTAAGAGGAGCTTCCTGGTATAAAAATCGCTTCATGGTGACCTTAAAACACAGTCACTGATAAGTCACAGAATAGAGGAGACCGGAGCACATTGGCCATAGGGACCGGATGGTCCAGTCGAATTAGTTCATACAATAGACGCCAGATCGTGCTGGGAATCAATCAGCAGGTTGGTAGCACTGTCCGGCTCCCTCTACAGGAGTAATATGGCCGGCGGAGCAGCTTTGTACAAGTTTTGTTGATTAACTGTTTTTGTGCATGAGTGAGTAAAATTCTACTCGTCGGTTAAATGTGTGTTATCTGAAGTTTGCTTAATTTAGGTGCAAGAGGTGAATAGTTTAATTAAATGTCGTAGTTTAAGGATTATTTCTATATTGCATACAATCTAAATTGCTTCAGTGGGTTTTGGGACGAATATAATGTACTGTAAACATGGCGTTGGGGCAGGTTGACCCAGAGACGATGGGGCACGATGGCCACCCAGGCCAACCTGCCCTGCCCTATATATTTTTTTAAACTCGATGAAAGATTTGTTATTTTTAATGATAATAATATTTATAGTTCATCAAGTTTATGAAATTATAAACATAATTTTCGAAGTTAAACATATTTTGATACGATTCAGAGGTCAAAAGATCGTCTAAATCACGAGACAAGAAGCGTTTTAAAAAAAAAAACACCAACCTGTAAATTTGGTTATAATCTCAAACAGCGATATGAGTAATCAGAATCTGGTTCATTTCTTTGTTCTTAGAACATCAGCGCTACAGCCTTAGTTTAAACCATTTGTTTTATCTATAGGAACATAAAAATGGTGCGAAATTATAAAAGAAAAAGTGAAACAGGAATGATTTCTGAAGATACAATGTTAAAAGCAATTTTAGAAATAAAAGAAAGGGGAGATCTGTGAGGTCTACTAGCGAGGTATTTGGGATTCCAAGAAAAACTTTCTGGAGGTACTGTGCTAAGTACAAACAGACCTCATGTCAGCCTACACAGTCAATTGAACTTAAGGAAACTGAAACTGAACCCCCACCCATGTCAAGGCACCAAACCCTTAGCGTGAAGGAGTACTACAAATACTTAATGACAAAAAGAAGCCTTGGCATAAATTTGGCTATGATAAAAGATTTTAGGTATGAACTGTTGTTAACTAAAATTATTTTTATTTGCAACGCTATTTTTCAATTTTGAATGATTTTTCTCTATCCCTGCCATTGTTATTGTATCTATCTCTACGTTGACTTGTGCACTGTAGGCCTACTGATTTCTCTCTCTCACACACACAAACACACACACTCACACATACACACCCACATGAAAAGGAAACCTGTGCCTCTTCGGTAACTCAACTAGAGTTGTTAATTTTCAGATATTTATTTCCGAACAAGAAGGTATGCTTGAACAATACCTCATGAAGGCAAGTGACATATATTATTATCTTTCCCTGAAGAAAGAAGTCAGGCGGTTTGCGTATAGATATGCTATTGCATGAAACAATAAAATACCCTAAACATGGACCGAGACCGAAATGGCAGGAAGTGATTGGTTCACAGGATTCGTGAAGAGGCACCCTCAACTCTCCATTCAGGCTCCTAAAGCAACTAGTTTAGCCTGGTGCACCAGTTTCAACAAGCAACTGTTTTTTTAATAATCTCGACATATTTTTAAAAAGATTAATAGGGCGAGTGACATCGGCTGAGAGAGGGTCACTTGTTACGATCGCTTTTGCAGTTAGTGCGTTGGGTAATAGTGTGCCTCCATTCTTCATCTTCCCAAGGGTCAAATTAAAGTTTCATTTTATCCTTGACGACCCAATTGGCTGTGATGGAGCAGATCATCCTTCGGGATGGATGACGGAGACAAACTTTGCAAAATATAGGAAACATTTTGTTCTACACGCTCGCTGCTCAAAAGAACGTCCTTGCTTGGTTTTCATTGATAATCACAGTTCACATCTTGACTCTGAAGTTCTTGATTGTGGTAAATATAATGCAATCACCTTTCTATCTTTACCGGCGCATTGTAGCCACAATCTGCAGCCTTTAGGCGGAAGTGTTTATGGGCCTTTTAAAAAATTAGTGAACTCAGCATGTGATGCATGGGTTACCAATAATAAAGGGCCTATGGCTACTTACGACAACGCATCTATAGTGCGAATAGCACTTCGAAATTGTGCAACTCCCAATAACATAACCAGTGGATTCAAGGTAACTGGGATCAATCCCTTTAACAGAAATATTTTTACTGACAGTGATTTTATGCCTTCCTACACTTCGGATAGGCCAGACCCAAACACAGAAAACAGTAAATCAACTCCCGATGAGATAAACGTAAAAACATTTCCAATTCCAGAAGACGTCAGACCTTTTGAAAAAGCAGAGCTCAGAAAAAGTGTGGGGCATGGAAAAGGAAAAGAGTTTCTGCCGTAGTGACAGACACTCTGGTAAAAAAAGCCATCGGAGAAGAACAAAAAGGTTCAAAAGAAAAGAATGTGAAAGCATTGGAAAGTAAGCTTAAATCACAGACTAAAAAAGCACTTTTTCAAAAAGAAAGTAGGAGCAATGGTGGAATGAAATTAACTAAATCAACTGCAGTAGGCCTAAAACGCAGGAAGAAGCCAACGGAAGATGACGATGACGAAGATGATGAGGACGCTGAGGAAGATAAAGATTCACTGTGAATAAGATGTCTCAAACCTTTTTGAAACAGTCAGCCTGGAGCTCAATGGATTCAGTGCACAAACTGCAAGCGTTGGGCTCAAATCACAGGCTAAAAAAGCACTTTTTCAAAAAGAAAGTAGGAGCAATGGTGGAATGAAATTAACTAAATCAACTGCAGTAGGCCTAAAACGCAGGAAGAAGCCAATGAAAGATGACGATGACGAAGATGATGAGGACGCTGAGGAAGATAAAGATTCACTGTGAATAAGATGTCTCAAACCTTTTTGAAACAGTCAGCCTGGAGCTCAATGGATTCAGTGCACAAACTGCAAGCGTTGGGCTCATCAGACATGAGTGAAAAATGAAATCCGTGGACTATGTTATGAGTGTTATAACTGTGCTGATCCTTTGAATGTGGATAGTTATTAAAGTTGATTGGCTTGTATTAAGACACTGTAATTCCTAATAATTTTATGCTTTCCTGTTGTCATAATAAAATGTGAAGCATTTAACTCTATATTCAACTTGATTTGATGTACATTAAAGTATGTTTGTTGATAAATACTCGTTTTATTTTGATATCTTAAAAGTTATACTACTTTAGCTTATCAAAATATTACATGAGTGAACGTGCCCCAGCCTCTGGGCCAGCTTACACCGAGGTAGGGGCAGATTGGCCCACTTGACATATGTCCAGTAATTAATTTTTTAAACTTTTTAAGTCATATTTTCAAGGTTAATAATTGTGATCCATGTTCAGCTAGACTGCTCTAAATATTTAGCTGTACTTTCATAAATTTAAATATGTAAAAAAATTGATATATTTTTTTTAAAATATTGCCAACGTGGCCCGGTATCCCCTACAACTAAACTTCACATCAATGTCATGGTGTACAAGAATCCCCTCGTTGTAATGGATACGCTATGATTTCAGATGGAGGCTTTCTTCATATCGTGATGACATTTGCCGTAAAACAAATAAACCATTCACTGTGCAACGAGCACCGTGGCACCAAATGTTGGTACACCGTATTACTCAGCAGCAGTTTCAAAGCGGCAGTAAAACTTTCGAATATCCCGATCAAAATATCTTGTATATCAAAACAAAAAGAATCATTCCTGGCCAAGGCTGCGATGACTAACGAAGGTGGGGGTGGGGACGGAACAATCTGACTTTCCTGTGTACTCCGTAGAGTTGTTTTGCAAGCGCTGCTTTTAGCAATCAGTTATCTCACTATCGTTTTACTTTAAAACGAAGATAACGTACAAGAATAGTTCGACTTGTATCACAAAGTGTTTAATTGTGGGCATACGACGTGAACTGTCCTCGCGTACCACCAGTGGTACTCGTACTACTGTCTGGGCACCCCTCAGTTACATTAAGAATGACATTCTCTTCTCATGCTGCTCTATCTGCCATATAAGGGCAGGCAGTGTCTAATTAATGGCGCTTGTTGTGCTCTTCAATCCGAAGAATCGTTACATGCAGATATACATACCAGCCTACTTGCACATATCGCTTCTTCTCCGGGTAATTTCTGCAACCAACATCCTCTTATTGACTGTTCATGTCTCGGTCTCCCTCTACTCCGTGAGCCACAATTTCTTCACTTACCTGTTCCCTTAAATAGTGTCCTATGAAACGGTCCGTTGTTTAATGAAACTGCGCCCATAATACCTTTTCTAGTCGGTTGAATTCTGTATCTTTCCATTCTTGTTGTTGTTGTGGTCTTCAGTCCTGAGACTGGTTTGATGCAGCTCTCCATGCTACTCTATCCTGTGCAAGCTTCTTCATCTCCCAGTACCTACTGCAACCTACATCCTTCTGAATCTGCTCAGTGTACTCATCTCTCGGTCTCCCTCTACGATTTTTACCCTCCACACTGCCCTCCAATGCTAAATTTGTGATCCCTTGATGCCTCAAAACATGTCCTACCAACCGATCCCTTCTTCTAGTCAAGTTGTGCCACAAACTTCTCTTCTCCCCAATCCTATTCAATACCTCCTCATTAGTTACGTGATCTATCCACCTTATCTTCAGTATTCTTCTGTAGCACCACATTTCGAAAGCTTCTATTCTCTTCTTGTCCAAACTAGTTATCGTCCATGTTTCACTTCCATACATGGCTACACTCCAAACAAATATTTTCACAAATGACTTCCTGACACTTAAATCTATATTCGATGTTAACAAATTTCTCTTCTTCAGAAACGCTTTCCTTGCCATTGCCAGTCTACATTTTATATCCTTTCTACTTCGACCATCATCAGTTATTTTACTTCCTAAATAGCAAAACTCCTTTACTACTTTAAGTGTCTCATTTCCTAATCTAATTCCCTCAGCATCACCCGATTTAATTGGACTACATTCCATTATCCTCGTTTTGCTTTTGTTGATGTTCATCTTATATCCTCCTTTCAAGACACTGTCCATTCCGTTCAACTGCTCTTCCAAGTCCTTTGCCGTCTCTGACAGAATTACAATGTCATCGGCGAACCTCAAAGTTTTTACTTCGTCTCCATGAATTTTAATACCTACTCCAAATTTTTCTTTTGTTTCCTTTACTGCTTGCTCAATATACAGATTGAATAACATCGGGGAGAGGCTACAACCCTGTCTCACTCCTTTCCCAACCACTGCTTCCCTTTCATGCCCCTCGACTCTTATGACTGCCAGCATATCAATCAGAAATCGCCATTGTGTTCCTCGAACCACTTCATCACACTCCTGTCCTTGTGGTATGGCGCATTATCTTGTTGAAAAATGTCAGTTTCGAAGCGAAACATGATCTTCTTGAGGGATGTACGCGGTCTTCCACCAATTGACGATAGTCCTTGACCCTTACGGTGCTTTGCACGTTCTACAGTGGACCGATGGATGCCGATGTGAATGTTCTCCGGAGTATAATGGAGCGGCCACCAGTTTGTCTCCACCTCGCATTACGGGTGTCGAGGAGCTTTCCCCTGGAAGACGACGGATCCTTGCCTTCCCATCTTTCCATTAGCTGTATCTAATCTTTAGCAATCTGCCACATATCAGAAACATTTTATTCTCTTCTTATTTTTACTAATTTCGCCCATGTTTCACTTCCACCCGAGGCTACACTCCACACAAAATCTTTCTCAAAGAATATTCTAACTTATATTTAAATTAGATGTTTAACCATTTGTCTCGTTCAAAAAGCTTTTCTTGATGACTCCTACCGTCGTCCCCAATAGCGAAACTCATATAGCAGTATCCGTTTCTCATTTCCTAATGTAGTTCCCTGGTATCTTCTGGTATACACTAATCAACCAGACATTATGACCCCTACCTAACCGCCAGTATGTCCGTCTTTGGCATTGATGACATAGGTGACACGTCGTGAAATATAAGCAATGAGGTCGCTAGAGGGATCTGGCATCTCATCTGAAGTCACCCAATTCCCGAAAATTCCGGGGAGGGGGGCGATGAGCTTTGGCGATACGTTCTACCACATCTTAGATGTGTTCGATCGTGTTGAGATACGACGAGCTGGGGCCAGCATATCAATCAGAAATCGCCATTGTGTTCCTCGAACCACTTCATCACACTCCTGTCCTTGTGGCATGGCGCATTATCTTGTTGAAAAATGTCAGTTTCGAAGCGAAACATGATCTTCTTGAGGGATGTACGCTGTCTTCCACCAATTGACGATAGTCCTTGACCCTTACGGTGCTTTGCACGTTCTACAGTGGACCGATGGATGCCGATGTGAATGTTCTCCGGAGTATAATGGAGCGCCCACCAGTTTGTCTCCACCTCGCAGTACGGGTGTCGAGGAGCTTTCCCGTGGAAGACGACGGATCCTTGCCTTCCCATCTGCGCGATGAAGAAGGTATCGGGATTCATCTGACCATGCAACACTCTGCTACTACTCCAACGTCCAGTGCCAATGGTCATCTGATGATTTCAGTCGTAGTTAACGATGTCGTCGTTTTAACATTGGCACCTGTATGGGTTGTTGGTTGCCCATCCTTAGTGGTATTCGGTACACTGCTTGTTGAGACATACTTGTACTCTTCCCAGAATATAAGTCTGATGTTAGTTCCACCACAGTTCCCTGCCTATCCTGTTCCACCAGCCAGCCCAGCCTATGACGTCCGACATCTGTAATGAGGAATGGTCATGCAACCCCACGAACCACAGCTGACGGTACCAAAACACCTATACATACATACAAAAATACGAAAATTGGAATCGGTCATTTCCCTTGGCCTATATAGATCAACTATAACTACTGATACTATAAAACCAACACTTACAACGAAAAAGAGAAAAACCACAGCTCGTAAAATTTAAAAACTCAAACATCCCTACGTAAATTGAAACACATTAAATACACACCACATGAACAAAACACTACATCTCGGGAAAAATAGACCCAAAAACAATTACCACCAAAAATTTCGGCCGGCCATCCGAAACAAACACACACAGACACACACAGACACACACACACACACACACACACACACACACACACACACACAGACACACACACACACACACACACACACACACACAGACACGCACACACACACACAAACACAAACACAAAAACAGACACACAGAGGACGCCATCAAAAACAACAATACGACATCTACAAAAACTACAAGCTCAAACTCCGTGCGGTAATGACGTCACACAGCACTACACCCTTACATCTTGGGTCAAAGCAGACGGGTGAAATCGGACGCTTCCATTGAACCTGGATTCGAACACTTCCGTATTCCCCATAGTTTCATTTTGGTTTCCCCACGTGTTGAAGACGCTCAACACAGCACTCCTCGAACATCCGACAGTAGTGCAGTTTCTGAAATGCGCCTAACGTATTCTACACACGGACAGCACGCTCACTGATACCGCATGCCCCGTGAGTGTGTCCGACTAACAGTCGTTCCTCGCCAGGTGATGGTCCTATCGCCTGGATAGTCGGTGGCCATAATGTTCTTGTTGATCACTCTAATTCAGCTACATTCAGTTCAGTTCAACTGATCTTCCCAATATTTTTCTGTCCTCTGTCTTAATAGAAAAGTACGTTTTGATCTTCCTGAAGTTCAAAACCGTTTCCAAATTGTTTCCTCTACTGCCCGCTCACGCTAAATATTTGGTAACAGCGTCTAAGGCTACTACCATATTTCTCTCCTCGTCTCTGTCTTCCTTTCATGTCTTACGAGTCTTACGAGTCTTACAAGTAGAGCTTATGCAGGTATTAACATTCTTCGTTAATCATGTACCACTAACGTCAGAATACATCCGGCTTAAAGTACTATAAATGACTATGTTGCCATTATACCGAAAATAATTCGCTGCATTCTAAATCCTTGACATTACCTTTATTAATTGTAAAATGTAAACTTTCACGGCCGGAACTGTCATGATTAATAAAATTCTTTTCCGGGCTATTATGCCGTGGTCTGATGGATTTCGCATTGTAAACCAACGTTTCGTCCCCATCTGCGGAGGACATCTTCAAGGGGGTTCGTGGCTTCTGTTAACTTCCGAAACACACACTGTCTCACTACTGACTGCAGCAAATTTTTGTTTTCGCGTGCTCCCGCGCATAGGCGTGACGTCACATGTTTTGAATACGCGAGCGCAATTGGCCGTTGTCGGTTGCCGCCGTCCGCTGTTGCTATCATCCCATGGCGGAAGACTGGTACACATCTTCTTCAGCACCGGCATCCCGATGTCATTCAATTTCACGCCCTCCTCCTTCCTATTAAAATTCCTGGGGTGTTTCATAATCTCTATAGCCTCTCTGTAAAGCCTTTCATGATATCCGCTTGTGGCTGCCAGTACTTGAGTTCTATCAAAATAAATGTGGTGGTCTCCTGACTGCAAAGCGTGTTCCGCTTTTTCATGGAAAAATTCGTGGCGCAGGCTCTAGAAACTGCCAACAAAAAACCGAATATCTGGTTCCGCTACGTAGATGATACGTTTGTGTTGTGGAGGCATGGCAGAGAGGAACTAGGCCGTTTTCACAAACATCTAAACGGTATTAATCCGAAGATTCAGTTTACCATGGAGGAGGAGGCAGAAGGGAGACTAAATTTTCTGGATGTGCTAGTTTACAAGAAACAGGATGGTAGCTTAGGCCATACAGTTTACCGGAAACCCACGCACACGGATCGTTATCTACACCGGGATTCGAACCACCACCCACAACAAAAGCGAGGCATAATAAAAACGTTGGCGGATAGAGCGAGGAACATCTGTGAACCTGGGCTACTGGATACGGAACTGGAACACCTCACTGATGCATTACTCAGGAATGGTTACTCTGCTGCTGAGATAAAAAGAGCATTAAGACCGCCGCGTGAAAATCATAGCAATGCACAAGCGCTTGCAAAATCGAAAGTTTTCCTGCCTTTTATTAAGGACGTCACTGATCGCATAGGGAAAATATTGAAAAAACGGAATATCGCGGTGATTTACAAACCTACCCGGAAGATACAAGAACACCTGAGATTGGCTAAGGATGCTCGTAAACCGCTGGAAAAAGCAGGAATTTACAGGATCCCGTGTAGTTGTGGTGAGGTATATGTGGGTACCACAAAAAGAACGGTCAAAAAACGACTAGAAGAGCACAAGGGCAATTGTAGAAGGGGAGAGATTGATAGATCAGCTGTTGCGGAACACGCTTTGCAGTCAGGAGACCACCACATTTATTTTGATAGAACTCAAGTACTGGCAGCCACAAGCGGATATCATGAAAGGCTTTACAGAGAGGCTATAAAGATTATGAAACACCCCAGGAATTTTAATAGGAAGGAGGAGGGCGTGAAATTGAATGACATCGGGATGCCGGTGCTGAAGAAGATGTGTACCAGTCTTCCGCCATGGGATGATAGCAACAGCGGACGGCGGCAACCGACAACGGCCAATTGCGCTCGCGTATTCAAAACATGTGACGTCACGCCTATGCGCGGGAGCACGCGAAAACAAAAATTTGCTGCAGTCAGTAGTGAGACAGTGTGTGTTTCGGAAGTTAACAGAAGCCACGAACCCCCTTGAAGATGTCCTCCGCAGATGGGGACGAAACGTTGGTTTACAATTCGAAATCCATCAGACCACGGCATAATAGCATGGAAAAGAATTTTATTAATCATTACCTTTATTAGTTATAGATATAGACAGTGACATATGAAAATTTGCTGCCGACCGCGACATGAACCCGAACATGCCACTCATCGGAAGCGGTCGCTTTAACCTCTTCGGCTATCCGTGCACGCTCCACGGACCGACGCAGACTTCAGTGTCATACTGACTACATTCATTTGTTGTAGGCCACTGAATTCATACCGGATGCGTGAGTGGATGGCGGAAGTGGTTAAGGCGACCGCTCGCGATCAGTGGAAAGTGCGGGATCCAGTTGCAGACCGAAACAGATTTTCGTATGTCTGATGGGTAGCAGATGAACACCTAATACACCTTATATTAAGTAATTAGCTTTCAGCGAATTAATGTCGATTTATTTCTTACAGATGTGCGTCGTTAGCATAATCCGTTCTTTCACAAATGCGTGTAAGTATACTATTATGTGATTGTACCCTGAGGTCACAAAAGTCATCGAATACCTCCTACCATCGTGTCTAACCTCCTTTCGCCCAGCGTAGTTCTGAAACTAGACGGAAGTAGCCTGCATAAATACTGAGCCACGGTGCCGCTATAGCTGTCCACAGGTGTGAAAGTTTTGCCAGTGAAGGATTTTGTCCACAAGCTGAGCTCTCATTATGTGCCATAAATATTCGATTGGATTCATGTCGGGCGATCTGGGTCGCCGAAACAATTGCTGGAATTGTCGAGGATGTCCTTCAAACCAATCGCGAACAACTGTGGTTCGATGAGAAGAGGAATGTTGTCCAAAACATTTTCGTGAATCGTAGCAAATGGCCTCCAAGTAACCTACCATAACCATTTTCAGTCCACGATCTGTTTAGATGGTCCAGAGGAACCAGTCCATTCCATAAAAATATACCATTATGGAGCCATCACCAACTTGCGCAGTGCTTTGTTGCCTATTTAATGACCATGGCTTCATCAGATCCGGGACCCACTCAAACCCATCACCAACCTGCACAGTGCGTTGTTGACTACTTGTGACCATGGTTTCATTGGATCCGGGCCCCACGCAAACCCTACCCCGTGCCCTTACCAACAGCCATCTGGCCATCAGGCCACGATTTTACAGCAGCCTAGCATCCAGCTGATACCGTCACGAGTCCAGGAGAGGCTCTGCAGGTGATTCAGAGCTGTTAGCAGAGGCACTCACTTCAGTCGTCTGCTGTTATAGCCCCTTAACGCCACATTTCGAAGCACTGTCCTAACGGATACGTTCGTCGTACGTCCTGCATTGATTTCTGCGGTTATTTCACGCAGTGTTGCTCGTCTGTTAGCACTGACGACTCTACGCAAACCCCCCTGCTCTTGGTCCTTAAGTGTAGGCCCTCAACCACTGCGTTGTCCATGGTGAGAGGTAATGCCTCAAATTTTGTATTCTCGGCACACTCCTGGCACTATGGATCTCGGGATGTTAAATTCCCTAACGATTTTTGAAATGGAACGTCCCATGCGTGTAGCTCCAGCTACCATTCCGCGTTCCAAGTCTGTTAATTCCCGTCGTGCAGCCATAAACACGATGAAAACCTTTCCACACAGTTCACCTGAGTACAGTGGATAGCTCCGGCAATGCACTGCCCTTTCGTACCTCGTGTACGCGGTACTAGCGCCATCTGTACATGTGCATATCGCTAGCGAGCGACTTTCGTCACATCAGTCTATACACTACTGTTTGGAGGTCACAACTCAACCCCATCGAATTTTACGTCCCGTATCTGTATAGTGGCGTTTTAAGCCTTTTGAGCACGCACATGAACTTCTACGTGCTTTAAAATGCATCGAAATAGCAAGCGAAAATTTCCAGCAGCATTCCTAACGATGATGAATTAGGATGCAATTAACATAGTGATTGTAGAGGGATGGCAGTAACATTAATTACAAATGTAATTAAACTGAATTAAATTTTAATTACTGTGCTAATTAAATCCTGTGAAAAGCTGACAGAATAAACTTCAGTTACCGTCAGATGACCTCAGTAATTTAACTATGTCTGAAGGGCAGCTACAAATAAAGCTACATTACCGTAAAATCAGCCGACGCATGCATCTGGCATTTCAAATTTGTTTGCCATTTTCTCGCTGACATGCGTATATATGCCGCAATTCAAACCACATGGTGCGAATGATTAAACATGGTTTCATGCCTCCATTCAGGTCAGAAGTTTTTGCGTTTTAAAAGGTTCCTGAACGACTTCGACATACCAAAATATTTCTCTGATCTCGTGATCTGCTTTACTGATGTGCAAATGTAGAGCCTCACGCCTCGTGTACTTGAGACGGGAAGGAAACAGCCCTCTCTTAAGGTTTCTTACAGTCCAGATTACAGTAATTGTGTACGTCTTCCTAAAGCGAAAGTTAGCTCCTGTAAATCAAAAATATACTTTCAGCATTTCGCGGCCCTGTCAGCAACTGTATAAATATTAAATTGAAAATTAACAGCCTCAGTTGCGGAGTTCCCTAGATTTACCTAGGTTTCAATTGGGATAACCCAACCTTCTTCAGAATTACACTTACAAATGTTTGTCCATAATAGACATTGTCAAACAAAGTTTTTAAAATATGACGACACTTGGTGTATTTGTATTTTTAGTTTGACAATGTCCATTATGGACAAACATTAGTAAGTATAATTCTGAAGAAGGTTGGGTTGTCCCAATTGAAGCCTTGGTAAATCTAGGTAACTCCGCAACTGAGGCTGTTAATTTTGAATTTAAAATCAAAGGTACTTCATTCTTGCATTTGTGTCACTCCGCAAATCATTACTCCACAAGGTTATTCAATTTAGCACAAAAAAGAAAGAGAGTTGTAATTCCCTGTGGTTGCTTTGTCCTCGGATATGGAATATGGACTAGGAATGGATATTGCTCGAGAAAAACTATCGGCTACTGCATGGTTAACTGGACGTTTGTGTCATTTGCCAATGATGACGAGCAGGAAACATGTAGAAACTAAGTTGTAAACATTTATCATGGTAAAGACTGCTACACATTAATTTCGCCGGCTATAACTTATTGTTGCCATCTTACATTTACTTTCTTGCAATAAACTAGTTCTACGCGGGCAGTCTTCGCTTCCTAATGTACTTGAGAACTGGATGGACGTCCTAATGTCCTCCTCCGCCTTGTCCCTCTCCTTCACCCCCTGTCCATGTCCATCTGCTCCTCCACCTCTCTTATTCCACATTCTCCTCCTTCTCCCTTTCTTTGTGCATGCCCTCTTCCTCCCCTCCCCAGTTTCTGGCAGTCACCTCCACCCATTTCTAAGACCATCTTCTCCTCCCAGTCTATCTCCATTTCCTCCTTTCCTCTGTTTATCTGTTTATGTCCATTTCCTTCCATCCCTCTGCGATATCTCTTATAACTCTTATGGTACTCTCCCCCCCCCCCCCCCCCCCGCTCCGTCTGACCATGAACTTTAGCTATTGTTATAGTAGTTTCTGATCATAAGCCACCCCACAAACCAAACAAACAAACAACATGATCATAAGCCGATATGGTAGAAATAAGGCTACCCTTGTTCCTTTGATAACTGCATACTAGAAAGAAAAGGGAGACATCACATTGTTGTGCCTACAAATTAACTTCAAAAATACATTTATTGAGAAATAATTTATATCTGACAAACAAATTTTCTGATATCTTAAATGGCCCGCTATAGTAGTTGAAACTGGCAGGAAAGGAAACATAGCAGCACGTCTATAGAGCAGAGCATCTTTCTTTCTCCTTGTCCCTTTCAACAGAAAACTTATACACGATTGTTTAGAGGGAGTAGGACGTCAAACGGGCCGACTTGGAGCAGGAGAGGCACCATAGGACACTCAAATGTCCACTGTCTATACCCTTACAAATAAATTCATAAAACATTGTGAGCATGACCAGGAAGGATTCAGCATTCACTTTCATAGCAGCAGAAGTTTAAAAACATAAGAAAATATTTTTTTACATGTAAATTTCATCATTATTTCACTCACTGCATTTTTTCTTTAGGAAAACCTTTCTTCATAAGTAAGAGAGATTCTTCGATGAATTCTCCACAGCATACAAACCATTCTTACAGGTATATGAAACTCCATAATTTTCCATAACTGTTAAAAACTGTTGTAAGAATTGAGAGAATTACCTATAAAATGTGAGTGCTTTTTTTTTTAAAATACCAAGTTTAAAATGTAACAGCCTATTCATTTTTTCATAAATTAAATAAATACTACAGTTTTATACACCTGTAAGTATGGTAAATTCATGGCTACGTTTTAGAACTTTCACTGCTACGAGTGTAGATCCGGAATCCTTCCTAATCATGCTGACAAAGTTGTATGAATTTATTTGCAAACGTATAGACAGTGGAAATTAAAATGTCCTGTGGTGCCTCTCCTGCTCCAAGGTGGTCCGTTTGACGTCCTACCTCCTTAAGGACGTATATAGTGTATGTCTGTCTGAATGTTTAATAGAGTATCGTCTAAAATTTGAAGATGTTGGCCAAGAATGTTTGGACACTTATGAACAATGTTTCACAATTGTATGTTTTAATCACTTATTCTCTTCGATTAGTAATCAAAATGTACTTGGTCTCGGGTTCAAAACCCTCCACCGCTTGAAATTTGATTAATGTTCAGGGTTGGCTGCCGAAGACATCCATCATAAGAAGTCACATTCATTCTGCCAACGGCCTTCTCAAACAGGGTTGAGCGGATGGAGGTCTTGTCCTTGGTGTACAAAACTGCTCCTAAAAGCGGAAGAATCAGTAATGATCACGGGTATGAGGATGCGGAAGACAATGGAAACCACTGTATTAAAACACACACAACGTTTATCCAGAGGACATGTGGCCTGTCTTTGAAAAAATGTCATAATAATCTCTCCATGGACAAAAGATCACCAGTCAAAGGGTAGGTGATCAAGAGAAAAATGCTGACTAATCAACGAAAGGAAAACATTCTACTAGTCCGGGGGTGGAATGTTAGAAGCTTGAACGTGGCAGAGACGCTAGAAAATCTGGAAAGGGAAATGCAAAGATTCAGTCTAGATATAGTAGGGGACGATGAAGACAAATGAAAAGAAGAGAAACATTTCTGGTCATGTGCGTATAAGGTATTAACAACAGCACCAGGAAACGGTTTAAAGGAGCAGCAGGAAACGGTTTAACGGGAGTAAGATTCATAACGTAGGGGAAGGTAGGGCAGAGAGTGTGTTACTGTGAACAGTTCAGTGATACGGTTGTTCTTATCAGAATCGACAGAATATCAACTCCGACAACGGTAGTTCGGGTACGTGTGGACGTCGCAAGTTGCAGATGAAGAAATAGGGAAATTGTATGTAGATACTGGAAGGGTAATGCAATACGTAAACGGAATTGAATACCTAATAGTCATGGGAGACTGGAATGCAGGTGTAGGGGAAGGCGTAGAAGAAAAAGTTGCAAGAGAATATGGACTTGGAATAAGGAATGAGAGAGGAGAAAGACTAGTTGAGTTGTGTAATAAATTTCAGCTAGTAATAGTGAATACTCTTTCCAAGAATCACAAGCAGATACTGGATTTCAAGGTGTACCCAGGTGCAGATATTGATTCAGACCACACGGTAGTAGTGATGAAGATTAAGCTAAACTTTAAGAGGTTAGATAGGGAGAATCAATACACAAAGAAGTTGGATATGGATGTCCGAGATACGCTTGACGTTCTCTAAGGCTATAGACACAGCAATAAGGAACAGATCAGTAGACAGTACAGCTGATGACAAATGGACATCTCAAAAAAGATCAATCACAAAAGTGGGAAAGGTATGTGCGAAGAAACCATAGGTAACAGAAGAAATACTTCAGGTGATAGATGAAAGAAGGAAGTGCAAAAATGTTGAAGGAAATTCAGGAACGCAGGAATAACAGTCGCTGAGTAATGAAATAAATAGGAAGTGCAGAGAAGCTAAGACGTATGGCTGCATGAAGAGTTTGAGGAAATCCATAAAGAAATGACTGTCGGAAGTGCTGATTCACCATTTAGGAAAGTCAAAATGACGTTCGGCGAAATTAGAAGCAAGTATGGTAACATTAAGAGGGGGGAGCGGATAGATGGAATACATAGAAGGTATTACAATGAAATCAACACCCTTAGCTGTTTATAGGCGTTGACATACGTCAACGGGGACAGATGAAAATGTGTGCCCGACCGGGACTCGAACGCGGTATCTCCTGCTTACATGGCAGACGCTCTATCGATCTGTGAGCCACCGAGGACACAATGGATAGCGCGACTGCAGGGATTTACCTCCGGCACGCCTTCCGCGAAACCCACATTCTCAACGTATTGTCCCGTATTCGTAGTGCCCCCGGCCATTATACTCATTACTCGCGGCGCGTTGCAGATTCTCGTAAGAGTTCGCGCACTGTTTCTGCATTCGCACAGAACAAGAAGATGGTCAAGTGGCCGGTGAGCCTTAACTATATATATACTAAGATGGTAACTGTTCTTTCGGACATGTCCGAAAGAACAGATACCATCTTAGTATATATACATAGAAGGTCTCTATTAGATGAGAGATTTGTATGGTGTGATAGAGCAAGAAACAGGAGTCTATTTAGAAGACATACAAGATCCAGTAATAGGATCAAAATTTAATAGAGCTTTGGAGGAGTTAAGATAAAAAAAGGGCAGAAGGGTTACATGACAGTCCATCAAAATTTCTAGAATCATGGACAGAAGTAGCAACAAAACGACTATTCACGCTGTTGTGTAGAATGTATGAGTGTAGTAACATAGCATCTGTCTTTCGGATAAATATCATCCACACAATTCTGAAGACTGCGAAAATTCTCGCACAATAAGCTTCAAACAGCTCTTGTATCCAAGTTGCTGACAAGAATAATATACAGTAGAATGGAAAAGAAAATTGAGGATGTGTTAGGTGACGATCAGTGTTGCCTTGGGGAAGGTAATGGCACGAGAGTGGCAATTCTGACGTTGCGCTTGATAATTGAAGCAAGAGTGAAGAAAAATGAAGACACGTTCATAGGATTTGTCGACATGGAAGCAGCGTTCGACGATGTAGAATGGTGAAAGGTAATCCAAATTCTGAGGAAAATAGGGGTAAGCTACAGGGGCGTAAGCTATAGGCAGAGACGGGTCATATACAATGTACACAAGAACCAAGAGTCAATAATAAGAGTGGGCAATCAGGACACAAGTGTTCAGATTAAAGAAGGTGAGAGACAGGGATGTAGTGTTTCGCCTACTGCTCAACCTGTACATCCGAGAGCCAATGATGGAAATAAAAGAAAGAATCAGGAGTAGAATTACAATTCAGGGTGAAAGGACATCAAAGATATGATTCGGTGATGACATTTCTGTCCTAAGTGAAAGTGAATAGTTACATAGTCTGCTGAATGGAATGAACAGTTTAATGGATACGGAATGTGGATTAAGAGTAAATCGAAGAAAGGTGAAAATAATGGAAGTAGGAGAAACGAGAACAATGTAAAACTTCAAATAGGGGTTGATGGTCACGAAGGAGATGAAGTTTAGGAATTCTGCCACATAGGTAGGACGGAGCAAGGAGGACATCATAAGCAGACTAGCACTCGCAAAAAGGGCATTCCTGTCCAAGAGAAATCTGCTAGTATCAAACATAGGCCTTTATTTAAGGAAGAAATTTCTGATACTGTACGTGTGGAGCACAGGATTGTATGGTAGTGAAACACGGAAAGTGAGACAACCGGAACAGAAGCGACTCGAAGCACTTCAGATATGGTGCTACAAGTCCTAAGGGCTATTTATGGAAATACATCGCCCAGGCGGTGCAATAGTTACGGCACTTATAGACATAGGTTACCACTGGCCCTCCCTTAGAAGTTTGAGTGAAAATGACATGCCAGCCGTTGTGGCCGTGCGGTTCTCGGCGCTAAAGTCTGGAACCGCGTGACCGCTACGGTCGCAGGTTCGAATCCTGCCACGGGCACGGATGTGTGTGATGTCCTTAGGTTCGTTACGTTTAAGTAGTTCTAAGTTTGAGGGGACTGATGACCACAGATGTTAAGTCCCGTAGCAAACACTAGCAGCACCTTAAGGCAACAACTTAGTTGCAAAACAAAACATAACGAATGTGACAACGTTCACTGAGGCACTCCAAAAGAGAGACAGAGAGAGAGAGAGAGAGAGAGAGAGAGAGAGAGAAGACATACGCGGAGCTGGGCCGAGGCTGCAGTCGACGGACACAGATTCGGTGCCCATGCAGTCTGACTGAGAACTCTGCCAAAATGCGGAATCTAGGGGTTATAAAAGTCGCCTGGGGGCATTGTTTTTCGCACTTAAAGCCACCCAGCCAATCCCGTAGGTCTCTTGCAGGTGCCTGCCAATCACGGTTTAGTTAGGTTCCCTCTACTGCTCCTAAGGCGGGGATGTTAATGCAGTTGCATTAACTAGGTCCGTATTTGGTATCAACGTTGTTCAGCTGAAAGCTAAACGTAACTGCTCTGCCAAATAACGCTTGCAACATTATTCTTACGCGTCATTTAGCCCCGCCCATCGGGCACCCCGGAGTAGGGACTGCTAGGCAACAGTTTTTGGCGTTTTCGCTCTCTTTCTAACCCTTGTGAGTCTACTGAGGTTGCTGTTCTCGGGGCTGGTTTCAAGCTGGCTTTATACGCTAGTACGTGCCTGTCGGTTACAAAGTTCTACGGTGATAACCTACTACAGCGCCTAGACGGCATATGAAGTTACATGTTAATTCCTTGAAGAGTAACTAACGCCCTGGGACCGCGTCTGGTGGCGTCAGCATTTTCGCAACGCTCTCCCTATACGGGTTACTTCATGTAACAATATCTCTCCTAGTTTCGTCTGCCATCAGCATTGTCTCAGCTTCTGCGCCTTGGAAAGCCTGTTCTCCTTTCTCACAGCTCCAAGATAACACTACAGTAGCAAGGAATAATCAATATATTACAACGTATTGCTGGCTGGTAGCAAAGAGGCCCGTCTCCGCGGTGGCGCAGCGGTTCTAGGCGCTTCAGTCCGGAACCGAGCGACTGCTACGGTCGCAGGTTGGAATCTGCCTCGGGCATGGATGTATGTGATGTGCTTAGGTTAGTTAGGTTCGAGTAGTTCTAATTTCTAGGGGACTGATGAACTCAGATGTTAAGTCCCATATTGCTCACAGCCATTTGAACCATTTTTTTTTTATAATATTGTCTGTACTGCTCGACTCCTCTTGCTTTCGCACTTGTGCCGACCTCTCACTGGCCGTCAGCAACAGAGCGCATGGAGGTGTGCCGGATAGCCCCTAGTCAAATCAGTCTTCCAGCGTACCCAGAATACACAGACGTGAACTTACCAGTTACACGATACAATTTACTTTTTACTCGATACCACTATCGGACCTGGTCCATACATCGACCTTGCAGTACTGCAACACTACACTAGTCTTTCTGTGAGCTAAGAATTATTTTGAATACCAGCAAATCAAATAGATGCAACAGCATCAAACAATTAAATAAGCAAATCTTAACAAAACCGTGTATTCACTGCTCCATATCGTCAGCCTTACCAACTTGAGTGCTGTATACGTCAATTCTGGGACATACCTATCTAGAAAAATCCAGATGACCGAGGTTACGTGACTTTGGAGACCACGGTAGAGGCCCTGCTTGTCCTATCCGTCTTGGATCATAATGGCCCTTCAGAAGTCTAACGTTATCGGCAAAATACGCCTCAACATAAATACGCCATACATTAGAAACAGGGACCGTAATGAAATTTGAACCGAATCAGATGTGGAAATAATCGCAAAATTTACATTTCAAATACTTTTGTACTAACGTGGATAACACGTAATACTGAACTCGAAGGCCTCTGATAACCACACATTCGCAATTATCCCACAAACAGCTCGTTGCGAACCCATGTGTACACAGTGATTCAGCTGTCCCTGCCGATGTCGGTTTACGGACCCCACAATTCTGTTTCCATCCTTCAACAAACTTGCGTGAGGTTTTGATGATCTCTCGTTCGCCATGCGCAAACTATTAGTTCTACAAAAAAATGAACAGGGCTTTTCTGTTGGAAATGTACTGCGGTAAAATTTCTACTATGCTACGTTTGCGCTAGAGGCCGTAGTTTTCGAGTTATCAAAAAAAAAAAAAAAAAAAAAAGTAGAGAAGTGAACTTCAAATGCATCCCCTGTCCCGCACTCGGCTTCCACCGATCAAGATTTCTAGTATGTTGTCCATGGAACTCCCTCCGACTGCCTTACAAAAAAAATGCAACTGCCCGAATTATTTCGCACAATCGACCATTTTGGTCTTCATTGGCTGGTCTTATTACGCCACCACTTCCAAATTGAAAACTGACGTTTGTTTAAGTTGTAATTTTGTGAATTTTAACAGCGTAAATTAAGCAATTACATCTACGTATTCGTCAGGCCTTCTGTCCACGTAACTACTGTTTCTGCAAGTATTAATTCTGGATCGAACTGTCAACGTATTCAGTTTTAGCGTAACGTTTACAAAAGACGTTTTTGCTTCGTTACCCTCACGGGTACGTTTAATTTAATAATGTTAACGAAATAGCCGATTATGCTTATGGCACAATAACCCAAGCAATAGGGCTCCAAAACTTTGAATATCCGGAATAATTCGTGTAGTCGGAAATGTTTGTGTTGTTGTGGGAAGGAGTGGCCACGAACAACATACTTGAAATCCTCATTCGTGAGGGATGATTGTTGGGGAGGAAGTGCGTTTGAAAGTCATTTTCGTACGCTTTCTACAAAAAATCGGGAACCGTGATCTCCACCGAAAACGTAACCCAGTACAGAATTTAACTACACTAAATTTCCAAAAAAAAGGTTGTACCTACTTTGGTGTAAGACTAATAGTTTGGCGCTGTGGGAGAGAGAATATGAAAACCTCGACGTTATCAGGTATGACACTGCGGGTTGCATGAAACGGCATCAGTAGGAGCAGCTGACTCACTACATATGTAATCGCTTTTTTTCTGTGCTAGTTTTGCGTATTAACTATGGTACTAACTGTACAGGTACTTTCCAGCATACTGCCGGTAATTGTGATGTGTTTCTACAAAGTACTCATTTCCAGTATTGGTCTGACTCGCCACAATCACCTCTTTCATTTCCCGACTGTAAGATATCGTAAAATGTAAAATAAATCATCAGCTATAGCGCCTTAACAGTTCACGATCTTTTTGTAACATTATACCTGCCTTACAAATTTTCAGCTAGCATTGGAAGAATTTTTTCCAGGGCCTGTATTCGCTTAGCAGATACACACGCATTCTTACTGGAGAAACTTCCAAATCAAGCTTCAGAAAGACATATGTCGGCAAGAATTATTGATAAAACAATAAGAGTATCATGCGTTACCTGATGCAATTTCACTGTTAAGTACTTGATCATTTCATTTGTGTATGACACTTCCTATGAATGTTTATTGGAAGAGACACAAACGAGCAGAATGGTTTGCTCTCTACACATCAGGGACGTTTCCATGCGCTGTATCGTCAGCTTTTGCATGCTGTTGCGTAGTCTCATCGCGACCAATTTCCAACCACAACGAGCGTATATTGTCACTAACATTTACTGAAATGCCATTATCATATCCGTCTGTGAGGTGGGCTTTTGCTCCAACCAATCGTATCTACCACTCTCAATACAAGGCAAAGCAAGTAGTAAATATACTGTGGAAGACTGACGTATGTGACAGGCTTGGTGAGGAAAGGAGAAGGCAGCACGGTATTATTCCTTAATAGAGAGAAAGAGAGGTGCAGCTCAAAATAAGCTCGAGCTGGGAACCATCAAGCCGTACCCCATGAATGTTTCTCGCACGATAGACAGCCATCAGGTTCTGCAAGTGAAACTACGTCAGATAAGTCAACGACTGTGTATCAGGAAACTCCATTGGTAATGCAATGACAGGAGATTATGTTGTTAACTGGAATTATTAAACCAGTCAGCAGGGAATGACGCATTTCATGACAAAGTTACGATGTGATCAAATCACTGCGCTCCTTGGGCTGCTTATCCTCAGGAAATTCAAAAATTCTTAAGAGTGCAAATATTCTGTACATTTTCATATTGTAGAGTGTTTTTCAGTATCTCAGGTTTCTACACAACGAGCAACGTACATCAATACGGTTCTACATTTTCGTTTTTATCACATTAACAGCAAATTTAAAATAAGAAATTAAAACTGGTGATGCTGAGAGAATCGGGTTAAGAAATGATACACTAAAAGCAATACATGGGATTTGTTATTTTGCACTGAAATTAATAATGATGGGAAAAGTAAAGACGTTTTAATGCGCAGACTGGAAATGCCAAGAAAGGTTTTTCTGAAGAAGAGAAATATTTTAACACCAAATATACATTGATAAGCCAAAACATTCTGACACTGCCCACTGCGACAATGGATGAAGCGTGGTCTGTAAGTGAAGCAGACATAGACGGGGTATCACGTTAGCGAAGGTATGGGTTACCAAATGGGAAATCCACCAAGATAAGTGACTTTGACAAAGAGCATATTATTATTACGTGGAGCCTGTGAATGAGTATCTCGAAAACGGCGAAGTTGGTCGAATGTTCAAGTGGTACTGTTGTGTCGTGAACGTCTACGATAAGGTTCATAAGGAGAATGAAACTGCCACCCGGCGATAAATGGTTGACGTCCAGAACACTTCATAGAAGGGGGGAGTTGGGGTTGGAGGCTTGTCTGCTCTATAAAGTAGAATAGATTGTGATCTGTTGCATCTCTGCACAATGCTGATGTACGCACAAGTGTTTCGGAGCAAACTTTCATCGTACACTGTTGACCATGGAGACTTGCAGCAGACTGTTCCTAAGTTCTCAGATGTTCAGACGACATAGTCAGTTGCGTTTGCAGTGGGCAAGGGACCATCGGGATTTAACCGTCGATCGACGGAATCTTGTCGGCTCTTCGGTTGGATCACACTGTTGCTA
This sequence comes from Schistocerca gregaria, assembly GCF_023897955.1. Taxonomy (NCBI): domain Eukaryota; kingdom Metazoa; phylum Arthropoda; class Insecta; order Orthoptera; family Acrididae; genus Schistocerca; species Schistocerca gregaria. The sequence continues at coordinate 141,037,301 of NC_064923.1, read as the reverse complement.
CGCCAAGTCGATGATCGTCTCCACAAACCCCGCAATTGAGGTGAACGGCGGCTCGATACGTGCAGCGCGCCAAGGACTCAGCTGGGTGGAAGAGTATTATGCTATGGGAGACATTCTCCTGCGCTTACATGGGACTTGTGGTAGTAATCGAAGACACGCTGACAGCTGCGAACCACCAGCACCTCTCCATTCTTGATGTCATCGTTCAGCAGTATTGTTCGTTTTTCGCCGCCATAACCGTGCTACAGTGGTTTGAGGAGCATTATAGTGAATTTACGTTGACTCATCGGCGACCAAATCAGCCTGATGTAAATTCTATGGAATGCATATGGGCCGCTGTCTGGCGCCATCATCGCATATGCAAAACAGCGGTCCGTTATTTACGCGAATTACACGACCTGCGCATAAATACCTTCACAAGCCTACCAACAAACTGCCACATCCTGATACACAGATTCAATGATGTATTTCTTTCCAAAGTCGGACAAACAAGCTATTACGCAGGTGCTCATAATATTTTGGCCTATCAGCGTGATTTAAGTGATAATAAGTCTGTTCTGAAGGTATTTGTCTGGAGCGTAGCCTTGTATGGAAGTGAAACATGGACAATTAGCAGTCCAAGTAAGAAGAGAGTAGAGGATTTTGAAATATGGTGCTGCAGAAGAATGATGAAGATTAGATGAGTACGCCATGTAACTAATGAGATGGTACTGAACAGTACTGGGGATAAAATGAATCTGTGGCAGAACCTGACTAACTTGACTAAATGTAGAGATTGATATGACACGCCTTACACATCAATGGATCGCTAGTTTAGTATCGTAGGGAAGTTCGATGGTAATAAAGTCAAGGGAGCACAGGAGAAGACAACAATAAGCTGATTCAAAAGGATGTAGGGTGCAGTAATTATTTGGACATGAAGTAGGTTGCATAGAATATAGAAGCATTGAGCGCTGAATGAAACCACACTTCGGACTGTAGTCAAGAACAACACTTACGTTTTGATAACGTAAATTTCAATATTTGATTCGTTTGAGGTCAAATGGTTCAAATGGCGCTGAGCACTATGGGACTTAACTTCTGAAGTCATCAGTCCCCTATAACTTAGAACTACATAAACCTAACTAACCTAAGGACATCCTGCACATCCATGCCCGAGGCAGGATTCGAACCTGCGACCGTAACAGTCGCGCGCTTCCAGACTATAGCGCCGAGAACCGCTTGGCCACTTCGGCCGGCGATTCGTTTGAATAAACTATGAAGTGTCTGTGCATGTGTTTTATGTCCACTTTTACATGTTCCTTTTGGGCGTCAATATGTTTGTGATAACGCAAATTTAAATTTTTGACGCATTTGAGGAAATATATGTTATTTCTGTGCATGTGTTTTTATTTCCTCTTCCAAATGTCCCTGTTTAGATGAAACCATATTGTTCCACAATGTAAAAAAAAATATTTTTCGAATCGCCCATAAAATAAACGACGAAAGAATACATCAGAAGCTCCTACGAGGCAATAATCTGAATGTTAAGAACCCAGGACGGTCTTTATTGTATGGAAATGTTGTGTCTTATAAAATATTTAACAATAAGAATTTAATAAAAAATATGTTCACCTTTATGGAAATGCAGTAGCTGACTACAGTCTGTGGCTTTATCTGAAGCACAGTCATTGTACTGGAAAACTTTAACTTCATCTTGTAAACGTCCCACTTACTCGTGTGCTCCTGCTCATTTAACTTTTTTACTAGCCTCATAGTAATCACCACCACTTCCTCTTGCTATCACTCGAAAACTCTATAATCATTAACACAGTTCCAAAGTCTTATCGTAATCCTCCTGATGTCCTACTTACGTAAACATTGGTATATTAGGCGAGCTAAGTGTTCCATATTATAGACAGCATTCAGAGTTCTTAGCCTGAAACGATATTTCATTGTTTCACGTACAGAATCGAAAACTATATCTGTTGGTCTTAGTAAATTTATAAATTTAAATAAAAGTACAAGAAACGATATTGAGAACAGAACACGTTTTCGCCAGGAATACGAAATTATTTTGTTTTTGCATTTTAAGTGGGAATACAAGCGTATAGTTATTTTTTGAGCAGTCCTATTTTAAATCTATCTACCATATTGCCGTTCATTTGTTCTGTCCAGCTTATTCATGTAGCGCCACATCCGATCGCTTCGTGTGGTTCTGTTGGCCCCCTTATGATTCCATCGTTTCTTCTGTAAAATCACTCTTTCAACTAGCAGAACTACTTGTCTACTCATTTTCATCAACTTTTAAGTGCAGTGACTACAGTACAGTACCTGCAGCACAGTATTTCCTATTTTTGCTTGACATTTAACCATGTCTGTAAATGAGTCTAAAACCGAAAAGTTTTGTGATAGATGTTAATTGTATGGCGTTGGTGCAATGTTTTGTGCCACATTTGGGGATCGTTCTTTGCAGAATATCAAGGTCTCAAGATCTCTATAAAGTATATCTCACTTCTAGTTTAATTATTTATTATTAGTTAGTCGAAAAAATTCTGTCTAAAAATAAGTAAAATGTCGCAAATGTCAATACAATCGCTGTTTTAATTAACACATGCAGCAGAGAACACCATTTGCCTGTGAAAGATTTTTAAATAGCTTCCGCAATGGCGTCACTTCTTCAAAGTGAGTTGAAAGCAAGACACCTAGGGTAAACTGCCTATGGCGAGACGACAGCCGACTGTCTATAGCTGCACAATTATGTTTGTGTAATACTGCAGCCATTAATATTGTCTACCCGTTGGCACAAGCCAATCAACTCTAACAATAAACAGGAAACAAGTTAACATAAATATAATAACACTTAAAAATTCGGTTAGGGAAATTTGCAGTTAGCAATGAGGTTTTTTGAAAGAGCTATGGCATTTTATTGGAGACCTTAGGTTTCCTGCCTCCAGAGCAACAGGATGTTGCTTGATAACAATTGTGACACCTTGCTGGATACCAGGCCTTCAGGTTATAGTGTAAGGGATTATGATTAGAATTTTCGTCGTACATTGAGAAAGGGAGAAAGTGTTTGGAATGATATTTGGTCATTCTTCTAATATCGCCTCATTCAAAGTAATATCTACTGTACCACTAACTATAGTAACTCACGTAAATATATTCTGAAAATGAACGCATTAACAAAACTAAGCTCAGAGATTGTAGCGAAATCGGTACCGTATGCCAATTTATTACAAGCGCAGTCTCGCTTTTATGGGAAAATTCTTACACTTTCTGATCTGTAGCTGCACTTAAAAGGTTAACATCTCTACAGGCAAGCTTTAAATAGTTATAATCATTAATCTTAGTGGTTCTGTAATTTTATGTCTTAACTAATTTCAAATTTTCGTTGATGATGACTACCTTTGTATTATATGATCACTCTAAAACAATTACTTCAGTCATTCTGAAGTGAATAATGAAATAATTTAGCGAAATATCGTGTATACCTTCCGAACTGTACTTCAGTGTTCCCGTTTGAATATTCTGTGTTCTTCAGGCAATTAACTTCTATACTATAAGTCATCTGTTAACCAAAAGTTCAAACGTGAACTGAAGAGAACATAGAGAAATGTACAAATGCTACAGCAAGATATTATTTCATTCGCGATGTCAGAGCGACTATACGCTTATACCAGGTGGCCCATACAAGCCGCCCCGTGTTGTTCTGTGTTTCCCTTATACGTTAGTGGAAGAAGGATTGCCTAATTACTGCTACTCAAATGTTAAGGGCACTTGCAAGCGAACATCCGCAGGGCCGTGCCGCCATCTATGTTTTCCTCCTGGTTCCGCTCTGATACGATCGAGTGGCCTTCTGTTTGTGGTTGGAGCTAGGTCATTCAAACAGGTAACAACTGCGATACCCTCTAGCTAAAACTACGCCCCTATGATACTTATCTACAAGGAGGCGCACTGCAACGCACATGAGGCAGGAAAGCTGTATTCACAACGTTACCCAACTCGCCGTCTTCATTCTGTGAGCATTTTTTGACGTACAGAGATGCGCTGAAGAACCTAGGAAGATTTGCTGGTACACCATGCTGGGAAGGAGCAATCCGCGACGCACCCGATGTTGCCTGGAACGGTACTGAGTACTTTGGAGCACAACTCATGCACGATAAACACAGCTTGAATGAAAATATCGCGTTCGAACAGTGTCGCATAAACGAAAGCGTTATCGTGCTGTTGCATTTAGGTTGATGTATTATTTATACCCACAACAATAATAATAATACTATTATCGTCATTATTACTAATATTACGAATTCAACAGTTCTCGCCCAGTAATACTTATTTCTCATACTAATTAGGACAAAGAATGGCTGCAGGTGACCTCAGAATATTAAGGTCTTCGGTACAAAGTATTCTAGAGGAAAGAAAACGGCATCTGTTTAAGTTACATCTACACTAAAAGCTATCTGGAAACGATTTCCAAAATCGCGTATCGCTCTGCAGACGTCTCGTAAATGACGTGCCCGTAAACCTGGAGTCCACGAAGCAGATTTTATTGGGACATGAATTATAATTTGCCACTGATGCCACTCTCAATAGACACAGTCTAGATTACTGGCTCTTGCAAATCCTCAATGGTCAAGCGCACTGGGGTGTTAACATACGATACCGTATTCCAGGAGACTAGATCATCAGTTTACTTGGCTCCCGTATTAACTGGTCGCCTGTATTTGCAATTCCTCCCGGTAGGCCTTGGTGGTCACATTCGATGAGCATCGAGATAGCCTGATTTAAAGCCCTTGGATTTTTTTTGTAATGGGGGTTATATTAAAGCAAGGGTTTACGAAACGGAATTGGAAGATACAGATGTGTTAAAAGATCTAATACGTCATGCTTACGCTTCAGCATCTGCAGAAATGTTACGAGGTGTCAATGCTAATACCAAGAGGCACTTACATAAGTGCATCCAACAAGGCAGACACGCATTTCCACATTTGTATTTTGAATAATGTGATTATAAAGATCAGTCAGTCTATAAAATAGGTTTAAAAGAACATCATTTATGATATTCATAGTTCTTTACAGCAGTGAATGGTATGATAGCATTCACGTAATACTGCCAACTGTGAAGCATGAATTGGTGCATTACGTGATTTTAATAAATTAGCTCTCATGTATCGGTATGCCTTGAAACAGATAATTAATATGCTCTCGCCCTTGTGCTTATTGTTTTGGGCCGGAGCAATCATTCTTCCGCACATTTTCCGAGCCCAGAAATCGAAGCCAACACCCCTCCTATAGGAAGCAAGTTTTCTAGCGACGAGCTATAAGATCAGTTATAGCTGTACAGTGCCTGTTTTCTAGCGCTGGTCTTACGTTTAGCAGGGTCTTCTCTGTGTTGGTGTTGAGTCTCCATTACTGTTCTGCTTAATCATACCTTTCGGCGTTTGTGGTATCTGGGATTAACTAACACCAACAGAGAACAGCGATCGTGGGCCCCTTGGTGTATTATATTTTATTTTGTTTTGAACTGCATTCGCTGTACTGTTGTGCATGTGCGAGACTTGAAAACCTTTATCGCCTTACGTGTTATCGCATCAATAGCTTTAAGTTCAGTGTTTATTCATGTGGAGTCACTTGTCATGGAAATATAGAAAAGAAATTGAAGGGTATACATTGTAATACACTCCTGGAAATGGAAAAAAGAGCGCATTGACACCGGTGTGTCAGACCCACCATACTTGCTCCGGACACTGCGAGAGGGCTGTACAAGCAATGATCACACGCACGGCACAGCGGACACACCAGGAACCGCGGTGTTGGCCGTCGAATGGCGCTAGCTGCGCAGCATTTGTGCACCGCCGCCGTCAGTGTCAGCCAGTTTGCCGTGGCATACGGAGCTCCATCGCAGTCTTTAACACTGGTAGCATGCCGCAACAGCGTGGACGTGAACCGTATGTGCAGTTGACGGACTTTGAGCGAGGGCGTATAGTGGGCATGCGGGAGGCCGGGTGGACGTACCGCCGAATTGATCAACACGTGGGGCGTGAGGTCTCCACAATACATCGATGTTGTCGCCAGTGGTCGGCGGAAGGTGCACGTGCCCGTCGATATGGGACAAGACCGCAGCGACGCACGGATGCACGCCAAGAACGTAGGATCCTACGCAGTGCCGTAGGGGAACGCACCGCCACTTCCCAGCAAATTAGGGACACTGTTGCTCCTGGGGTATCAGCGAGGACCATTCGCAACCGTCTCCATGAAGCTGGGCTACGGTCCCGCACACCGTTAGGCCGTCTTCCGCTCACGCCCCAACATCGTGCAGCCCACCTCCAGTGGTGTCGCGACAGGCATGAATGGAGGGACGAATGGAGAAATGTTGAAACGTCCCCTTAGAAAAATTGTACACGACTGTGCTTAAACTGACACACAATATTTTTTTTAGCGCAACGCAATCTGACTTTCAAAAACCCCTACAAAAGAATGGCCCTGACTAATATTAATCTAAACCTTTCACAAATCACTTACCTCACAAAAATCTTCGTTACTCGAACTACTGCAATAGAGCGAGCGCCACTACTGCCAGCTAAATAAAAGATTCAAACTACGGAAGGCACAACTACTGATGGGTATAGTTAGCAAATGAAAGATTTTAATAGAGAACAAACAGTGTATTTACCTTAATAGTCAAAATATATATGGTAGTTCATGACATCCAGTCTTACAAATTACAAAACTCCACCATCTCTCTCCCCACGTCCACCACTGCTGGCGACTCACCTCCAACTGCGCAACGCTACGCGCTGTTAGCATCCAGCTGCCGCTGCCCAACACTACAATGGCGAGTATTACAACAATACCAACCAGCCACAGACTGCACACGGCACAGCTAGTGATTTTCATACAGAGCGCTACGTGGCGGCTACGTTACCAATTAAAAAAACCTAAACATCCTACTTACAGTGTCGTCTTCAGCGATGAGAGTCGCTTCTGCCTTGGTGCCAATGATGGTCGTATGCGTGTTTGGCGCCGTGCAGGTGAGCGCCACAATCAGGACTGCATACGACCGAGGCACACAGGGCCAACACCCGGCATCATGGTGTGGGGAGCGGTCTCCAACACCGGCCGTATACCTCTGGTGATCGTCGAGGGGACACTGAATAGTGCACGGTACATCCAAACCGTCATCGAACCCATCGTTATACCATTTCTAGACCGGCAAGGGAACTTGCTGTTCCTACAGGACAATGCACGTCCGCATGTATCCCGTGCCACCCAACGTGCTCTAGAAGGTGTAAGTCAACTACCCTGGCCAGCAAGATCTCCGGATCTGTCCCCCATTGAGCATGTTTGGGACTGGATGAAGCGCCGTCTCACGTGGTCTGCATGTCCAGCACGAACGCTGGTCCAACTGAGGCGCCAGGTGGAAATGGCATGGCAAGCCGTTCCACAGGACTACATCCAGCATCTCTACGATCGTCTCCATGGGAGAATAGCCGCCTGCATTGCTGCGAAAGGTGGATATACACTGTACTAGTGCCGACATTGTGCATGCTCTGTTGCCTGTGTCTATGTGCCTGTGGTTCTGTCAGTGTGATCATATGATGTATCTGACCCCAGGAATGCGACAATAAAGTTTCCCCTTCCTGGGGCAATGAATTCATGGTGTTCTTATTTCAATTTCCAGGAGTGTATAACTGCAAACAACACTTTCATGACGAATAGTTAATACGACATTGTAGCACTTTAGAAATATTTCAATGTTGCGTGCGGAACGTTTTGGCGTAGGAATAAGGCTAGAGAGGAATGCAAACGGACGAGCGATGGAGTGATGACCATCCGTAAATGGGCAACATCAAAAGGAGTATGTATGTGGAGAAAACGACCCTGCTGGTAGTCCTGCAGATGCAGCTCTACTGGACAAATGTGGATTTCGACACTGCGTAGTTGGAAGCGTTGGATACATGTTCCTACGTGTCAACCGTTAAAACAAGATGCAGAAGAATTGCTATACCTCAGTTAACCTACACTCCGTTTTGTAAACTGACCCATGAATAAGTTCACAGAAGTCATAATTTAGAATATAATTCTTCAAAAAGAATTTTTTCTGTATTTCTGTCCGTGTGAAATATTTATACCAAAATAAGGACTTTTTCCTTGACCTTAATTACTAAAAAACCCAGTGTTTTCAATAAATATTTATCTGAAGATCCACTAAAACGAAAATTCAAATATTTTCATCTCAAAATTATGTAAAGAACAGTTGTGTTGCATTGCACTTAGCAATTTGTGCAGTAGAATTGTAGTATATATTTTGCAACTACATTATGTTTACTTGTATTTCATTGTTGTAATTATTTATAATAGTTGCTGTATGGTTGCATCTGAGCACACTGTAACTGTGCTGACACAACTGTGAAAGTGAATGTTGTTCTGTGACTTTAATGTTACTGCTACGTCTCATTTGCTGTGATACTGGTGCGTTGTGTGCAAATCGACGATGTGAAGAGGCGTTGTAAAGACCTGTGCTCACTTACAGTGCCATTTTTGATGAAATGGGTTTTATAAGATTTGTTTGTTTTGTTTTTATATATTTCTGTGTGCTTAATGTTCGAAGGATTTATTTTATATGATTTTTGTGCCTTTGATTTTGTTATGCATTGCTGAAAGTCCTGACTGTAGCTCGATGAATTTCAGTGATTAATGTTTGTTGTGAAAAATACAGTAAAATGTGTATCGCTGCGCTCCATAAATTGAATTTTGGGCAAACAAGTAGTGGAAATAGTTCACCATATTTAAACTTTGAGAAATGTCAGTGTCACTTTAACACAGTCAGCTTTTTGTTTTGCTAACTGAATGTTTAAATAGGTATTTAAAAATATTCATGTAGTGCTTTATTATTACTATTTTTTAGTCCTTTACATTTATTATTATGTTGTAATATGTTCCCAAAAGTAATCTGCATATCAAAAAACATATGCTGGGAAAGGCACAAATGCTGAAACTGCAGTAGTCAAATTAAAACAGTAATAGCGACCAGCAACATTACATCATTTGAAACATCTTATACAGGGTATTTATAACTGAATATCGAGCTTTTAACGATTTTTAATATATTTTTACATTAAACTTTCAGTTATAAATGATATGTCAAATGAAAGAGCAACTCAAACAGTTTTACCAAGAACCTTATAGCACAGCGAAGTACGCGATTGGTTGAACTTCATTGTACCAAAGCGCTGGATAGCCCGCAAGGGGCCCAATCACAGGGCTGGCTCTGCATTGCCTCCACGTTCACCCAATCTAATGCCAAGCGATTTTTTCCTTTCGGGCTTCACCAAGGATCGTGCGTACGTTCCTCAGCCACCAGCAGACCCCTTGAATTAAGAAACCGGACTGAAGCAGCTGTTGCTACAATCACTGAAGACACACTTAGCAACGTGTGGGAAAAACTCGGCTATAGACTTGTTGTGTACATAGTTTCGCGTAGTCAGCGCGTACACAACTTTCCCACTAGAGCGCTCCCCGCTAAGCACAACAGCACAGGCACAGCGCTCGTCCGTCTCCGCACTACGAGATAGCGGTGCCTCAGAAACGGACCAAATTGTGCTTCCACCGATCCGCTTATTAATATGTAACGCAGCCAATGAGATTGCTGCAAACGTAGAACCATTTCTCTTCGGTCATCGCACTCGCGATGTGATACTTGAACGTGCGAGATATTATAACGAGTGTACAGACCTCCGATTAGTCAGTCAGCATTAGTCTCTACGAGTCTGCACCAGTCTGTACGAGTCTGCATTAGTCTGTACCAGTCCATAGTCAAGTTGCAGTGTGCACCTAATAAGATTATCTTATTCCTGTAAATAGGCATGAAGATAAATGTATAGACACTTTGTCAAGTATCAGACATATGTAGGAATAAGATTGCGTACCTAGACCAAAGGAACTCCAGATTGTCAATTGTGAACAGCTTTTTATTATTTTAATAAATGTGTGTGAAAATTAATCAAGTTCTGTTTAAAATTGGTCACCGTCAATCTGCTACTCTAAGCGTGCAGGTGGCATTTCTATTGTCTGACCTAACGGCAGAAGATAAACACGCCACGATAAGACCACGAGACATTTTTCTGACACTCGGCTACTTCGTTAGAGCGACAAGTCAAATAGTCTGATGGTGTGTGTACTCAAGGTCTTACAGTACGCACACAAGGCTTCATATGTGACAAAGGGTGCTCGCATTGAACATTGAAAGGGTTTTTGGTAAAACTGTTGGAGTACCTCTTTCATTTGACCTATCATTTATAACTGTAAGTTTAATGTAATAAATATTATAAAGTGTTAAAACCGCAATATTCATTTATAAATAACCTGTACAATGTCTGCGAGCTGTTCCGCTAGTGACTCAGGTGCCATTTTGAAACTGAACACAAACTTTCGGAACTGGTTGTCTTTATCTCAAATATAAAAGCAGCTATGGCAGAAAATTGAAGTATGATTAAATGACATATGTGGTCGTTTTATGAACACGAAGTTTAAATTGCGTAAGCATAAATGTTGGTTGAAATACATGTGCTTTCACTTTCCATTCGTCTGGCTCAGTTAAAATTTGCTGTTGGTGCACTCTTGTGCACATTTCTTTTATATTAACGATGTGAAAATTACGCTCAATGTGTATCAACGTGACGGCGAGAAAGTGAACTACAACGTTCACATGAATGAAATGTGGATAGTTTTTCAGATCTATCACATAAGTTTAATTGCACACTCAGGTTAACGAGGCGCGGACACCGCGTTCGTGAGCACGTATTCATGGAGAGCAGAGAGCAGCGGCCACTGGCCGGGGTGTCGGCGCGCGCCAGTGAGGGCGCGGGCAGCGCTGCTGCTGGCGCCAGCGCCGGTGGCTGCGCCGCGGCCTTCGCTGGCGCCAGTGCCAGTGCGGTTATCAGCGCGGCCGCAGCCGGCGGTCTCCCACGCCCTGCGCCGTAACGAGGCGGCACCGCGAGGCACGCTCAGCGCCAGATAGCGCTCCTGCTGACGCGCCACACCGCCGAAACGTGACGCCAAGTTCCGCGGGCTTACTACTTCTGGAAACTTTCGTGCATCGTGCTGCTCACACCCCACAAGCCGAGGATATAAAATCCACTTTATTTCGGAAATAGGCACTTACAAGAAAGTGTACTACCTAGTTTTTTATATACCGTGCCACCGACATCTAAGGACATACCAAAGCACATTCAGAAGGCACATTACATCCAGCTTCATTCTTCAGACAACACTGTATCAAGTAGACGCTACCATATTGCGATTGGAATCTCTTTCTTTCATATTTTATGTACTTAATTTGATCTTAATAAGGCCATCAGGCGCCCTCTCACATGGGACCGTCGTTGAGCGCTTCGTATTACCAAATGGAGTGCCAAGGCATTAAATAATCCAGAATAATCATTCATATCTTTCCAAATTATTGTTTTCTCTGGTTGTTGTTGCTGTTGTGTTCTTCAGTCCAGAGTCTGGTTTGACACAGCTCTCCATGCTACTCTATACTGTGCAAGCTTCATCATCTCACAGAAATTACTGCAACCTTCTGAATCTGTTTAGCGTATCCATCTCTTGGTTTCCCTCTACGATTTTTACCCTCCACTCTGCCCTCCAATACCAAATTGGTCATCCCTTCACGCCTAAGAAATGCTCTACCAACCGATGCCTTCTTCTAGTCAAGTTGTGCCACGAACTCCTCTTCTCTATTATTCTCTTCAAAACCTCCTCATTAGTTACACGATCTACCTATCTAATCTTCAGCATTCTTCTGTAGCACCACATTTCGAAAACCTCTATTCTCTTCTTGTGTAAACTATTTATCGTCCACGTTTCACTTCCATACATGGCTACACTCCATACAAATACTTTCAGAAACGAGTTCCTGACACTTAAATCTATACTCGATGTTAACAAATTTCTCTTCTTCGGAAACGCTTTCCTTGCCATTGCCAGACTAAATTTTATATCCTCCCTACTTCGATCATCATCAGTTGTTTTGCTCCCCAAACAGCAAAACTCATTTACTACTTTAAGCATCTCATTCCCTAATGTTATTCCAGCAGCATCACCCGATTTAATTCGACTGCATTCCATTATCCTCCTTTTGCTTTTGTTGATGTTCATCTTTTATCTTCCTCTCAAGACACTGTCCATTCCGTTCAACTGCTCTTCCAGGTCCTTTGCTGTCTCAGACAGAATTACAATGTCATCTGCAAACCTCCATGGATTTTAATACCTACTCCGAATTTTTTTGTTTCCTTTACTACTTGCTCAATATACAGATTGAATAACATCGGGGATAGGCTACAACCCTGTCTCACTCCCTTCCCAACCACTGCATCCCTTTTATGCCCCTCGACTCTTATAACTGCCATCTGCTTTCTGTACAAATTGTAAATAGTCTTTCGCTCCCTGTGTTATACCACTGCCACCTTCAGAATTTGAAAGAGAGTACTCCAGTCAACAATGTCAAAAGCTTTTTCTAAGTCTACAAATTCTAGAAACGTACGTTTGCCTTTCCTTAATCTGTTTTCTAAGATAAGTCGTAGGGTCAGTATTAAAATAGAGAATATACGAGATTGTATGACACGCGAGGTAGCCGAGCAGTCTGCTGCGCCTTGTCACGTTTTGCGCGGTTCCCCCCGTCAGAGATTCAAGTCCTGCCTCGGGCATGGGAGTGTGTGTTGTCCTTAGCGTAAGTTAGTTTAAGTTAGATTAAGAAGTGTGTCTAAGACTAGGAACTGATGACCTCAGCAGTTTGGTCCCATAGGAACTCACCACAGAACAAGATTGTGTAGAAGAAGTGGGATGTACGAGTTTCAGTATATTGGATCGAAAAGGAAGACAGAGGTAGAAGGATGAGGAACTCGATGGAGGAAAAGAATGGGAGATCTGGAGCTGAAGAAAGTCAGGAGAAAGGAGAAGATGTAGATGGCTACAGAGTAAATCAGACATATGAAGAGGTGGGAGAGAAGTGCATATGGAATGATAGACGAAGGTGCCGAGAGGATGAAGTGAGTGGTGGAATCATTACACAACTTATATTGGTAGAATACATGTTCTTCTTTTATTATTATTAATTTTAATGCCAGGAAAGTGCCATCAACGAAAATAGCAGCTGCAGAAACATTAATCAAGGTAAATCCAAATTAAATAACAGAACAGATGGTGCAAATGGCTCTGAGCACTATGTTACTTAACATCAGGCCCCTAGAACTTAGAACTACTTAAACCTAACTAACCTAAGGACATCACACACATCCATGCCCGCGGCAAGATTCGAACCTGCGACCGTAGCGGTCGCGCGGTTCCAGACTGAACCGCCTAGAACCGCTCGGCCACTCTTTATTGTATTTTTGTTTTTTTATTTTGTTTTTTTGTTCGTTGAATTTGTTCGTGGCGGACGTCCGGTGACACCCGTTCAGATTGTTCGTTGATCCGTTCACTCAGTTTTTTTATTTTATTTATTCTTCGGTTTCGTTCGTTTCATGTGCTCGGTGCGGACGTCGCAAGAGTTACCGTGCCGGCAGCCATTCCGGCCGGCAACAGAACAGAGATACGACACCGTGTACGTAGCTAACCAGTTTATAAAACGAACTTTAAACCTATGTTTGGAGCATGATGACATGACATAACACGAATTCAAATATTTCTGCTTGAGTTATTGGTTCAATTATCTCTTAGCACTATGGGATTTAACATCTGAGGTCATCAGTCCCCTAGACTTGTAAGTACTTAAAACTAACTAACCCAAGAACCTCGCAGACATCCATGTCCGAGGTAGGGTTCCAACCTGCGACCGTAGCAGCAGCGCAGTTCCGGACTGAAGCGCGTAGAACAGCTTGGCCACAGCGTCCGGCTGCTTGAGTTATTACGAACATGTCAATTTACCACTTCCCGGTAGAGTTTGAAACAATGGCCCACAACCGCATATACACCAAGATATAAAGAGAGACATAGTGTGATGAAGAGCGAGAGAGAGAGAGAGAGAGAGAGAGAGAGAGAGAGAGAGATAAATTCGGTGTGGGAGAAGATAGGGAAATTTTGGGTAGCAAAGGACGGAGAGAAAGAAAGTAAATATTGAATATTGTAATGTTCAGTTGACAGCGAAGCATCTGCCAGATCTAAAATTTCTTACCGTCCATGCACTAAGCAAGGAGAAATGTACCCAGGCGAATGGCTCTGAGCACTATGGGACTCAACTGCTGTGGTCATCAGTCCCCTACAACTTTAGAACTATTTAAACCTAACTAACCTAAGGACATCACACAAATCCATGCCCGAGGCAGGATTCGAACCTGCGACCGTAGCAGTCGCACGGTTCCGGACTGCGCGCCTAGAATCGCGAGACCACCGCGCCCGGCTCCCAGGCGAATAATCACGACGATGTGTTATATTTGTTAGCATGTGACTATTGTATCATGAGGAACCATTCATAATGACGAAGATGCAGTTGCTTCCTGTTACGTTAAATCCAATCATCGATACCAGTAACGTATATATGCAAATGGGTTAGGAATTTGTATGGTTCTAGGAGAAATTAATACATACTTCTTACCCGTTTTCAAAATGTGGTCTATGTTTAAAAAGATTTTTATCCAAATATACACTCCTGGAAATGGAAAAAAGAACACATTGACACCAGTGTGTCAGACCCACCGTACTTGCTCCAGACACTGCGAGAGGGCTGTACAAGCAATGTTCACACGCACGGCACAGCGGACACACCAGGAACCGCGGTGCTGGCCGTCGAATGGCGCTACCTGCGCAGCATTTGTGCACCGCCGCCGTCAGTGTCAGTCGGTTTGCCGTGGCATACGGAGCTCCATCGCAGTCTTTAACACTGGTTGCATTCCGCGACAGCGTGGACGTGAACCGTATGTGCAGTTGACGGACTTTGAGCGAGGGCGTATAGTGGGCATGCGGGAGGCCGGGTGGACGTACCGCCGAATTGCTCAACACGTGGAGCGTGAGGTCTCCACATTAAATCGATGTTGTCGCCAGTGGTCGGCGGAAGGTGCACGTGCCCGTCGACCTGGGACCGGACCGCAGCGACGAACGGATGCACGCCAAGACCGTAGGATCCTACGCAGTGCCGTAGGGGACCGCACCGCCACTTCCCAGCAAATTAGGGACACTGTTGCTCCTGGGGTATCGGCGAGGACCATTCGCAACCGTCTCCATGAAGCTGGGCTACGGTCCCGCACACCGTTAGGCCGTCTTCCGCTCACGCCCCAACATCGTGCAGCCCGCCTCCAGTGGTGTCGCGACAGGCGTGAATGGAGGGACGAATGGAGACGTGTCGTCTTCAGCGATGAGAGTCGCTTTTGCCTTGGTGCCAATGATGGTCGTATGCGTCGTATGCTGTTCCAACAGGACAATGCACGTCCGCATGTATCCCGTTCCACCCAACGTGCTCTAGAAGGTGTAAGTCAACTACCCTGGCCAGCAAGATCTCCGGATCTGCCCCCCATTGAGCATGTTTGGGACTGGATGAAGCGTCGTCTCACGTGGTCTGCACCTTCAGCACGAACGCTGGTCCAACTGAGGCGTCAGATGGAAATGGCATGGCAAGCCGTTCCACAGGACTACATCCAGCATCTCTACGATCGTCTCCGTGGGAGAATAGCAGCCTGCATTGCTGCGAAAGGTGGATATACACTGTACTAGTGCCGACATTGTGCATGCTCTGTTGCCTGAGTCTATGTGCTTGTGGTTCTGTCAGTGTGATCATGTGATGTATCTGACCCCAGGAATGTGTCAATAAAGTTTCCCCTTCCTGGGACAATGAATTCACGGTGTTCTTATTTCAATTTCCAGGAGTGTATATTATCTGTTTTTTAGTCCCATGTGTCAAATTTTTCTGTTGCTTTCAAACCTTTGATCAGATTACAACAGAGACACGTGACAAATTTCAGTTCTCTGCATATGAGACAATCACTACATTGCTTCCTCACACATTATCTCAAAAAAGGACCTCTAAGGTAAAAGTTTGGGAGATTCGAGGTCATCCAGGGATTTATCAGCAACAGTTCTTACCAGGAAATATTCGCAAGTGGAACAGGAAAAGAACGAAATAACGTTATACTCAACGGACTCTACGCCACACGCCATACAACGGCTTGTTGAATGCTTCAAGTCTCCCAATTCATTGGGAAATGATAGCGGTAAACACAGTTTTCCCTCGGCACACCAGACAACATGGCGAGTTACTCCTGTATTGTCATCCAGTACTGAGCTATGCTGCATGTTTCAAGAATCTAGTTTAAAATCAGTTGCAAAATTTTTACGAACAAGCAGACAAGTAAGTCACCTACTAACAACGCGTTAAAAATACAGATACACTATTTACATGTTTCATTCCAGCAGTACCCCTGAAACATTAAGACTTTCAGAGACTGCTTTGATGTCAAACAGAAGATAAATCATTATTAATAAGTGTTAGCAATTTTCTCAAATTGCGTTTCACACAATTACAGTTCTCCTCATGTGATCCCACAAGGATCCGGTTGTGATGCATTGCACTTGATGAAATGTCTTTATCTATATTTCGTCACAATAGACACTCTGGCACGTAGAACGTACGGATTGAGATGAGCACCCACTGATTACTTTCTTTCGCTTTTAACGTGCTCTATACTTTGCTCATACGAAATAAGTGACTATGTTCATAATAAATATAAGTTGAAGCTAGGAACTGTATTTCAATAAATCTGGGGCTGTAGCAATCCATATGAAAAAATAGTGCACTATAATCTCGAACTTTCGCCTTTTTAGGTCACATTCCTGGAGTTCATTTGGTTATTGTTCTCACATTTATTTCTGCAATGAATACTTTTAGGTGGAAAGTAATTTTTCACTTCGTGAACGTCTAAATTTTGTGGTTTAAATAACGTATTTTTGACGTAGCCCGAGCAATAATACTGTAGCTCAAGGGTGACTACCTTGTCATAGTTCTGGCAAAAAGAAGAAGAAATTTTTCTTATTTATTTATTATTAGAGCTACTTGTTCTCTTTTGAAAACAGGAGAGATGTCATGCATCATAACACTTCTAAGAAATAATTGGACATCCAACCTCCCGTTCAGATGTTAGTTCGTACGCTGTGGCCAAAAAATCAGATTTATGTGTTTATTTTTCGTTAAAATCTATGTTACGTTGAGAGGTTTTCGAAAACCGTCATATTACTGCGATACTGAAGGAACGCTAATTCCCATTTTTCGTTCTTGAAAACATAAAGCTAACTTGATTCAGAAGAGAGAGTGTGTCTTTTTGCATGTCCGTCGACTGGCCTCCAACGTTTCACCTTCAGTTGTTATTTGGGGAGATGTTTGCAGTGGCGTTGTGGGTTATCATGGAGAATTATTACTCACAAAAAATTAGATTCGTACTATCTTGAAAACGAGACACGTCATAATTGAGCGGTATTCAAACTTCAGCGATCCTGTTAAGCTGATTTAATTCCTTTGATCACTGACATTTGTGCATCAGTCTGTACTTTGTATACAGGATGAATAGTAACTAACGCTTCCACTCATTTGTGGATGTTGTAAAGGATGAGCCACACAGTAGGGCATTTTACTTTATTACATGAGCTTCCAAACGGTTACTTCACTTTTCCATTGCGGCCAAACCATGGCCGGCAGTGTTAGCTGCCTGTAAATTCTTTCGTGCCACGGTTAAGTAACAGGAAGTCAGCACCGAGGAAGGGCACCTTGACCACGCACCTCTATCACGTGCTTACGAGGTAACGCCACCCCAGGCGTCGCTTAGCAGCTAACGCTCTGGAAAGTTCCATTGCCGCCCCCGCGGGTTTCTCGGTCCCGACCAATCAGGGCGGGGGAAGCCGCGTGGTGCGTCGAATATACCCGGCCACCCGTCGACGGGTCCACTCCCTTGTGCTCTTGTTTTCTCACTCTCTCGGATGCGCGCCCTGTGGCAGCGAACATCTCTCGCTTCTCCCGGTGCTGCGACGCCGGAGACTTAGATTTTCGCAGCCGGCATTCCGCTCTGACTGGCCCGATTGCAGACGCCTACTTTCGTTAGCTTCAGAAGTATGTATCGCCGCTCTACGCTCTGGCTCACCCTCACCCCCTAGGCCTATGTGACCCCTTTTTAACATGCTTTCACCAATAAATATACTTTATCTAAAAATTATACTCTTCATTTAACAACGCCCACCGCCTACCCATACACCCATTCTGTATATTGTGTTATATTACGCGACACAGCTTACTGAAAGTTCATTCATAAGCCTCGTAATCTTCAGCAAGATGAGATTATAGAAAAGTGTTCATGTCTGAGTCCAAAAAGAGGGAAACTTATGTTGAAACGTCGCTATTAGCCTCCGTTTACTATTACGATACAATTGCTGTCTGTGCGTATCTTGTGCCAAATGGAATTTCTTGAGATGCGGGCAATAGTGCTACAGCCACATCTGCATCTGCATATCCACTCGGCAAGACTGTGTAAGGTGCATGGTGGCGGGTATGTTGTACCACTACTAGCCATTTCCTATCCTATTCCAATCGCAAATGGATCAAGTGACAGATGACCGTTCACATGTCTCCTTGCGTGCCCTAGTTTATGTTACCGACACTCTGAATTTGTTCAGTTGCTGCCACTCTAAATTTTCCAAATATAGTTAACCGAAAAGAAAGAAGTTTTCCATCCAGAGATTCACATTTGTTTTCACTAAACATGTTCGTACTATTCGCGTTGATCGGACCTACCGGTATCGAATCTAACGGCTCGCCTCTGTATTACGTCGACGTCTTCCTTCAATCGGACCTGGTGAGGATACCAGGCACTCAAGAAGTACTCGAAGATAGGGTCACACTAGTGTCCAATGCACGGTCTCTTTTATAGATAAGGTGCAGTTTACTGAAGTTCTCCCGATGAACCGAAATGGACCACTCACGTTACAGATTACCACTCTTACGTGCTCGTTCCATTTCAAATCACTTTCCAACTTGGGCCTGGATAATTAATCGTCGTGGCAGCGTCGAGTACCAGTCGGGATTGTTTACCCTACTAATCACCATTATCTTATATTTTTTTACATTTACACAAAGCTAATATTTATCACAACAACTAAAAATTTATGCTACATATGCTTTTACAGTCACTCAACGACCAAAATTCACAATATAAAAATGCATTCCACCGCGGAGAAATGGCAAAAATGACTTTTCTCAGTGCTCCATAGAATGTAAGGGACGTGGGAAATCGAATGGCTTCACAGAGACGCTTCTGCAGCATAGTCGAAACAACCAGCCCATATATTGCCAAATATTTCGACTACGATGCAGACGTTTCACTGGGAAGGACTTACAAGTCCTCCATAGAGTTCCGATCTCTCCTCATGCTATCCACATACTCTTGAAGCCGTGAATAAAGATATCCATAGAGGTAGTTAATTTATCATTTCTACAAGTAACTGGCTACGTTCTTCCTGTCCAAGTACGTATCACCTTAGAACATACAGTACCTGGCGTAGGCTTGCAATGATCTTGGGTAATAGTGAGGACACTTTGTTATAAGTCCATGAAAATTACTCGCGATGCCGAAATTAATTCACAAGCCTTTCTTTATGTAAAGAACAAATACTCGAGCAAGCACTGGTTGAGGTCTCGGAAACCAACAATGAAAGTAACGCAAAGTATACATGATTCCAACGACCCACAATTTAATCCGGAATTCTATAACAGCTACATCACAAAACGAACTCGGTGTTTCTTCCATTTTGATAATTCCAGCTACGTTAAAGTAAGTTCATTGAAATGGGAAAATGTACAGTTTAAAATTTTATGCGGCAGTTAGGAGTGGAATCCTGTAGAGACCTATCGAGAAAGCCAAAATTGTATCAAACCGTCAAATTCTTTTGGACTTGTAGATAAACCACAGTGTCTGTTATTACTGTAGTAAGACTTATTTACGTTTTTCCAGTTATTCACTTCTGTAGTTTTACCCGACAGTGATAACAGAAAAATTACTTGCATGGCTTGTCCCTACGGTTCACGCATGTTGAGATCATAATTTGCTTCGGATCCAGAGGCAGACAGTTGGGTACAAGTATTGTTCCATATTCAGCCGCAAACGTTTTTTCATAAATGCACTGGAAACGTAAGTGCTACATGTACTCACGATTGCTTATTTTTATTCATTCACTTCATTTTTTAGGCTAAGAAGAACCATTATCTATTATCAGTGGAAATTGTGATTGTTCCATAGCCTGTATCAAACATGTGAAGGATGTAAAAAAAAAATTACGAAATGTGAACCAGATATGAAATTCTAACAAACTGTTTATTATTGTTTTCTTTTTTAGGATTTGGTTTCTTTTATCCTTAGTTTTTTCATGTTTCTCTGATGAACTGTCAGCGCAATTCTATCTCTTTACTCCAATACCGTAACATGATAACTAAAAGTCAATTGTTTATTTTTTATTAGCTCGTCTAGTGGATCAACCTGTGAGTTTTTGTGAGAAGAATTAACCGGCTTGATCACGATTTGCAGAGCCGCCATTGTGGCCGTCTCATTGAGACCTGTTTTATCAGAACGAAGTCCGTCATGCCAACGTGAATTGGGAGTGATATACTAATAATTATGAAAATTCACATAAGTAAAATTCTCAACAAAGCCATGTAATTCGAAAAGAAATATCCGTGTTCACATTTTTATGACGTCTAGACAGAAAGAGAGAGAGAGAAATTCAAGAACAGTGGTATCATTGTGGAAATCTCAGTAGAGTTTCCTCGTTTAATCACGTAATAGCGGTTTTCTTTTTATCTGAAAGCAAGATTCGCTGTTGAATCGACCTGACACGGTTTAAGCTAAAGAACTTTCGTAATTCCTTCATTACTCATATCGCATACAAGCGACGTTACAAATGCAATTTGAAATTGTTTGTAAAGAGGAAAATTTTCATATCATTTCATCTATTCAATTTTTGATGATCTGTTGCCTGGTATTTTAAAGCAAATTGTACATTCTATTAGTCTCCTCATTTAATAACATGAAGTTTCCCAAACACTTGGTGCTGAGAGGAAAGAAAAAATCAAAGTGATAATAGTGACTTAAAAAGCAAGTACTACAAATCAGTTATGAATCGGTGGGAGTTGAGCATAAATTTTAGTAAAATTTAGTAGTAAGATAGTAAATAAATGATATAAATCCATGAGTAAAATTTTTGCCCTCCACCTTCAGAGATCCGAGGGGAAATGGTCGAAATTTACCTCGAGCCTCTTCCTTTCCTTTTGACATTTCAAGTTGTATACGTGTTAGCTTGTGTATGAAGGGTTAGCTTCCTAAATTAACCACAAATATTAGCTGACCCTTAGGCCGCAGTATCCGCTAACATTTTCCGTATTACTGTGAAATCCCTCCCCCCCCCCACCCCACCCCAATGAACCATGGACCTTGCCTTTGGTGGGGGGGCTTCCGTGTCTCAGCAGTACAGATGGACGCACCATAGCTGTAACCACAACGGAGGGGTATCTGTTGAGAGGCGAGACAAACGTGTGGTTCCTGAAGAGGGGCAGTAGCCTTTTCAGTAGTTGCAGGGACAACAGTCTGGCTAACTGACCTTGCTTCGAATGTCAGATCCCTTAATCGGACAGGTGGGTTAGAAAATTTAAAAAGGGAAATGTATAGGTTAAAGTTAGATATAGTGGGAATCAGTGAAGTTCGGTGGCAGAAGGAACAAGACTTTTGGTCAGGTGACTGCTGAGCTATAAATACCAAGTCAAATAGGGGTAAAGCAGGAGTAGATGTAAACTGAAAAAAATAGGAGTGCGGGTAAGCTACTACAAACTGCATAGTGAACGCATTATTGTGGCCAAGATAGAAACGAAGCCGATGCCTACTACAGTAGTACAAGTTTATATGCCAATTAGCTCGGCAGGCGATGAAGAAGTTGATGAAATGTATGATGAGTTAAAAGAAATTGTTCAGGTAGTGAAGGGAGACGAAAATTTAATAGTCGTGGGTGACCGGAATTTGAGAGTAGGAAAAGGGAGAGAAGGAAACATAGTAGGTGAATATGGATTGGGGGTAATAAATGAAAGAGGAAGCCGTCTGGCAGAAGTTTGCACAGAGCATAACTTAAGCATAGGTAACACGTGGTTCAAGATCATAATAGAAGGTTGTATACATGGAAGAACACTGGATATACTAGAAGGTATCAGATAGATTATATAATGGCAACGAAGATATTTAGGAACAAGGTTTTAAATTGTAAGACATTTCCAGGGGCAGATGTGGACTCTGACCACAATCTATTGTTATGAACTGTAGATTAATACTCTAGAAACTGCAAAAAAGCGGGAATAACGAGATGGGACCTGGATAAACTGACTAAACCAGAGGTTAAACAGAGTTTCAGGCAGAGAATAAGGGAACAATTGGCAGGAACGGGGGAAAGAAATTCAGCAGAAGAAGAATGGGTAGCTCTGAGGGATGAAGTAATGAAGGCATCAGTGGATCAGATAGGTAAAAAGACGAGGACTAATAGAAATCCTTGGGTAACAGAAGTAATATTGAATTTAATTGATGAAAGGAGGAAATATAAAAATGCAGTAAATGAAGCAGGCAAAAAGGAATACAAACGTCTCGAAAATGAGATCGACAGGAAGTGCAAAATGGCTATGCAGGGATGGTTAGAGGACAAACATAAGTATGTAGAGGCTCATCTCACTAAGGGTAAATGGATACTGCGTACAGGAAAATTAAAGGGACCTTTGGAGAAAAGAGAACCACTTGTATGAATGTTAAGAGCTCAGATGGAAACCCAGTTCTTTGAAAAGAGGGGAACGCAGAAAAGTGGAGGGAGTATATAGAGAGTCTATACAAGGGCAATGTACTTGAGGACAATATTATGGAAATGGAAGAGGATGTAGATGAAAGGGGAGACACGTTACTGCGTGAAGAGTTTGACAGAACACTGAAAGACCTGAGTCGAAACAAGGCCCCGGGAATAGACAACATTCCATTATAACTACTGACAGCCTTGGGAGAGCCAGTCCTGACAAAAGTCTACCATCTGGTGAGTAAGATGCATGAGACAGGCGAAATACCCTCAGACTTCAAGAATAATATAATAATTCCAATCCCAAATCGTTCTAACCGCGGACTGCTTGACGTCTGCAGTGCAGCGAGCTTCCTTAATTTAAGTATTAACTGTATTTTTCTTACTTGTCACTTCTTCTTCTGTGTTTTTTTGCTTTTAGTAAGCTTTAATTGTCGAGTGCTATTATTAGTGTTCCTTAGATTTCGTGTTTGTTTTGAATACAGTCAGAGAGAGTCCCTTTAGTCAGCCATAGTGCCAGTAGTGCTAGTGTTTGTTTTCAATACAGTCCAGAGACAGGTAGTGCTATTTTCATTGTTTTCTTCAAGAAGTGGCTAGCAATCACAGTTTAGTCAATAATCAGCCGCCTTTAGTGAATTAGCAGTCTAGTTAAAAGTTGATTAAGTCTCTTTAGTAAATTGATTCCTTAGGATGGATAGGATGTGTGACTGCTGTGTACGGACGCAGGAGGATCTGGCCACTCATCGCGAACAGCTGAGCGTGTCGATGGCCGCGGTCAGCCGTCTTCAGGCTGCTGCCTCGTAGTGTAGCCGCAGTGGGGAGTCTGGTGCGTCGCAAGGTACACCCCAGGTGTTACATGCTTCACCCACTGTTCTTGCTGTCGAGACATCTTCGCGGGTACCGGGCCCGGTAGGACCACCCTCTCCCCAAGGGGAGTGGCGGGTTCAGCGGCGCTCGCGGCGCACGAGGCGGAGGGTAAATGTGGAGGCTGGCCGTGTGGCATCGCCCTCTCTGCCTGTGAGTGGACATGTCCGAGCAGGCACAACGGGGGGAGAGGTTTATTAGTTATTGGGAGCTCCAACGTTAGGCGGGTGATGGAGACCCTTAGGGAAATGGCGGAGAGGTCGGGGAAGAAGGCCAGTGTTCACTCTGTCTGCTTGCCAGAGGGTGTCATCCGAGATGTGGAGGAGGCCGTACCGCCGGCGATAGAGAGCACTAGGTGCACCCGACTGCAAATTGTTGCTCATGTCGGCACCAATGACTCCTGCCGTCTGGGTTCAGAGGTCATACTCAGTTCGTACAGGCGGTTGGCGCAATTGGTGAAGGCGGAAAGCCTCGTTCGCGGGGTGGAAACAGAGCTAACTATTTGTAGTATCGTTTCCAGAACCGATCGCGGTCCTCTGGTTTGGAGCCGAGTGAAAGGCTTAAACCAGAGGCTCACACGATTCTGCGGAGATCTGGGGTGCAAATTTCTCGACCTCCGCAATCGGGTGGAGAAATGTAGGGTCCCCCTGAATAGGTCAGGCGTGCACTACGCGCGGGAAGCGGATACAAGGGATGCGGAGTACGTGTGGAGTGCTATTCGGGGTTTTTTAGGTTAGAGAATTCCCTCCGTAGGCCCGACAAGACGCCTCCTGAGACGCGGCAAGGTAAGAGTAGGCAAAATGCAACACGGAATAACAATATTAATCTGCTAATAGTAAACAGCAGGAGTGTCTATAGAAAGGTCCCAGAACTGCTCTCATTAATAAACGGTCACAATGCCCATATAGTACTACGGACAGAAAGTTGGCTGAAACCAGACGTACACAGTAATGAAATCCTAAACTCAGATTGTAATGTATACCGCAGTGACAGGCTGGAGAGTGAAGGGGGAGGCGTGTTTATAGCGATAAGAAGTGCAGTAGTATCGAAGGAAATTTACGGAGATCCGAAATGTGAAATGATTTGGGTGCAGGACACGATTAAAGCAGGCTCAGACTTGGTAATTGGATGTCCCTATAGGCCCTCAGTCTCAGCAGCTGTTGTGGCTGAGCACCTGAAGGATAATTTGAAAATATTTCGAGTACATTTCCCCAACATGTTATAATTCTGGGTGGAGATTTTAATTTTTCCGGATATAGACTGGGAGACTCAAACGTTCATAACGGGTGGCAGGGACAAAGAATCCAGTGAAAGTTTTTTAAGTGCTTTATCTGAAAACTACCTTGAGCAGTTAAACAGAGAACCGACTCG
Source organism: Schistocerca gregaria (assembly GCF_023897955.1). Lineage (NCBI taxonomy): Eukaryota > Metazoa > Arthropoda > Insecta > Orthoptera > Acrididae > Schistocerca > Schistocerca gregaria. Next base: position 141,012,242 of record NC_064923.1, on the reverse strand, counting down.
TGGCGATAACACAATAGACCTTCTGGTGACAAACAGACACGAACTATTTGAAACAGTTAATGCAAAACATGGAATCAGCGATCATAAAGCGGTTACTGCATCGATGATTTCAGCAGTAAATAGAAATATTAAAAAAGGTAGGGAGATTTTTCTGTTTAGGAAAAGTGACAAAAAGGATATTTCAATGTACCTGACGGCTCAACACAAAAGTTTTGTCTCAAGTACAGATAGTGTTGAGGATCAGCGCACAAAGTTCAAAACCATTATACAATATGCGTTAGATGAGTACGTGCCAAGCAAGATCGTAAGAGATGGAAAAGAGCCACCGTGGTACAACAACCGAGTTAGAAAACGGCTGCGGAAGCTAATGGAACTTCACAGCAAACATAAACATAGCCAAAGCCTTGCAGACAAACAAAAATTACGCGAAGCGAAATGTAGTGTGAGGAGGGCTATGCGAGAGGCGTTCAATGAATTCGAAAGTAAAGTTCTATGTAGTGACTTGGCAGAAAATCATAAGAAATTTTGGTCTTATGTCAAAGCGGTAGGTGGATCAAAACAAAATGTCCAGACACTCTGTGACAAAAATGGTACTGAATCAGAGGATGACAGACTAAAGGCCGAAATACTAAATGTCTTTTTCCAAAGCTGTTTCACAGAGGAAGACTGCACTGTAGTTCCTTCTCTAGATTGTCGCACAGATGACAAAATGGTAGATATCGAAATAGACTACAGAGGGATAGAGAAACAATTAAAATCGCTCAAAATAGGAAAGGCCGCTGAACCTGATGGGATACCAGTTCGATTTTACACAGAGTATGTGAAGGAACTCGCCGCCACTTCTTGCAGCGGTGTACCGTAGGTCTCTAGAAGAGCGTAGCGTTAAAAAGGATTGGAAAAGGGCTCAGGTCATCCCCGTTTCCTAGAAGGAACGATGAACAGATGTGCAGAACTATAGACCTATATCCCTAACGTCGATTAGTTGTAGAATTTTGGAACACGCATTATGTTCGAGTATAATGACTTTTCTGGAGACTAGAAATCTACTCTGTAGGGAGCAGCATGGGTTTCGAAAAAGACGGTCGTGTGAAACCCAGCTCGCGCTATTCGACCAAGAGACTCAGAGGGCCATAGACACGGGTTCACAGGTATATGCCGTTTCCCTTGACTTCCGCAAGGCGTTTGACACAGTTCCCCACAGTCGTTTAATGAACAAAGTAAGAGCATACGGACTATCAGACCAATTGTGTGATAGGATTGAAGAGTTCCGAGATAACTGAATGCAGCATGTCATTTTCAATAGAGAGAAGTCTTCCGAAGTAACAGTGATTTCAGGTGTGCCGCTGGGGAGTGTCATAGGACCGTTGCTATTCACAATGTACATAAATTACCTACTGGATGACATCGGAAGTTCATTGAGGCTTTTTGCAGATGATGCTGTGGTGTATCGAGAGGTTGTAACAATGGAAAATTGTACTGAAATGCAGGAGGATCTGCAGCAAATTGACGCATGGTGCAAGGAATGGCAATTGAATCTCAATGTAGACAAGTGTAATGTGCTGCGAATACATAGAAAGATAGATCATATCATTTAGCTACAAAATAGCAGGTCAGCAACTGGAAGCAATTAATTCCATAAATTACCTGGGAGTACGCATTAGGAATGATTTACAATGGAATGATCATATAAAGTTGATCGTCGGTAAAGCAGATGCCA